>NC_044913.1:44564587-44880056 GCF_001633185.2 Quercus lobata
GCATCTTGCATCTGTCAGACGCTTGGAAATTAGTAACTGTCCTAATTTTGTATCCTTTCCCGAAGAGGGACTGCCTGCCCCCAGCTTGACCTGGTTTCGTGTTGATAGCTGTAACAATTTGAAGGCGCTACCTGAACAGATGCACACCCTGCTCCCATCTCTTGTTACTTTAAGCTTACAGAATTGTCCAGAACTTGAGTCGTTTCCAGAAGGGGGTTTGCCATCCAGTTTAAAATCACTTGAAATCTGTTATTGTGACAAACTCATTCCCAGCCGCATGGGGTGGGGTTTACAGGGACTACCCTCTCTTGGAAGCTTCTCTATCAAGGGTAAATGTGAAAATCTGGAGTCCTTTCCGGATAGGGGGCTGCTGCCATCTTCTCTTATATCCCTTGATATCTGGGATCTTCAGCATTTGAAATCTCTGAATGGTGATGAGCTTCAGCATCTTACTGAACTTAAATATTTGCGTATTGGCTACTGCCCAGTTTTCCAGTCCATGCCAGAAGGGGGTTTGCCAACTTCTTTAACTTCTCTGAAAGTCAAGAAATGTCCGATGCTGAAAGAACGGTGCCAAAGTGAGAATGGAGAAGACTGGCAAAAGATAAAGCATATACCAGTCATAGAACTTGACAATGAAGTGATCTCACGAAGTTAAAGTCTTTGGGAGCCTCAGCTCCTCATCTAATTGAACTTCTGCTCATGTACTCATTTTGCGCATCATATCATACTTGCTGCCAGGTGTGTGGATTGGTCAATTCTTTCTTCATGAACTTAAACATCTACTCAGTAAGAGGAAAAAAAAAATCTCAATTATCTGCTTTAACTTATGTCTTTCAGTGATCCTTGCATAAACAGTAGCAGCAATGCTAGCACTTTGTCAGTTCAGAAGGCATGGGGGATCATTGCATACTGGTGGAAGCCACGCTCGAACTTTGCCTATTTCATTTTTCAACTACATTTCTTGTCAATCCTTCGCAGGATACTACATATATCCTCTTTACAGGTTTGCATACAACAAGTAACAGGCTGAGGTAGTTCCAACTTCCAACTGAACAAATTTTTTTTTTTTTTTTTCTTTTTTCTTTTCTTTGGCTAAAACCATCTAATACCAATTGTGTTTGGGGAATGCCTTCAGCTTTGGACTTAACATCAGACAAAGGCTCTAGCTATGTGAAGAGCAGTTGGAATATTTTGGAAATTAATGTTGAATGAACGACCTCAGGCTGCACAAAGTTATGGTTACGGAATGCCATCTCTCAAATTCCTGATTGTTAAATTGAAGAAAGAAAATGCTTACACCTTTATTCCTCCAACTACTTCAGGCAGAATTTGCAGTTCTGGAAAGCTTTCAATGCAAGGATTGTTCAGTAGATTTGTGCTCTTGGTACTTGGTGTTTAACATTGCAAAATAATAAGGAGAGAAATTATTGTTGGGATCTGAGAAAGAGAGAGTTGAAGTGAGGAGAAAGAGAAGAGAATCCAGCCTCAACACCTAGGGCTACATCTTTTATGCATGCTCAATTGTATTTGTACGTACAATTATATATTTGGGCCTCTTATGCCATTACACATGAACACAAATATATATATATATATATTTATATATTTTGAGAATTGAACAAGGATAATATATTAACCCTATATCTTTTACACTTGGTATGGACCACCTCCACATTCTCAATTTATGCTTAATTATTCTCATATATTGCTTGCCAAATTTGACACTAGACTATTTATTTTTTGGACAAAATTTAGTTACAAAATTGATTGTAACATGAGACTATAACTTTATTTAATAAAATAAAAATGACTACATATTGTGAAAATAGAATTGTTGAATTGAATTTTCTTTACGTTTTTGATACACATGTTAAATTTTGTTTCAATACAGCTAGATTTGTGATTGTTGAATTTTTTTTTTTTTCCTGAGTAGAATTCAAAGTTATTGCTTCCTGCCAATTAAACCTCATTTTTGCATCTGTATACCATAACTTATATTATTTCTGCGAGGAACTCTAGAAGCTTATCCGTCTAGTAGTGTTTTTTATTTTATTTTATTTTTCAAAAAAAAAAAAAAAATTCAAGTGTTCTCAATTCCCTCATTCCCTGTATTACTGGTGTACGTCCAGCCCATATGCTTTGTTCAATTTTAATTGGATCTCATACTCTGTTCACTTTGCACAGGTCTCTGGTTTGATCATCTATTTGGAGTGCAACTAAACCAACTCATGTCATGAACAATTCTTGTACCAATATTTAACCAGGTTTCATGGTATCAAACATTTTTTTTTTCTTTGTGAAGGTTATATAATAAATTTATCTTTCTTCATAATTTTGAAAGGATTGAAGTTTGAAATCTAATTATGGTTATCAGTTGAGACTTGCAATAGCCAATAGGCATGAAGGGGAAGCAAGCGACAGATTAATAGGTAGTCAAGGTCTTTGTCAAATTCCATTTGGTGATTCTAATCCTTAATAGAAATGAAAGCTATTAGAAGGATTCTCTTTTTATTTTGTGAGAATGGTTTTCTACTTTTGTCTGTATGCTTATGCATAATCATATTTGTTAGGTTTTGAATTATCAATATGCCGGTATTCAATATATGCATCTGTGCTTCATAGATTAAACTTATTTGGCTTTGGATGAGTTTTGAATTATAAGTGATTTATATCCAGTGAAAATTGAACAGGGTAACACAACAAGAAGATCAATAAGGAATGCGAAGCTCATGTTGATCTTTTTCCAGCAGCATCGGATTGAAAATCTAGCACTGAAAGTTACATACATCAGGTGTCTTTAGCCTTTTCATTTTGTTTTTTTTTTAAGCACAATGAAATTTTAAGTTAACCCATGATTGCCTAACTCTGTTAGCTGATTTTAGAACACCGTTACTAAGTGTATGGTCTTTTAATGTCAAAATCTTCATCATGTATGTGTTTTTAATTTTCAGATGTTAATGTTGGACGATATCTGAACATTACTATCCTGTTTTGATTCTCAATCATATTCAGGTCTGATTTTGAAACTTGGATATAATTTAATTTATTTATTAAACTTGTTCATTGTTTTTGTCCACTCATCTCATTGGATCTCTCTTATATAGTAGCGGTCATACGATGGATATTTGACAACTATTTTATGACTTGTGCAGATATGGAATTGGTGGACTCATTGTGTTGAGCACAAAAATATTGCTAGAAATCCATGCCTACCAAGAGTAAAAAAGGTTGGCTGACCAAAGGTTTTTTGTGGCAGTCTAGCAAGAGCCAGGGAAAATTAGAGACCTTTGGGGCTTCTTGAGGTGCTCCTTTCTACTGCAAAACTTTCTTTGCTACTATTCTTGTTACTGGCATACCAGGAACATTAATGATATTTGATTCCATCCTCCTGAAAACTATACTATTTTTTTTGCCTCTGGGAAGTGCTATAGTAGGATTCACTTCCGTTTAAATGTAATATATTGTAAAACCCTATATAGGCCTCTGTCGTAATGTTAAGAATATGATGTTTCTTTACTCAGTCAAAGTTTCTAAACAAAGAAAGTTTCCTTCTTTATGGATTCATATCATTTTGAGGTACATTCAATGTAATTGAGCTCAAATTAGCAAATTACAACGGGTTACTTTCAGGTCATTGGATTGCAATGCTTGAATTTGGGTTCCTGATAGTGGCTTTGTTGTTGAATTTGGGCACTCACTCTCTTAAAACCTCTTCTCTTTAAATTTGTTACTTATTTATTTTTTTTCATTGAAATTCTATGGTTTCTACTAATTTGGCTTTGTAAGGTTTGGTTGCTTAGAGAATAAAAATGGAAACATTGAACAATCTCCTTTATTGTCTTGTTTTATAAAAATTTCCTTCATTTTCAGAGAATCAAAATGGTGATTTATAATTTCTGTCTTCTTTTTGTCTGCTATATTATTCATTGTTGTTTCATCAGACAATCAAAATTTTCATTCAATTTTAATTCCCTTTAGAGGCAATTCTAAATCTTAGGCCAGTTTCATAGGTATATTATAGATCAACAATGTGAATTTGGGGTTCTCATGATATGTATTCTGAAGTATATTTGTTGGGATTATCTAGGGTGTATTTTGAATGAAGAAGCACGATATGTGTACTTTTGATGCTAAGTGGAGCCTAAATAGTTGGATATGCATTGGCTAGCATCATGAGGTCTTTTGGTTCCTTTATTTATTTATTTATTTATTTTTATTATTAGATTCTCCATTTTTATGTTGTGCCTCCTACACAACTCAAATATTTTCTCATTCTTTTTAAATCTCGTAGGCATTGCACTAAAATTGTCCACCAAAATTTAATGCCAATATATATATGTATGTATGTATATTTTTTTTTTCCTTTCAAGATATTTCTGTAGTTCCCGCTTGTCAGATGTTGTACAAGTTTAAGAATCTATTTGTTATTTCTTGCTAAGAATACTTAACTGATGTTAGTTCGAAAAAGAATTATCATGTCCATGAGATGCCACATGACTGGCTTACTGGTGGAAGAAGAAATTGTTTATTGATGTTTTCTTATGCATTATTACCAAAGAATATGTGAAACACAACCATTGAGTGGAATCGGTTTGAAGAGAGTAGTCCAGCTTATTGTTTGGTTTGGACCTGCAAATGAAACCCTCTGCATTCAAGTCCACATTTTCTGTCTCTCTCTCTATATATATACTGATATAAGAAAGAGCACAACTATATAGGAGAATCTAAATTTGCTCAGTTGGAAGATTGTGGCTTTTAAAGTATTGAGAAGTTCACGGATATGTAGTCAATTAGGTAAAACTTGGTGTGGCTTGCATTAAAATCCTAGTTTTCTAGGATAATGGCATGGGTTGTACAAACTTCAAGAGCTATAATTTTCTCGTTTGAAGGCAATTCTGATAATATCCTTCATGAGGGAGAGATTCAGACTCACGCCTGACTGTCTGAGTGCCTACAAACCTAAGAGGTATGTTGGCAGGAAAGGAAAATAGCGAAGGTGTTGACTGGATTATGTTTTCCTATACTGCAATTTTGGTTGATTTCGTTAAAAAATTCCCAGTAAGCACTCAGCAATCCGACAGGTACAGGTACCCATGGTCTCAGATATGCTTCAGTGTTTCTAAATCGTGACATTGCTGTGAACCCTGCAAACTTACTTATGGCTTTGTTACAACTGTATGTACATATGATATCGTATCTTGCTCCTATGTAGTTTTAGTTTGTTTTACATAGTAATATCTGAAAATTTGTGTAAACAATTTTCTGTATCCGTAACTTGTGAAAATCATGATAATTTTTCTGCAGATAGCAATGGTTCAGTAACCTGATTTTGAATCTCATCAAAGATTAGTTCTTTTTCACGGGCATTCATATTTGATGCGTAAAGATAAATGAGTCTTTGTATATGTAATGTAAATGCAGTCCAAGCCTTTCTAGTATGGTGGGTGCCCAAAAGATAGATACTGAAACTTTGAATCAACATCTAATTAGTACTCCAGCAGTCCAGCTTAGGCCAAAGCTAAGTATAATGAGTCAAATTCAGAGGGAAAGAAGGGAGGCAAACAAAAGTTAAGATTTAAATATCTTCAATATAATTACACATACATATAGGCTATAGCTTTGTTCAGTTTATTCTTACAACTCTTCTTTGTAGGAAACGACTACAGAAAATTTCCAAGAATACCAAAAATCAAATCCATTAATGTGACTAGTATGTCAAATTGACTTGATGAATGTCTGGATATGAAAAATAAACTTCCTACAATAGAATGGATGATGAAATGGAGCACCGGTTGATAACTCGTGTTTTCTGCAGAAAGTGTATAGAGAATAGAGATCATTTGTTCTTTGAGTACTCATTCTCTAGAAAGGATTTGGACTGCAATAATGACACTTTATCTAATATCAAATCCTCATACCAGCTGGGTTGATCTTGAGGATTGGGGGTCTTCTGTCTTCAAAAGGAATGCCTTGAGAGTAATCATTACCAAATTGGCTTATGCTGCAGCAGAGAAATGCCATAGTCCATGCAGGGCAGGTTAGAACTGAAGAGAGTTTCCAAATTCCGGTGTCAAGGTGATCAATCCTATTTGAAAAAGAATCTATGAAGAAATTTTCAGTGTGAGAACTCATGTTTCAACCTACACTAATTAAAATTTTAATAATATTAATTTTACTAAAAAAGAAAAATATAAATAATCCCAACTTCTTGCTAATATATTCTTTCATCTTGTTTGGGCTTTCTTTAAATAACTTCATTCAGTTGTACGTTTAGAGAGGAAAGTTCTACAATCTTCTCTCCTTTTCCATTTTCTCTTTCCATCTAAGTAAAAATTCTACAAAGCATGAAGATCTAATAATCCAAACCTGAATATATATAATTACTTTTTTATTCTTTGCAGAATCAGAATCAATGATAGCTAACATTATATCTTCTAGTCACTAGCTAGCCCTTTTATACTTTATAGTCACTAGCATGCTAGTCTTGGATTCGTTTACTCTATCCAACTGTCTCTCACTATGCGAAAGAGTAATTATTGTTTTACACTCCTTAATGTTACAATGTCCACATTTTCATACCAAATATCTACATTTTACACATGATATATAAGAATGTGAACATGATTTGAAAGAGTGTGAACACCATCGAATGTGAAACAATCAATGCTACTTACATAGTTACACCTCCATTCCAGCACTAGGAGCAAAGTGTACACACTCCACGTAATTAGATTATGTTTTTATCAACTCTATGTTGAACTCTTAAGGAAATGTTTGCAATAATTTTAAACAAATCTTAAGTAGTAAGTTGTTATTAACTATTACTGATAGACAAAAATATAATTTTAGTAGTAGTTCCAAATTAGAACCAGTAATAACATATCATCTAAAATTTGTTGTGAAATCGTTGTAGATATAAGCATGTTGCATTACTCAAAAAAAGACAAAAAGAAAAGGAAAAAGGATAATAGTTATATAATGTTTTACAATCTTCTCACCCAGTTAGGACCAATGCAAACAAATAATGGCCCAAGCCATCAAGCTATTTGGTGCGCAGGCCTTGGCATAAAGAGAGAGGGCCACAGGTTTTAGGCATGGGCCGAGAAACCCAATATTGCTTGACCCAATTACTTTAAGGTTGTTTTCTTTCTTTCTTTTGAGCTTGGGCTTTTGTACTATGGGTTTCCAAAACGACCCTCAAATATTTAGTTACCTACACCTCCACTCCAGTACTAGAAGAGCATTGTTTCCATACGAGATTTGAGCTTTGATTAGATTAGATTAGATTATATTATTATCAACTCTATGTTGAACTCCCTAAGAAATGATACCAATTCAATATTCTTTTAAAAATACTAAGTATTTTTAACATACACACACAGGAGAAGAGGGAAGAAGGTTTTTTAAAGAAACTTACAATGATGTATATTAAAAAAGGCCTAACTCTTGGATACATAGCACAGAGTTGCATATTCAATATTCTAGTTAGCATTGCAAAGAGTTGCATATTCTCATAACCAAGTATACATTTAACATTTTAACTACTCATTCAATTATTTCTCTTAATTTGACACCGATCTTTTTTTGGGTTTGGGTGTAATCTATGAATTTTGAATTCTATAGCATGCAATTGTACTTTCAAAATTCAAATTTTTTAAAAACACAAACAATGAAATATTTCTATTTTCATGAGAATCCCAATGCACCCAATTTCTCTTATGACTTAAGAGGTAAATTACCATCAACAAAATTGGTTACCCATGTTCTAAAATAACAGGGGTTCAAAATACTAAAATTGATTTTGAAAATATTATATGTTTGAGAAAGATCTCTAAAACAATAATAGGATTAAAGAAAACCAACTCAAAAAAAAAAAAAAAAAAAAAAAAAAAAAGAGACAAAAAACGCCAAAATTTACGTGGTTTGGCAATAACCTACGTCCATAGGCGATGATGAAGAAATTTAACTAACAAATTTGGTATAATACAGATATGGTGTAGAGGCATTCTCACACAATCCAAGCCACCCCTCACAATTATAAAGATTAAAGGTTGCACCTAAAACAAATAGAGACTTTTCTCTACTCTGCAACACCCTTTAAGAGATTTCTCCATAACCCAAACCAAATCATGGCCAAATGCAAATTACCATAAAGTAGAAACCAAAGTGAGAACTACTAAACAAAATTGCACCAAATAAAAAGGTGCAATACTACCAAAAGATCTTACAAATATTAATTGTTGTGGCACACATAGAGTAACAAAAAAACAAGCCGAAGAGCTCTTAGCTTATTTGCTAAATATGAGACAAGATATGTTTTTGGTAGTTTATTTGCTAAATGTGTAATAAAGCAATAAGAATTAGCTTACTTTTAAAAAGATAAAACTTAAGTAGTCTCTTGCTATCGAATAAGAAATCTAGGGTTCGAATCGTGCCTATATCAAAAACCTATTTATGTCTTGGCTTTTTGATAAATAACAATCATCTTAAAGCAGATGCCATAAATTGGAATTCTATTGTCTCAATAGTAATAATAGAAAAAAGTATAATCTTTTCCAATCTATATATATCTAAAAGTTGAAGCGTAACACTTATTGTTGCTACGTTCTAGTTAAGCCACGTTAGCACCATGTCATCACTTATTTTCTTTCTTTCTTTTTTATTTTTTGGGAGAGGATCACCTCTAGTTTTAAAACCTTTAGTTTCCTCCAGTTTTAAAATAGATGAGTGACATGTGTAAATAAAACGATCCAACGGTTAGAAAATTAGAAATTTGTGTTTTAAAAAATAGATGCAAAAGCAAACCTTTTTTGAGATAAAAAGTGCAAGAAGAAGGCATGGGCTCATTGGAGTTAGAGCAACAGTCGACGACAACCTTCAACAACGCGTGGATTGGCGGCCAAATTTCAGGCTGCGCATGGAGGCGCATGAGAGCAAAGATGGAGGCTGGCTTCTTGGGTTTTACATATCAGAGGCCGACAAAGAGAACTGTGGCATTGGTTTTGTGAACCACTAGTCGACGAAGAAACTGTGATGGTGCGTGGATCGACGGCCACCATGCATGGTAGCACATGTAGGTGAAGATGGAGTCCGAACTCTTGGGTTTTGCATATCAGAGGCCAAAGAAGAGATTTGCGATGTTGGTTTTGCGAAATGATTGAGAAAAACTAACAAATCTGAAGGGAGGCTCGGACTTGATGATGCGACGGCTGTGGCTTTTGATAGCAGCGAGGCAGCGGCGAAGAGGCCTTGTGGAGGTGGTGAAGGCAGCAGTAGTCTTGGGTTGAATAATGGTGATGTATAGTAGATTAGTTTAGCTCTAGAGATGTTGAAGGGAGAGGCAATAGATAAATGAAAAATTGTTAAGTTTTTCCTAACCGTTGGATCACTTTATATACACATGTCACTCATCTATTTTAGAACTAGAGGAAACTGAAGGTTTTAAACCTGGAGGTGATCCTTCCCTTTATTTTTCGATTTATCTATTGACATTTATTGAGCATCTCCTTAGATTCAGGTCTACTGTGTGTCTCTCCATTAGCCCATACTCTTTAGATGCCGCTATTATATGGAATTCTGACAGTCACCGACAGATTGCAACCTCTTCACCTCCTCACCTTATATTTCTTTCTTTATAAATTATTAGTTATTCTCCCTCCACAAATTGATCAGTATGGTCTTTAATGAGATAGTTCCTTGACTGTTTTAACCATTCTTTTTTTCATGACTCAAGTATGTCTACCAAAACCCAATCAAATGAGTGCAAGAAACAGAGAGTGACCCTAGAGCTTGCAGATGAAACTGAAGCACATGAGAGGCAAACATTAGTAGCCCAGGTACAAAGGGTATGAACTCAAAATGAGTTTTGTTATTTTTTTTATTCTTATTATTTATTTATTTCCATCTCATTACTTGAAAAAAAAATTGTATATTCAATTTTGGGATTTCATGAGTTTGAATTTTCATGCCCTCAAAACTATTCAAATATATTTTTTCTTTTTCAAAATTGATTTGAGTTTGGCGATTGATCATGTTTGTTATAAATTGCTTTATGGTTTCCCTTCTCTAGGCTGCAAGAATGTAACTCTCAATAAGTTTACTATAATATTTTTCTATTTGATAATTAACTTCAATGTGATGTTTTCATTTTGGTCTTTATTTTATAGTAAGAGTGTTATTTATTTTCACCAAAGAGAAATTGCTATTGTTCTCTTTTTCCGGTCATTTTATATAATGAGCTAAATTTCTTTTTTATCTCTATTCTATTTTTCCACTCATTGACAGATGTCAACAATCAAGGCTCGCAATCATTGGAAGCTTTTTATTCTATATAAGATCATACCAATCAATTGGTAACCATTCTTTTCTTAGGGCATGTTTGGTAAACTGTAATAGGCGCTGTAATGTAATAGTTATTTCTATGGTTTAGTTATTCTTTAGTTTGGTTCTGTTTTTATTACAAAGAATAGTCATTCCTTATGAATAGCTATTCTTCAAAATGAAGAATAACTATTCCTCTTTAAAAGGTTGTATTAGCTATTCCTTAATAAGTGCAATAATTTCAAAACTTAATATATTTCCAAATAAAAAAACTTTCCATATATATCTAACAATTATAAAAATAAAAAAAATCATAAAAAATAATACATATCTCTCTTAAATTTAAAAATAAGAATTTTTAAAGAGATATAATTGTATGAGTAAGATATTTCCTAAAATAAATGTTAAGTTTCATTCTAATGTTATAACTCATAACCAAACTAATGAATACGTTTAGTTATTACATTACAACACATTTTATTACTAGTAATAAAGATTACAATTCCTGTCCTAATCTTCATTCAGTGTACCAAATGTACCCTTAGAAACTTTTGAAGGAAGGGGAATAAATATTTTGTTTTTCTTGGGTGGTGCTTGATAATTTGCTTTTTATGATTCAATACACATCAGTTATATTAGATTTCCTTTTTCTTATATTACTAATTTGTTGTTTACTATTTAATTGGATTGTTTGGTGACCTAGAAATTGTGAAAATAGAAAAGAAAAGAAAGTAGAGTTTGAATCTTAATTTTTTTTGTTGTTTTATGGAACTTGGGGTCTAACAATTATTTTTTATTTTATTATTATTATTATTTTATATTAATGTTTTAAATGAAACTAAATTCTTCAAAGTACATTAGTTTAAGTAGACTGTTGTGTTGTGGCTGGAATTTTTGTGTTTTGGGTCTTAGTTGGCCTATTTGGTTGATGAATAACTTTGCGGATTGTTTAGCTTTTAAGAAATTGTTTGGGATTTTAGGAGTGATAAAATTCAAAGAACTGAATTCCTTTTAAATTCCATTAGTATCTAGCTTTAAGCTAATTGTTGTGTGGATGGAAAAATTAATTGGTTCTTGATTATTGAATTTCTATCTATAATATTTTGTACATGAACAATATAGTTGGGTTTGTAGTTTTAGATTTTGGATTATGTATTTTTTTTCAAAAACTTGTTTTGCTTTCTAGAATATTGTGTACATGAGTATTAGACAAAACTTAACAGTACTACTATTCTCTGAGTTTTAAATTTTGAATTTTGCTATTTCTTTCATTATTAAACACAATATGATATAGTTGATGTGATCCAATGAAGGCAAAAGCAACTACTATTTTTGAGGCATAGCAACTGATACAATTTGATAATTTTTCATAGCCATTTAAAGTTCATGAGCTGGAATGCTAGTAGCCATCTTCTCCAAGGCAAGAATAATTAGCCGAGCTTAGCAAGTTTGCCACCAACTTTGAACACAACATGTTGGAAAATTTTTATAAAATTATTATTATTGATTAAATGGTCATTTAAGTGGAAAGATCAAATTAATTTATTTTTCATATTCTTTGCATCAGTTTTCTTTTTTACCAACTTTTCAGATTTGTAAATTACTTTCTATCCAACAATTAATTTCACATATACAATGATATAACGCATGGTTTAATTGTTTTTTTACCACAAAATTTTTTTTTTTTTTGAGGAATTTTTTACCACAAACTTAAAGGCTTAGGCTGAAGCTTTTTAAATCATAGAATTGATTGTTATGCATTCTTTAAATTCATAAACATTACCTATACAACTATGAAACAATGGGTAGAAAAAGCTACAATGCGATTAAAATATGGACTTAATTTGGTAAGGCTATGTCTATCTACAATATTATATGGATGTACATGGTCAGGTTAGTAAGATATAATATATATGCCTATGTTCTTAACTCACTTACTTATAATTTGTATATGCACTATTTACACTATTTTGATTATTTGTAGGTATTCAGAACATTGATAAAATGAATGTAATGGCAAGTGGGTGATTTGTATATGGACACATTAATAAATTAGTGTGGTGGACTAGACATGGGTGGAATCAAGGGCACATTATTGTTTAACAATTTAGTCTTTGATAGAAATTGGTATAGTCACTACAAAAAACGCGGGCTAAAGCTGCATTTTAAAAACGCAGTTATAGCTTCTAAAAACGTGGCTATAGGTCAATTTAGCCTATAGTTGCATTTTTTGTAGCCGCATTTCTAGCCATTGCCTAAAACTTGCAACTATAGGTCTAACAGGTCTATAGCAGCGTTTTTTCAAACACGACTATAGGATGCACATTAACCGGATTTTAAAAAATGTGGCTATAGGAGTCTTATTTCAGCCGCGTTTCTAAACTGTGGCTATAAGGTGTACATTAGCCACGTTTATTAAACGTGGCTCTAGATCCTCAGCCTACAGCCACATTTTAAAAACGCAACTTTAGGGTTTTATTTATTTTTTGATTTGGCTATAGCCGCTTTTTAAACGCGGCTATAGATCCTTATCCTACAGGTTTTACAAATGCCTGTCTACAAACGCGGCTATATTCAACCTATCTACAAAATCATCAACCTTTCAATATTTACCATTTCAAAGAAGGCATTCCATTGTTTATTTTCAAAAAAAAAAAAAAAAAAAAAAAAAAAAAAAAACCCTACTCAAACTACTTAAACTCACTCTTCAACAACAATAACAGGTTTATCATAATTGATGATATCGAAAATCGTCAGTAAGCTGCATAGTCCTCACGTGCTCTAAACAAAACCTGTGCAACATTATTAAACGTGGCTCTAGATCCTCAGCCTACAGCCACATTTTAAAAACGCAACTTTAGGGTTTTATTTATTTTTTGATTTGATCCTTATCCTACAGGTTTAACAAATGCCTGTCTACAAACGCGGCTATATTCAACCTATCTACAAAATCATCAACCTTTCAATATTTACCATTTCAAAGAAGGCATTCCATTGTTTATTTAAAAAAAAAAAAAAAAAAAAAAAAAAAAAAAAACCCTACTCAAACTACTTAAACTCACTCTTCAACAACAATAACAGGTTTATCATAATTGATGATACCGAAAATCATCAGTAAGCTGCATAGTCCTCACATGCTCTAAACAAAACCTGCGCAACAAAGAAGAAGGAAACCTTACAGAGAGTACTAGTGTGGTACTGGCCAAATACTCCCTGAAGGTTAAGTTAGAGAGTGTTCACAATTCTAGAGTGCTAGAGCTGGGGTAAATTATACACCTTGGTTTGTGAGGGCTTTGGCGTTTTTAAAGTAGCGTAGAACTGGGATTCGTTTCTTGGTGGATAGGGTCTTTCCTTGTAGGGAAGATCCTCATAAATGCACATAATTTGCGAGATCCTCTCCTTACAGGGATTCCCTTGATTAGGGTTAATCATGGGGTGCAAGATATTTCCTATATAGATACCCGTGGGGGTCAAGCAAGGCCATGCTAGACTCGTCATGCTCTTTATTCCCATTGGCTTCTTTTACTCTCATCAGCCTCTCTCTTCTCGTCAGCCTGGGGATTCCTGTCGTCTCGCGTAGATATCGTCGGGTATTAAGGTGATGTCGTCGGCTTATGGTGTTGTCAATTTTGCGTTACTTCACATGCGTTTGAAGCTGACGGGCTCAATGGAGTCATCAAGTTCTTTGTTCGTAATGAGTTTATTTCTTCCTAAAAACACCCTCGTCAGCTGCCCCCTACTCCATGCTCTGTCAGCCTTAGCTGAGGGGTCGTGGAGTGTAGCTTTTATTATTTATTTGTTGAGAAAAAAAGGGTGCTCATTAATGGCTTTTTGAGCAAATTTTATTTAATGCTAGGACACATGGCATAGGCTAGTTGGCCTCGTTTCTAAACGAAGGTGTCACTTCGTATCATGTACTCTTTTGCCCTATATATAGTCCACCACCTCTTTTCATTTTCCCTTATTTTATCTTTGCTAATCTTGAGAGAGAGCTGTCACTTTGTCACCTTTGCTGCCATCAACTTGCTGATGCCGTCACCTTTAAGGAACCGTCTACTAATCTTGTAAGTCCTCTTCTCTTTTCATTCATTTTTTATTTTCGTTTTTCTAGTTGGTCGTCACTTTTATAGAGAGACCCGTCAAATAGGTTCTTAGAATGCTTCCATCGCTTGTAGGTGAATAGATGTCAAGTGATAGAGAAGCAACGAGTGAGCAGTTGTTGTTAGTCCGTAAGGAAGCGGGCTACGACGAAATCTACCTGTCAGGTTATGGGCTCGAGGAGGACTTATCTTGGTCGTCAAAGAGGGAACTGTCTGCCCATTCTCTTGATAACGATGAGAAAAATTATGATGTAGAGGAGTAGAGGAAGGAGAGGGAGAGGATAAGGACGAATACAAGGAGGGAGAGGGGGATGGAGAGGAAAAGGAGAACAAGGACTGTGAGGGAGAGGATGACGAGGATGAGGATGAGGGCATTGAGAGAGCTTTCATGGAAGGAAGTTCAGGAAGTCCAGGGGATGGTCACACCCGTCCTTTCATCCTTCCCACTATATGGTTAGTCAACGACTTCAAGCCGACGATGACGACCAATATTTTCAAGAATTTACAGGATCATTACCAAATCCCTGATAACATTCCAATTTGTCTGATTGGCATGTATGACGCCATGTTCGCGAAAGGATTGAGATTGCCTCTAACGGCACTACACCGTCAGTTGACCATTTTCCTTGGTCCATATGTTAGCCAAATTGCCCTATATGCTTAGAGGATATTCATAGGGGCTAAAATCCTCTAGGGTCATCTTAGTGGGGGGAGTCGTCAGCTTACTTTGGATAAGTTCTTTTGGTGCTACAAACCCCAACATATCTCCTCGTCCTAAGGGATATATCATTTTGCAGCGAGGAAGAAGACACTTAGGCTGGTGTCGGACATGCCCAACTCTAATAGAAATTGGAAGGGTAGATACATTTTTGTTCAAGGGATGGACTAGGTATGTCGTCGGGAAGAGTGGGTGACGATGCCTCATGGTTTTGACAATACTTAGGGTATTGTCAAGGATTCAGGTCTAGTACCGTCTGTATTTTCACTTTTTCTTTATTTATTTATCTAAGTGTTTAACGTTGTCTACTTTTTCTCTTTTTCAGCTAGCGTTCATCTACGTATAACCGATAAGCAGGAGGCTTTCATCCATTGGGTGCTTGAGATACCCTTTGACTAGAGGAAGTGCAAGGACCTAATCACCCTTAACACACTGCATGCCTATTACAGTGGTCTTGTGCCGACGCTTACAGCTCGTAAACTAAACACATACTCCCGTCGGCATAAGTTCCTATTCCTTTGCTTCTTTCTTCCCATTGTCTTCTTTTCGTCTATTCATTTAACGTCTGTCTCTTACCCTTTGCAGAAATGGAGGTAGTGAGGCAAAGAGCTTTGATAAGGGCATCAGCTGCGGAGTGTAAGCAAAAGGAGAAGGAGGGGGCCTCCTCGTTAGCTCCCAAGGGTGTTGGCAAGGGAATGTCCAAGCAGAAGAGCGACGGGAAGGACGACTGTCCATTCAAGAAAGGTTTGGGTGTTCCTGTTGGTGACAAACAGCCGTTGCCTCCCAAACCCAGCTATAGGGCTAGTAAAGGTCTAATGACGGCGACTGGTCTCGTCACCCAGGGAACTGTCCAACGTCGTCTTACGCATAAGGAACATACTGTTGAGATGGTTGGTCAATCATTAAGGAGATGAACTTAGACCCTTTTGTCAAGGAGATGACGGAAGACCCAGGGGTGTCGGGTCTCTTCGACCTAGCCAGAGTATGTTTTTCTCATACTTTGTTCCATTTCATGTTTTTTTCTCTTCCTGATGGTTGTTTTTTATTTCAGGCGCCCGTGTGCATGAAAGCTCTCTAGGACAAGTGCATCGCTAGAGAGGGAGTGATCCGCCGGCTCTAGAAGCATCAGGATATTCAAATCAAAGAGATGGATCAGTACAAGGAGGCTGTCCACACCCTTAACAAGGAGCCTATCCGCACCCTTAACAAGGAGCTGACGGCTGTTACTAAAAAATTGAAGCAAGAATCCATTCTCCTAGAAAAGGTGCAGAAGGCCAAGGAAAGCTTAGAGATGAAGTTGACGACCCTTCGTGAGCAGACGGAGAAGGCCAAAGCAGACGCCAAGGTGGATTTTAAGGCCTCGTAGTCTTTTATTGATGCGTGCGTCGTCTACTATGGTGAAGGTTTTGGTGATTGCCTGAAGCAAGTTGGGTCCGTCTATCCAGATCTTGAGCTGTCCAAGATCTCCATGGATGACCCAGTGCCGGCAACTCCTGTAAGTGTTGACACCATCAGTGAGGAGATCGACGACTCTACTCAGTTAGAGCGGGATCCAAAAGATGATGGTGTGGTCCTTGCTCAACCTGTTGTTGAAGGACCCGTTGCTCCCTTGATCCCCTCTGCTGATGACCCTCATTCAAAAGCTACTGAGAGCCCTTCTGCCTTGGACGCTAAGAACCTTTCCTCCCCGGATGCCTAGAACCTTTCAATATAGTTTTAATTTTTTAACTTTTTTGTATCTTATTTTCAGATGATGTTAAGTGCCCCTTTTTGTTTTTGGGCTTCGTTGTAAACACTTCTTTTTAATTTATGGCATCGGTTTAACACTTTGTTATTTCATTCGTCGCTCTTGGTATGTGAATGTTCAAATAGTGTATAAAACACCTGTGAACGTTTAGACACCCAATTTACAAATTACCAACACAAGCTTATTATCAAACAATGTATATGAGGAATATGAAAATAAGCTAAAACAGAATTGGTAAAACAATCTAAACCAAAATTAATAACAACCACAACAGTAATTAAAAGGCAAAGATTAAGGGAAGAGAGATGCAAATACAAAGACAACACAGTGATGTGTTATCAAAGAGGAAACCGAAGTCTTCGGCGTAAAATCTCTTCGCCGCCCTCCAAGTGGTCAATAATCCACTAGAGAATAAAGTTGGGATATATGAATAGTAGAAGACCTTCCAAGCCTAATCTACCTAGTGCACCTAAGCCCTTCAGGCTTCTTGCTCCAACAAGGTTTTGCCGAACTTTGTTTTCTCTAGCTTACCGGATCCCGCAATAGCCCATTGCATCAATCAAAATGAATTGGTCCCTTTTTAGCTACTTCCCAAGCACCAAATAACCTTCTTACAGATATTGGTATAGTGAGATAAGGATTTGGCTAATGAACCTTTCAAGGATGTATCAATGGAGAGGGTGAGAGTAAAGGAATTTGGAGAATCAAAGGATGAAGATTGTGGATGGGTCAATCTTGTTTTTCTCTAGGGTTTCTCTCTCAAAATTCTCTCTAAAAGTTCTCTACATTTCGTGGGTATAAGGGTATTTATAGTAGGGTGTGTATGGAATGCGAAGAGTTGGTTACAATCAAACAGGGTGTTCTGCCGACTCAAGCTTGCAACTAGAACGAGTCGCGACTTTGAGTCGTGAGCTAACTGCCTGGCCAGACTGGAAGTTTTGTCTTGTAGTGGAATAGCTGGCGTGACCCTTCAGCTCCCCTGCATTCTTCACACGTGTGCCAGCTTTGGCGACTTGCTAGTCGCAAGCCAGTTGCGAGATCCAGTCGTGAGGCTTTTCTTGAGTGCACACTCTTGAAATTTTCTTTACACTCTCTCACACACTACTCTTACATGATTCCCACCTAAATACAGTGTTTCTAAATGTTGAATTACAAGCAAATTTGGCATGGAATAAAGCCAACTAATGATTGAATAAATTCAAGCTTACAATCTCCCCCTTTGGCTATTCTGTGACAAAACCCTAAAACAAACTCTAGACTTAACATGGGAGTTAGGAATAGTTGAACAAAACTCACTCACGCCTAACTGTAGAATCTATGAAGCTCTTGAACCATACGGACAAGTATTTCTTGAAAACAACAACATAATGTGATCATTGTAAGCAACAAACTTGAAATGCATATGGAGCAAGCACAATGCGATTAAGCAATATAGTCAAAGAGCAAATAGTCGCCTTAAAGAAAAATTGGAGGAGGTCGAAAAGGCCAAAGATCAAGCCGAGAAGGCTAGGGAGGAGGCGGAGAAAGCTCAGGAGGACGCATAGCAACAAGGATACGATATTAAAGTGGTTGAGACCGAGGAAGCCCTCGGGGCTGAGGTCTCAGGGGTGTGTAGGACTTATTGTGCCCAGGTATGGGATGAAGCCCTCAACCAAGCTGGGGTTAAGGCTTCTTCTGTGCTTAGGAAGACAGAAAGTGTTTACTACCCCCAGCCATTCATGCCTCTTCTTCAAGCAGCTCCAAGACAGACACCCTTCCCGAGGTGGCAAATCTTAAGAAGAGTAGCCCAGCAAGGTTCCCCCCCCCCCCCTCTCTTAGCAACCCTCCAAAAGTAGCCGAGCAGCTGGGGTGACGGGAAAAGTGACTGAGGTGACAATGGAGATGGCCTTTGATGCCACCAAGCCCCTGACTGTTCCCCAAGATCCAAATAAAGACAATGAGGCACCTAGGATGGAGCTTGTTCTTGCAACTCTTTCGCTACCTGCCAAAGGTGACCTTAAAGGCGTAGGCCAAGGACCCTTGGAGGCTACTATCCTATAATCCTAGGCCCCAACTCATGGAAAAATTACGATAAAGAAGAAGTAGGATTTAGTACAGTTCTCTCTTTTTTTTTTTTTTTTTTTTTTGGTCTGACAACTTCTGTTTTGGTTTTTGTAATTTGTAACCAAGTTGCCATTTTCTTTTCAATCTGCCTTGTTCCAAGGCTTTTGTTAATGAAAGTTATGACCATTTTCCTTATTTCTATAATTGTCATACAAGTATTGATATAATTTCTATCTTGTTTAATACTTAGCTAATATGGAAATTGGATACAACTCCATTTATGTATACAAGTGGTGAGACACTAGTTCATGCCAGACTTTATCTAAACTTCTTCCCATTACCAAGTTAAAAAACCTGGATACAATAACCAGACCTAAAACAGATCATGCATAGACTTTCAACTGTCCTAAGTGATGGTTATAAACATGCAATTGATTATGTCACTTTAATGAAGATCCACATCATTCAGTAAGGCTGATTCCATCAGACATTTAAATAACTAAGAGGAAGTGTTAACACACTCAAATAGGACCCAGATAACTTGCAGGTTCTGTTTGACACTTAGATAGATATCAAGGAGTATTAATTTACTCAAAGCATATTGTTTGAGGAGCTAGGCAAAGTTAAAGTTCTGTTTAATACTTAGATAGATGTTAGTAAGTATTAATTTACCTAAAGCATGTGGTCCGAGGAGCCAGACATAGCTAAGGTTCTGTTTAATACTTAGATAAATGTCAGTAAATATTAATTTACTCAAAGCATGTGGCCGAGAAGCCAAGCATAACTAAAGTTCTGTTTAATACTTAGATGTCAATAAGTATTAATTTACCCAAAGCATATGGGTCGAGGAGCCAGGCATACCTAAGATTCTGTTTAATACTTAGATAGATGTCAGTAAGTATTAATTTACCCAAAACATGTGGTCGAGGAGTCAGACATAACTAAGGTTCTGTTTAATACTTAGATAGATATCAATAAGTATTAATTTACCCAAAGTATGTGGTCCAAAGAGTTAGGTATAGCTAAGGTTCTGTTTAATACTTAGATAGATGTCAATAAATATTAATTTACCCAAAGCATATGATCCGAGAAGCCAGACATAGTTAAGTTTCTGTTTAATACTTAGATAGATGTCAGTAAGTATTAATTTACCCAAAGCATGTGGTTTGAGGAGCCAGACATAGCTAAGGTTCTGTTTAATACTTAGATAAATATTAGTAAGTATTAATTTACCCAAAGCATGTGGTCTGAGGAGTTAGACATAGTTAAGGTTCTGTTTAATACTTAGATAGATGTCAGTAAATATTAATTTACTCAAATCATGTGGCTGAGAAGCCAAGCATAACTAAGGTTCTGTTTAATACTTAGATAGATGTCAATAAGTATTAATTTATCCAAAGCATATGGGCCGAGGAGTCAGGCATTGCTAAGGTTCTGTTTAATACTTAGATAGATGTCAGTAAGTATTAATTTACCCACAGCATGTGATCGAGGAGTCAGGCATAACTAAAGTTCTGTTTAATACTTAGATAGATGCCAGTAAGTATCAATTTACCCAAAGTATGTGATTCAAAGAGCTAGGTATAGTTAAGGTTCTGTTTAATACTTATATAGATGTCAATAAATATTAATTTACCCAAAGCATATGGTCCGAGGAGCCAGGCATAACTAAGGTTCTGTTTAATACTTAGATAGATGTCAGTAAGTATTAATTTACCCAAAGCATGTGGTCCGAGGAGCCAGACATAGTTAAGGTTCCGTTTAATACTTAGATAGATGTCGTAGAATATCAATTTTCCCAAGGCATGTGGTTCGGAAAGTCAGGTATGACCAAAGTTCTGTTTGATATTCAACAAATAGTAGAATGTATGACAAATAATATAATAAACCAAAAATATGGCAAAGACTGCTTTCATTAATAATAATACCTTCTCAGCTAATGCTAAACCAATCGCTCAAGTTTTTCCTCTAGCCTCAATTGACGAAAGTAGTCTTCTTCCTTACTCAATTTTAGATTTGAATTTTGCATCAGTTTTATTCATCGAATGCTGCTAAATGGTCCAAAATGATCTTTTTCTATTGATAATGAAAAAAATTAGAGCATGGATAATGAAAAAAATTAAGTTCGTAGAAGCCTGCCTACCCAGGCTAGTTCATTTGCCTGAAATTGATGTCATCTAAAAATCTAATACTTTCTCTTTAATCATTGTAAATCAGTAGAGAAAATTTTCAAAGTCTAAGCGGGGATAATGAAGCGGGTAGAGATCCACTTCTAAAAGTCTCAGTGGGAAAAATCTTCAAAGTTTACTTTGAAATATTGGTATGAACAATGATTTCATTCAATAACTTGCGCAGTGCTGGTATATGCAAAATCATACACCACGAACTAATGCTAAACCAATTGACGAAACTAGTCTTCCTTACTCAATTTTAGATTTGAATTTTGCATCAGTTTTATTCATCGAAGGCTGCTAAATGGTCCAACATGATCTTTTTCTATTGATTTTGATGAATTTTTAATGGTTCCCACTTCCCACTTTGTTCAGTGGACATTTAACAATTTTTCTAATAAACTCATGTTGTCATCATTGGTTCCTACCTTTGGTCTAATTCCATGAAACTGGATTGTTGACACATGGACCCACCACCTTATAATATTTCTAATTCTGAAACTGGATTGTTGACACAATGACCCAACACCTTATAATATTTCTAATTCTCAATTTGATGGTGATGACTAAATATTATTATGGGTATAGTTGGTGACTCCCTTGTGACCAAATACATGATAGTCTTCTCCTTTTATTTTGAACGTGAAGTTAACTCTTGAAGTGTTACCTTTTGAGTGTAAACCAAATGTTCATCTTTTCCCCGATGATACCTTCCGATAAAATTCGAATGGAAGTGATTATTAGATAAGCATAATGGATTTTTCAGATGGTTCTTTCAATGTCTTTAGACAATATACATGAAGACAAACAATTTAATTTAAAGAAAAAATGGCGTAAGAAAAAATTGTGCTTGATTGCAGAAAACTTGTAACGAACTAGACAAATAATTTTCTGACGTTTCTAGGGAAATTACATTTTTAAACCCATAGTTTATGAGGTGTTGTTAAATTACCGATTGTCCAAAAAACTTAAGAAACTACATTTTAATAGGTGAGGCCCAACACATAGGAATTTAAATGGGAGAAATGCTACGTCCACAATATTTTTACAACAAATCATAGGTGATTATTTGTTATTAGTTCAAATTTGAATATAATACTAAAATTACTTTTTCAAATTTTAATAAAATACTAAAATTACTTTTTTGCCCCAACAATAATAACCAGTAACAACTTGCCACTTATGATTTCTTGTAAAAATGTTGTGAAAATATTGTGGACATATCATTTCTCTTTAAATGGAAGGTAGAGTGGAAGAGATTAAGATTGAACTCAAGATCTCATGCTCTGATAACATTTTAAATTACCGATTGTTCTAAAAGTTTAAACTATTGAAATATGGTCAATTTAATAATTTAACCACATAATTCTAACAGGTGTAAACATAACATTTGTTTTCAAAAGTATTATTTACATTTTGCTGTTCTTTCACTTTGAGAGCCTAAAATCCTTTGGCCAGGTATGTTCAATGATTGTCTTATTAAATAGCTTGCATATATTTTTAGTGATATAAGAGAAAGGCTTTCTGAAACTTTTGTCAAGCAAGGCATAACCCACGATTAGTGCGCTGTTTATTTAATTTTTAAACTTTGACATTATTATTTTTAAAGCTTTTTTACTTTATATACAGTAACTGCAATATTTTCATTGAAATACCAAGTTCCTTATGTTATGACGTTTACTGTATCAATTAAAATAAATTCTTTACCAAAGTGAATATGTGACTTTGTAATTGCGTTGGGATTCCAATTGCACCAGCATGATTTTCAACATATTGCACCAGCATGACTTCCAAAAAAAACTGTTTGTTTGATTGAATCTAAGTTTTGTGTGGGTTTATGGCTAATTACACCTATAGTTGGCATCCATCAAAATTTTTCTTCATCATGTATTCAATTTCCATCTCTCTAAAAAATAAATAAATAAATAAAGGTTTTGCAAGTTCCCGAACTACTCCATATTCTATACAATGATTAATGAACACTATGGGAAGAAAAATTATCTATATATATATATATATGTTTGGTTGAAAGGAAGCTGGAGGGAAAGCAAGGGATGACAAAGGTAGGAAGGAAAAGAAAATTCCTTTATTTGTTTGGAGAGAAATGGAATGAGGGAAAGGAAATAGAGAAAAGAGAGAATCTGTACTAGAGCATGAGGATTTTTTTTTCCTTTCCTTTCTCCCTTGTAAACTAAACACTTCAAATGCAAGGTAGTCTCTTTTCCTTTTCCTTCTTTTCGTTTCAACTCTTGACTTTTTTTTCTTCACCCCATCCATTTTCCAAACATTAAATCTTTAACCCCATGCAAAATAAATGTTCTAAAATTACTAACTTAGAATTTCAATCTTGTAATATGTAACCATGAAAAAGGCTACAACCATCATAAACAAATGAAACATCACATGATATCATACAACCATATCTTGAATATACATCAAATTAATTTTATACAAAATCCAACAAAATGGTCATTGACTGTTGGGCGTTGTGGAGCCTAGTTTGTGTTTGATCCGGCCCAAAATAATATTGTGAGAGACCACAAAGCTTCCTCAATAAGGAGAGGGTGCTCTCAAAAAAAAGATTTGGGTGCTTGCAAGGGCACCTCTCTTTTTGGGTAAGTGGTGTGGAGTCGCCACTTATTTTTTATAGAAAAAAATAAAATACAAAACACATGATCAAAATGCTTCATTGTAATTGATTGAATAGAAATAAATACAAGCTTGATAAAATGAATCTTACAAGACTTTGAGTCCTAGTTACAATCTACCAAAAGAATAAATGGCTTTTTTTCATAGTTACAATCTACCCAAAGATAAAAAGAAAGACAAAGCAAATTATACCTATCCAAAAGAACTAAATTCAGAGGCTAGGTTACGGAATGAGAAGGTGTTAGAAATCCATTTCGCCCAGACAAAGTCTAATCTTCTAGACTCTAATGACCAATATACTATTTATGCATGATATGAATGATATGTTGAACATACATGACAAACATTGACCAAAACTAACTCACATAAACTTATCTTATGAATGTATCCTCTCTTTTAGAGCAAAAAAAAAAAAAAAATTCAGATCTATTTTTGTGAATAAAAAAGTTTGATTTGATTCATTAAAAAACCAGAACTGTCTTTGTGTGGATAAAAAAAATTTAGTATTGTGAAGAAAATTAGATCTGTTTTTGTGTAAATAGAAAGAACAAGATTTTTGTAAAAAATGTCAGATCTCTAAAAAAAAAAAATTCTTATCTATTTTTGTGAATAAAAAAGTTTGATTTGATGCATTAAAAAACCAAAACTATCTTTGTGTGGATAAAAAAAAAAAAAAATAGTTTTGTGAAGAAAATTAGATCTATTTTTGTTTAAATAGAAAGAACAAGATTTTTGTAAAAAATGTCAGATCTCTTTTGGAGCAAAGTAAAAAAAATGTTATTTAATTATATAATCTCCAAAAGGAACCTTTAGATTTTAGCAAAAAAAAAAAGGAACCCTTAGATGTCACTCTAATCACCTTGGAATGTGACTTTCGAAGAAAAGAGATGACTACCAAATGTGCCTCACATAATTGTGTGCCCTTAACAACTTCTACTACATTCGTGATAGTCTTTTTATTTTTTTTATAATGATAGTGATACAATCTAAACATATGCACTTTTTAAATTCCAGCTTGTTGTATTGGGATAACCCTCCTAAAGGCAAGTCACATTACTTTTAACCATATATTAGAAAAAATAATGTTAATTAAAGTACACCATTTTCATCCCGTCTGCATTTCTCCATAAAAATGAATTTTACATCAGTATCCATACAGCTCTCTAAAAACAAAAAAACAAAAAACAAAAGCAATCTTGCAACATTCTTGTGTGGGGGGGGGGGGGAAGGAGAATATAAAAATACTATCAATCATCATGCTGACTATTAAATATCAGGATGAACTTTTTCTTTAAAAGAAAAAGAAAAAACTCATTTGTAAATGAACCCACAAAATGGAACTATGAATACTTAGAAAGGCATTTAAAACATACACACAGAAGCACAAAGAATTACTAAGATAGTTTAGACCAAAAAAGGACATATTCTACAAGCAAATCGCACAAAGACTTATGAAGAAACTGCCAACTCCATCATGCCTTGTAAATAATCCTGGAAACAATTTAAGCCATGTTTCATCACCAAACATCACCATCTTCCAACCAATCTTTAAAAACTGGCCTACATAGGAAGGCGGTGAAAATATTAATTGCATTACTTGAAACAATTGGTGAGCCAACTATTCTAACACGATTAAATCAACTAACCAAGTAGATTGTCATCTAATAAAGCTTGTGTGTTAAAATTGAAAGCCACATCCAAGAATCCCCCAATTGCACCAGAAACCATAGCCTACAATTTACACACCAAATAGTGATGATTAAAAGACTTCAAAAGGTTACACATATTTTAAAAGATTGTACCAACACCCCACCTTCAAACGAGGCATTGTAACAGTCGGAGGTGCAGCCTTTGCATGGTACCCAATTGCCATTCCATTCGCTAGCAATGACTAAGTGTACGGCATAGCGTCCATCAAAGCCTTGGGCGGAGGCTTATCATCCTTACCGAGCACAAATTCTGCTGGAAGACCATCAATAACCTAAACTGACATGGTTGTAATAAATGACAAACTGAACCTTATCCAATTATATTACATAGCATCATTTAATGGCCCAACGTTTATCTATTTAACTAAAGCAAACTTTAAGTTTGGAGTTGTTTTCATTTTGGCCCTCCTTGTTTGATTCCATTTCATATTGGCCATGCCATCGCCATCCATTTCCATTACTAATCTAGTGAAAAGTGGCATTATACAGGTAACATTGCTTAATCGAGAAACAAACAGCATGGTCAATATGAATTTGGGTCAAATAGATGTCAATTTGTGTCAAATAGATGTGCAACTAAACTTTTTGAATTGTTTTAAATTTGTGAATAAATTCTTCAGATATCCAAATTATTAAGTGTAATTTATTAATCAAATTAATAATCTATTTTGAAGTAAAAGTTATATAACATTTTTAAAAATTGTATCTATTCTTTATAAATTCATAAACAAAAAATATTATATTAATTAACCCAAATAATTAAATTTCTACCATAAATTCATTATTAATATAGATTTGTGAACTAAAAACTTTTGGTCATAACGTTTATTATATTTGGAAAAAAAATTTAATCAAATAACTCACAAATAAAATATAAAAACCAAAATTGAAGGTTTAATCTAACTTAGTGATAAATTCAAACTCAACTTGTGTTCAATAAATTAAATGAAAAGATTCTGGCTTTTAATACTTGACTCAACCTATTCACAACTCTAATTTCAATAGTTAATTTAGACAATTAAGGGCAAGTATAAACATCTCACAGTTTCCAAAACTTTAAGGATCAAATACTTAAATTTTGATACAATATTTAAAGACAATTAAAATCTGATAGTTTAATAAGAATCAAAGGAAATAGAAGGGTAAAAACAAGGAGTTCAAATCTTCTGTCTCACTTTTCCTGCTCCACTCGATACTTCACCAATAAAAGCTTATCACGTGTTAACATAATTAATTAAAATACTATCATTAATTAATAATGGTAATATTAATAAGTCAATAATTATAGTATTTAATTAATTATGTTAACACGTAGCAAGTTTTTATTGGTGGAGTATAGAGTGGAGCAGGAAAAGTGGAACGGAAGATTTGGATTAAAAAACAAGGCAGCGATGTATTCACAAGAAGCTTCAGTAATTTACCCGAAAAATTGATACGAAAATCAGCGATGACTCTCATATCGAATACGTGAATACAAAACGTGTATACAATCCCCATTACGGCAATAACAGTTAGAATTCGCAAAGAGACTGTTGCCAGGCAAGCCACGCTATATATTACAACGCCAAACTGGACAAACCCCCCAAACTGATACAAACAGACCTCGCATAAGACAATCGAGCACAAGGCATAAAATTATTTCACAACAAAAATTTTCATGATCTCACATCTTTCAGTACTCCCCCCTTCTCAAGCTCACCAACGAGATCACTCAGTGAAGGAACTTTCATGGCCAAAGTTCTTTACAGTCTAGAATACCGAGTTCGAGTTCCATCTGCAGTCCTTGCTAAGGAAAGCAAGCTTAGAGCCTAGGGGAGTTGAGAGAACACCTGTTTAATCTCTTCCCAGCTCATGTTTTCCAAAACAGATGGTCTTGGAACAACCCTCACTATCTCACCACCTTTAGGTTCCTGAACCCTGGCATCTGCTTTAATAACCAGTTCGGAATTTGAGTTTGCACCACATTTAATTATAAACGGGGTTGTTGAGCCTGTGTTAAACTCCAAGACATTCCACTGAGCCACATCGACTTCAGAACCAGACCCCAAATCTGCAGATGCTCTGTGAGCATGTGATGTCTCTTGAAGGTGGTCATCTTCTTCCGGAATTGCCTCCAGCAATGTAGGGCAAATTGAAATTCTAGATAAGGGATGAAAATATATTAGTGCAGTCTCATACAAAAGCCAGATCAACCGATATAGAAAGTGTCTTGATTGCACCACCCCCCATATTCATACGTTGGCAGTGAACAAAAAATTAAGAGCATTACTATTCCACATGAATTGCACTAAGCCCATTTTGTTTCTTTCACAAATTCAGTTATTTGTTTCCATACCCACTATACAACTTAAGTTCATTCCAAATAAATGAAGATTATCTTCTTCTTTTTTTTGCTTCCTGGAGATGCATGAAAAGGAAAAAGATTTGAACAACATTATCGTCCATCAAATGTATGCCTGTTTTCTCTTAACTGTAACAGTCCTCGTAAATTTATCAAAAACTTTTTTCTAACATGCAGATCTACAACAATGCACTCTGGAAGAGGGAGAGAGAGATCTACAACAATCCATGTGATTCCCCTACCCAACAAACAGGAAACAAGAGTTGAAAAAAAAAAATTATCTCCTCCGAATGCAAAACTTTTACAAACCTCAATCGCACGGCGAGCATCAGCAATTTGCCTCTGTGCACATGGATGATCAATATCAAGAAGGGAAGGCATCCGTTCCATAAGTTCATCTAATGATGCAAGCAGTGCTTTCTTCTTACTTTTGCTCAAGGTGCTAACAGAGGATTGCCTCATTATATCCTGGTCAATATATATTTAGGATGCTGCTTGTTTGCATTCCACATAAAATTATCAAGTAAAGCACTAAACTAGTTTTGAAAAAGGCAAAAACCTTGATTTGCTTCAATATGCCATCAAGGGAAATTAGAGATGCCAATCGTGCATCTTCAGCTGCAGTAGAAGGATTCTGAATAGGGGAACCACCATCTTCCAGTGTTAATAACGCTATATCACCCTTACTAAATCTTCCGTCAAACACAAGACAAGCAACTTCAGAACTAGATAAGAAGCTAAGAAAAGTCAGCAACTTCCTTAAGAGCAAGATGCAGGACAGCAAAAGATATTAGCAGTCTAACAAGATGAGCAACTGAGCAGAAACCTTTTGATTTAACAAGTGCAGTGACAATAACACTATTGATATATTGGAGATCTAATTTGAAATGTGCTATGTCTGGTTCGACGGAAATTGATTTTTGGAAAATATTTTCCACATTTACAAGTATTTGAGGGTGACAGAAAATGGTGAAAATTTTACGATTTCATTTTCTGTAAACTATTTTCAGCCTCACCCAAAACTTTCAGCCTAACCTCCACCCCCAACCACCAACCCCCCACTAACGTCCCTAGCCTCCTGTGGCCAACCACCTCCGCCGGTGGCCACTGACACCGCCCCAATAGTGTGGCCTCAAGTATTTAAAACATATACAAACTGATTATAAAATGTACACGCACATATGTACATCATGTAACATGTTTGATCTTGGGGGGAAGGGGGAGAGAGAGAGAGAGAGAGAAGAATATGCAATGCATATACTTGCACAAATATTATTGGTCCTCTTTTTCTTTTCACAAATGTGATTAATTATATATCCCTTGATGGTACTGGCGTAGGACAACCAGAAAAAAATTGAAAGAACAATAAAATAAAGGGGATATAACCTAAGAGTCAGAACCAAACCAAAGAAAGACCAAACGGCCATTTTTTCATTCATCAAAATATCAGCTAACTCTCAAGGAGTACAATAAGTTGCTTATAAAGGATTGTTAAACCCTATTTCTAATTGGCTAGGAAATCCTAATTGCCTTATTATAAAAATAACCTTACTTTTAAATTAAAATACTAAAAGCCCAATAAACTAATAAAACCTAAAACATAAAAATACAATTAACTTGAAAACATAAATAATACTAAATAATAATCCTCTTGTATCTCCCTCATCATTTTCCTCTGGTTGGAGAAAACTTGACCTCGAGTTCTAAAGCGTTGAAGGATTAGGATGCTGACAAGTAACACTTGTTTCAAGTCTAAAATCACCTTAGAGAGCATAGAGAAAAGAAAAACATTGAATTCTGCCATGTCAAACTCTTCTGGAATAACAAAATCAATGTGTGGAATCAACATAATCTTATTTTGAACCATTGGAAACACTATGTTATCCACTTTCTCCACTTTAGCGAACTGTTTGTCTTCATGCACCATGGAAGGCTGATCAATAGCAGATTCATTAACTTCCAATATCACATCATGTGCACCTTCTAACATAATACTCTCTTTAGACACCATCTCTTCACCTTGCTGCTCTTCAATAGATTCATTTCCTTGCACACTTGTTTAAGCAACACTTGTCGAGGCATGTTCGCCTATGTCAACATTAGGCTTTGGTGTTATTGGAGGATTCTCCATGACCAAGATATCATCATCAATGTTGTCTTTTATTGGGACAGCAATAAGTTTATTGTGATCAAGTATCTTTGGTTTCCCAATTGAATCGGTTTGAGTCTTCTTTTGCTTCATCTAAGCAATCCTGTCTTGAACATCTTTCATGAGCTTTACAGATAATTCTTTTAATTCCTTGGTAAATAATTCTTTGATAGATTGTTCAAAAGTGTGCTAAGGACATGAAATGGGATGAGGATGAGGATTCATCGTATTTGCTTCAACTTGAAAAGTATCACACTGAGATTGGGGTAGATACTTAGCTCAATAGTATGGTAACAAATACTCATCACAAAACTTTTCTTTTATATCTTCTCACACACTAATGGCAAGTTCATACTTCATATAGCGGAAATATTCAAGATTCTCCCAAAACCTTTGTGCTTTACCTCTTAACTTCAACTTGGCATACCTAACCTTTTTGTTATTTGCAAAATTTGTTTGCTCAAAAAATTGCTCCATTCCATTCACCCAGTTGACAAAATCTCATGGATAAGTTTCACAACCATCAAATAAGGTGCTTCTAATATTACCATGATTCTCTAAAATAGTGCTTCAACAAATAGTTGGAAGTTGGAACAAGAACCTGGGTGGTTGTTGTGATGTTCTCTGGATAGATTGTAGGAATAGGCTTCTAAGACTATTCTCTAAAATAGTTGCTGGGACTGGGCTGGTTGACAGATTTGGATTTTGTGGGCTGAGTCTTTTTTTTTTTTTTTTTTTAAAGAAAACTAGTGTTGTAAAATGTGGGCTCTAGGCTTGTTAACAAATGATTGCTAAACACTAGTTCTAATTGGTTAGGAAATCCTAATTGCCTTATTACAAAAATAACATTGCTTCCCAAATTAAAATACTAATAGCCTAATAAACTACTAGGACCTAAAACATAAAAATACAATTTACTTGCAAACATAAATAATATTAAATAATAATTTTCCTGCATCTCCCGCATCATTCTCCTCTAGTTGGAGAAAACTCGACCTCGAGTTTTAAAGCATTGAAGGATTAGGATGCTGACAAATAACACTTGCTTCAAGTCTGAAATCACCTTAAGGAGCACAGGGAAAAGAAAAACCTTGAATTCCACCACATCAAACTCATTTGGAATAACAAAATCAATGTGTGGAATCAGTATAATCTCTTTTTGAACCTTATGAACCATAGGAAGCATTGTGGTTTTAACCTCTTCGACTTCACCAAGATGTAGATCTTCAAGGACTGTGGACGGTTGATTAGAAACACGTTCAACAACTTCAACTTTCACATCATGTGCACCCTCTAACATAATACTCTCTTTAGGCACCATCTCTTCACCTTGTTGCTCTTCAATAGATTCATTTTCTTGCACGCATGTTAAAGCAACACTTGTCGAGGCATGTACGTCTGTGTCAACATTAGGCTTTGGTGTTGTTGGAGGATTCTCTACAACCAAGATATCATCATCAATGTTGTCTTCTATTGGGGCAGCAATAAGTTCATTGTGTTCTAGTATCCTTGGTTTCCCAATTGAATCGGTTCGAGTCTTCTTTTGCTTCATCTGAGCAATCCTGTCTTGACCATTTTTCATGAGCTTTACAGATAATTCCTTGGTAGATAATTTCTTGGTAGATTGTTCAAAAGTGTGTTGAGGACATGAAATGGAATGAGGATGAGGATTCATCATATTTGCTTCAACGTGAAAAGTACCACACTGAGATTGGGATAGATACTTAGCTCGATAGTATGGTGACAAATACTCATCACAAAGCTTTTCTTTCATATCTTCCCACACATTGATGGCAGGCTCATACCTCATATAGCAGAAATATTCAAGATTCTCCCAAAACCTTTGTGCTTTACCTCTTAACTTCAATTTAGCATACCTAACCTTTTTGTTATCTGCATAATTTTCTTGCTTAAAGAATTGCTCCATCTCATTCATCCAGTTGATAAAATCTTGTGGATAAGTTTCACAACCATCAAAAGAAGGTGCTTTTAATATTACCATAGCTCACTAGGCAAAAAGATTTTGTTCAACTTGATTGGTTAAGTATGGCCCACTAAAGAAGAAATTTTCATGGTATTAACAAAATAAATCTACATTGTTTGAAGTTTGAACACCAATGGAAAAACCAATGCATCCATGTGGATTGGACTAAAGGCCTAGACTTTCTTTTTTTTCTATTTTTTTGGTATGAACGTAAAGAAACTAAAGAAGAATCTTAAATGAAAAGTTGAGTCCACTAAAGGTAGTAAGAGAACCTAACTCTTGTGATGGCGGCTAAGTAACTGGGCCTTACGTGGAGTTGGTTGTTCATGGACTTGGAACTTCTCTAGTACACGGGCCAGAGGACTTGACCCTTTTTTTTTTTTAAAATGACCAAAAAGCTAGATACACCGTGGTGTGGATGGGTAACAACAAAACGAAGCTTCAGTCCCAATAAGTGCTATAGTTTGACAGCGGTGCCAAGCGAGATGGAGAGCTTCAGAACCAGCGGAGCCAGTAGTGGTGCACAAGATGAAGGGCTTCTGGCGGTGCAAAACTGACAAGGATCAGGATCGGGCTCGCGAGTTGACGGAGATTGTCTGGCATTGATTGGAGTAGGTGAGCAGATGGCGGTCTGAAGGCTGGATCGTTGTCGTGGTGGCGCTGGACAATGAAATTGGAAGTCGCTACTATGATGGGGACGCTACTGGTGATGGAGGCTGATGGTGGCGCTGGCATCTCGTGGATCTGAATTGTGATTAGATGCGATGAGAAACATGGGCACAGAATGATTTTTTTTTTTTTTTTAAATACTTTTCTGGTTCGTGACTGCGATGATGCTTCAAACAGATCGGTGTTTTCTCTGATACCAAATATTGACACAAGCCAACCATAACAAAACTGAAACAACAATAAAATGTTGGAAATAAAGGAGAGATAATACTTGAATTTTCCTTGGAAATTACACAATTTGATTTTTCCAAAAAGAGGTGGCAGAGATGAGGCATGGACCAAGTCACTATCTTGAGACAAATCGTGCCATCTACGGTATATCCGATGTAGTTAGACAAATAATTTCTGCACGTTGTCCCCAAGATACAACAGCCCAACCACCTTTGCTGATTATCCTTACGAGCCTACACTGCTCGTAGGATATAAGCTCTCTATAGTACTTTCTTTTCCCATAAATTTTGTAAAAGATAGAATATTTTGTGAGTAGTAAAAAGCAATAGATGGTAAGTGTTTAAGACAAAAAATAGTTTTTGAAAAGTCTACAGCTTTTTAATTCAAAAATACAAATGTGTGTATTTGAAACTTCTATTTCATTCCATATATATAGGGCAGACATTTTGCTTGTCCTTAGCCAAAAAACAAAACGTTTGATATCAATTAAATAGTCATAAAGTTATTGAAATTAATATATATAATCAAAAGCTTTCTTTATATATATATATATATATATATATATATATATATTATAAACCGGTCATCAAAAGCTTCTGTACGTTGAGAACAAAAAAAGATCATAATCTTTGAAATTAATGCCCCATAGATTAAGGGTCTGTTTGGATAGAACTTATTTTACTGAAACTGAAAACTGAAAACTGAAAACACTGTAGCAAAATAATTTTTAAATGTGCGAATAATATTGTGGGACCCATTTTTAATGAAAAAGTTGATAAAAAGTGAAGTTTGTGGGACCCATGAACAGTGCACAAATGCACTATTCACAGAAGAACGAGTCAACCATTACGGCTGAAAAGAAAAAAAAAAAAAACTGAGGAAACGCAGACGCAGCACTAATAAGTGCTATCCAAACGAGCACTAAGTTGTTGAACAAGAAAAGAAAGGGTCATAATGCCAAGCATTTAATGGCTTATTATTACAAAACCTTTTCAAAAGTTTTCTTTATGAATATATGTTACAAAAAATTGCTAACAGTTTGACCACTGTCTATTAAACCAAATAGTAAACATTTGTGTATATATGGTAACATAAAATAATTCAGCTATAGCTGTACATTCAAGTGCTGAAATTCTTCCATATATGACGTTATTATGTTGTATTCAAATAAGATAATAAAACCAAATATGCTGGCAATTATGGTATTAATATCACATTAATTTTCATAAATTTCCTAATTAAAACCATTGACAAAAGCTATTCAAATTTTAAATTATATTTGAATTTCAAAATTTAGTAATCAACGTATCTGACATTAATGGATAATTGATACACATAAATGAGTATTAAAATAAATATAATGTTTTATTTAAGTAGAACATTATGCATAATGGGAGTGCCAATGGTTTGAACCCTCATTTAGTGTTTCAGCAATATTGTTCCAAAGTTAATACTGATCTAAGTCTTGAACTATAACTTTTTCTATGGATACAAAACGTTACATCACACACATAATATTCCAGTACTCTGCTACGAGCTTCTAAGCCAACACATTACGGCCTTGTACTTTATCCCAGCATCCACAAGCTATTTAGAGAACTAGCCCCATTCTCAAAGGAAGCGGCCTCACTTCCATGCTCACTTAGGTGTGGCTATCAAGGATGTTCTTGCAACTCTAACATCCCACTCATAAGAGCTATAGTCCACATTAAGAGTTTCTATAAAAACTCATCCTATATAACGTTACAAGATACATGCATGCACACCATAGGTAGGGACATGCGTATTATTACTCATACATATATTTAGTGCATGTTAATCAAACTACTCTATGATTAGTTTTTTCCTTTGAACCTAGTTCTTGGGATCTCCAGTCCCTAGGTAGGGTATCCTCATAGGTAGTTTATTCTTCTTTGGGCTTAAGTACCATCCCCCTCGATGTTATCCAGATCTTTTCTCTAGCTAGAGCTTTAGTTAATGGATTCGCAATATTATCATTTGTACTAATATAATCAACATTTATGGTACCATTGTTTATGTATGATCTCACAGTACTGTGTTTTTTTCTAATAGATATGGGTTTACCATTATAGTATTTATTGTGCACTCTACCAATAGTGGCAGTACTATCACAATGAATTAAGAAGACTGAAATAGGTTTCTCCCACATAGGAATTTCAGATAAGAAATCTCGTAACCAACCCGCTTCTTCACTAGCTGAAGATAAGGCAATTAATTTTGCCTCCATGGTGGATTTAGCAATAATCTGTTGTTTTTTAGATTTCCAACTTATTGCTCCACCACCTATTGTAAATACATAGCCAATGGTAGACAAAGAATCACCTGATAAAGTGTTCCAACTAGCATCACTATATCCTTCAAGAACAGCAGGATATCTTTGATATAGCAAACCATAGTGCACAGTTCTTTTTAAATATCTCATTAATTGAGTCATGGCATTCCAATGCCCAAAATTAGGTTTGCTAGTAAATCTTGCTAGAACTCCTATGGTATAAGCAATATCAAGTCTAGTACAATCAGTAGCATATCTAAGACTACCAATAATACTAGCATATTCCTTTTGATTGTAAATATCATTTTCATCTTTAGTAAGAAAAAGATGCACACTAGAGTCAAAAGGAAAACTTGCAAGTTTACAATCAAAGTAATTATATTTTTTCAAAAGTTTTTCTATATAATGAGATTGATCTACAAATATGCCATTTGAAGTTCTAGAAATTTTCATGCCAAGAATCACATTAGCTTCTCCTAAATCTTTCATATCAAAGTTATTTTTAAGAAGCATTTTGGCAACATTTATAATATCCATATTAGGACCAAAAATTAGAAGATCATCAACATATAAACAAATTATAACATGAGCATCATCAAAAGTTTTATAATATATACATTTGTCACTTTCATTTGTTTTAAAACCATTAGAAAGCAAACATTGATCAAATTTCTCATGCCACTATCTAGGTGCTTGCTTTAAACCATATAAGGATTTTAATAACTTACATACCTTGTGCTCATTACCTGGCATTGTAAAACCTTCTGGTTGGTCCATGTAGATTTCTTCTTCTAAATCTCCATTTAGAAATGTCGTCTTTACATCCATTTGATGTATCATCAAATTATGTATAGCTGTTATAGCAATCAATAATCTAATAGATGTAACTTTAGTAACAGGAGAAAAAATATCGAAAAAATCAATATCTTCTTTTTGTTTAAAACCTTTAGCTACAAGTCTTGCTTTGAATTTTTCAATAGATCCATCAGGTTTTAATTTTCTCCTAAGTACCCATGTACATCCAATTGTTTTACAACCTGGAGGTAAATCTACAAGTTTCCAAGTATTATTAGATATAATAGAATCCATCTCATCATTGATGGATTCTTTCCAAAACTCTAAATCAAGAGAAGATAAAGCTTCTTCTAAAGAAGTAGGGTCACCTTGCAAATTATACACATAATATTCAGTACCAAAAATCTTTTCAATTCTAGGTCTTTTACTCCTCCTAGGTTCAATCTCATATTCATTAACATCTTTTGACTTAGATGTTGAACATTCAAATTTCTCTTGTTGTTCAAAACCCCCACTATTTTTATATTTAAATGGAAATTTATTTTCATGAAAAATTGCATCTCTAGATTCAATTATTGTATTATTATCAATATCAAAAAATCTATAAGTTGTACTATATAAAGAATAACCCAAAATACACATGTAGAAGCCTTTACCCCAAGTTTAGGTCTTTTAGGGTCAAGTAGCCTCACATATGCTAAGCAACCCCAAACTTTGAAAAAATTCAGATTTGGTTTATATTTTTTCCATTATTCAAAAGGAGTTAAAAAAAAGTCTTTTTATGAGGTACACTATTCAAAACAAAATTTGCAATTAAAACAGCTTCACCCCAAAAATATTTAGGAGCCTCAGAACTAACAAGCATAGCATTAGTTAAATTTATAAGAATCCTATTTTTAGGTTCAACTACTCTATTTGAAGATGGAGAATAAGGGGCAGTAGTCTCATGAACAACACCAAGAGATTGAATATAATTATTAAGACCAAGAGTATCATATTCTTTTCCACTATTAGTTCTAAACCTTTTAACCTTTTTATCAAAAGTATTCTCAACTTCTTTTAAGAAAATTGATAATTTTTCAAAAGCATCACTTTTGTTTTTCATAATAAGATAGATATATGAATATTTTGAAAAATCATCTATAAAGGTTATAAAATACCGATTACCTCCACGTGTCAAATGTCCTTCAAATTCACAAATATCACTATGGATAAGCTCTAGTAATTCAGTATTTCTTTCAATTGATTTATGAGGCTTTTGAGTAATTTAAGTCATGCTACAAATTTCACATTTTTCAAGTTCATTTTCAAGTTTAGGAATTAAACCTAAACCACTCATATTTTTCATATATTTATTATTAATATGACATAATCTACCATGCCCAAACATTCACACAAGAAACAATATAAGCAAAACTTGAATTTTCATTCATCTCAACATTAAGTTTAAACATGTCATCACAAGCATAGCCTTTGCCAACAAACATGCCATTTTTAGAGAGTACATATTGATCAGCCTCAAAGACTTGTTTGAAACCAGCCTTATTCAACAAAAAACTAGAAACTAGATTCTTTCTAATGTCAGGAACATGAAAGACATCTTTGAGAGTGACTTCTCTTCCAGAAGTAAATTTGAGAAGCACCTCTCCAATACCTACAACTTCAATGGTATGAGAATCACCAAGCATAATTTTCTTTTTCTCATCCAAAATGGTGTAGGTCTTGAACCAAGTTTTATCATAGCAAACATGTTTGGTTGCCCCAGAATCATTCCACCACCCTCCTAAGCCTTCGAGAATATTAATCTCTGTAACCATAGCCACAAGAGGCTCTTCAATGACATTGGCTTGAGCCATAGGCCCATGTTTTCGAAAACGACAATTTCTAGCCGAATGTCCAAGCTTTCCACATACAAAACATGCATAATTGCTATTATTAGTGTGGCTGCCATTGTTTGGAGCATGCTTAGAATGGTGTGCTTGGTTCATTCTTTGATTAGAGTGGGTCTTATGTTGAGGCCGATTTCCATTTGGCCTACGTTTGAAGTTCCTTTTCTTAGGCCTTACATAGTTGTTATTTTTTACATTGGCTTTTGGCATGTTTTCATTTGAAGAAATAAAATTTACCTTCGGACCACTTGCTCCATGGAGTTCAACAATTTTGTCTTGGTTCCTAGCCTCTTCCTCCACTCTCAAACGAGTGATAAGGGATTCAATGGAGAGTTCCTTTTGCTTGTGTCTTAGGACTTTGGCAAACTCCTTCCAAGACTTAGGCAGCTTGTCAATGACGGCTGAAACTTGCATTTGTTCATCTACTCGAATGCCTTCAGATTGAACATCTTGTGAAATCATTTGGAGTTCATAGGATTGTTCCACCACGGACTTGCCTTCAACCATCTGAAATCTGAAAAATCAGCTACATGCATATTTCTTGGATCCAGCTTCCTCTGTATCAAATTTTTAATTCAATGCCTTCCATATCTTTTTGGCTGATTTGTAAGCTTGATCATAATAATCATACAAATCATCAAAAAGACAATTAAGTAAATAATTTCTACAGTAAAGATGATCCTTATCCCATTTCTTAACATCTTTTTCATGTTGAGAAAGTTCTTCAGTCAATTGTTCAGATTTCTTTTTCTTTGGTTTTTTTCTCAGTTAACACATAAGCCACATTCAAGAGAGTAAGATAAAATAAAGTCTTTTGTCTTCACCTCTTAAAGTTAACACCACGGAAGCAGAATGGCTTATTAAGATCACCCGCTCCAGAGGAATTAGACATAACATTACCATTTTTCAATGATGATTTTGTGTTCTCCATAACGATTTGTCTCAAATTGTTGGAAATAAAGGAGAGATAATACCTGAATTTTCCTTGAAAATTACACAATTTGATTTTACCAAAAACAGGTGGCAGAGATGAGGCGTCGACCAAGTAACTGTCTTGAGACAAATTGTGCTGTCTACGATATATCTGATGCAGTTAGACAAATAGTTTCTGCACGTTGTCCCCAGGATACAACAGCCCAGCCACCTTTGCTGATTATCCTTGCGAGCCTACACTACTCGTAGGATATAAGCTCTCTATAGTACTTTCTTTTCCCATAAATTTTGTAAAAGATAGAATATTTTGTGAGTAGTAAGAAGTAATAGATGGTAAGTGTTTAAGACAAAAAATTGTTTTTGAAAAGTCTACAGCTTTCTAATTCAAAAATACAAATGTGTGTATTTGAAACTTCTATTTCATTCCATATATATAGGGCAGACATTTTGCTTGTCCTTAGCCAAAAAATAAAACGTTTGATATCAATTAAATAGTCATAAAGTTATTGAAATTAATATATATATATAATCAATAGCTTTCTTTATATATATATATATATATATTATAAACCAGTCATCAAAAGCTTCTGTACGTTGAGAACAAAAAAAAAAAAAAATCATAATCTTTGAAATTAATGCCCCATAGATTAAGTTGCTAAACAAGAAAAGAAAGAGTCATAATGCCAAGCATTTAATAGCCTATTATTACAAAACCTTTTCAAAAGTTTTCTTCCTGAATATATGTTACAAAAAATTGCTAACGGTTTGACCACTGTCTATTAAACCAAATAGTAAACATTTGTGTATATATGGTAACATAAAATAATTCAGCAATAGCTGTACATTTAAGTACTGAAATTCTTCCATATATGACGTTATTATGTCATATTCAAATAAGATAATAAAACCAAATATGCTGGCAATTATGATATTAATATCACGTTAATGTTCATAAATTTCCTAATTAAAACCATTGACAAAAGCTATTCAAATTTTTAATTATATTTGAATTTCAAAATTTAGCAATCAACATATCTGACATTAAGAGATAATTGATATACATAAATGAGTATTAAAATAGATATAATATTTTTTATAAAAATATCCAACATAAAATAAAGGGATATGACCTAGAAGTCAGCACTTAGGGTAGACTTGGAGTCAACACCAGACCAAAGAAAGATCAAACGGTCATTTTTTCCATTCATAAAAATATCAACTAACTCTCAAGGAGTACAATAGGTTGCTTATAAATGATTGCTAAATCCTAGTTCTAATTGACTAGGAAACCCTAATTGCCTTATTACAAAAATAACCTTACTTCTAAATTAAAATACTAAAAGCCCAATAAACTAATAAAACTTAAAACATAAAAATACAATTGACTTGCAAACATAAATAATACTAAATAATAATCTTCTTGTGTCTCACTCATCAGGTACTCAAGGACTCAAGGTAACTCTGCTGTGTACTACACCGTCCTCCATCCTTATCCAAGATTTAATAGAGAAAGGCTGCTGAGTGATTTCTATAATTCTAGCTCCTTTAGGCCAATCTCCATAGCCACCATAACCAGTATGCCTAGCATAGCAGAGCCAGAGTTTCTCATAGGGGCAGCACCAGTCCAATCCATGGTTATGCCCAACAAATACTGCCTGCAACAATAAAAAGAGAGAGAACTCAAAATGATCCCATTCATATCCGTCAAACCCAAGCCATAGATTCATTTAGTTTCTGATATTCAAGAACCCTAAGCACATATGTTGCATATTAAAAATGTGGTTCCAATTCCGAGCTTTTCTCAAGCCAAAACTGATCAGGATTTTTTCAACTTTCTTGCCAAAACATTAACATATTTGCTTCTACTGCTTCCACATTTAAAAGAAAGATATAATTACAATTACCAAAACTCAGCTGACCATCCTAAACTGCATTTGTGATAGAAGATGATTTAGATGCAAGTGTGTGACTCAAATGTCATGGGTGCTTGAACTCATATTTTCAGGGAAATGTATTGTGATAGAAATGAAAAAAGATAATGGTACCATTAGGGGTGTGCAGAAAACCCACCGACCCGCCAAACCCGACCCAACCCAACCCGACCCACCGGGTTGGGTCGGTTTTTAAGGCTTGGTGGGTTGGGTTGGGTTACAAAAAAAAAATTTATAGCGGGTCGGGTTGGGTTTGGGTCATAAAATTACAAACCCGCCAAACCCGACCCGACCCACCCATATTTAATATATATTTAAAATATATTATATATTTAATAATTTTTTTTTAAAACCAGCTGTAGGGCACTTATATATATATATATATTATATTTAATAATTTTTAAAAAAATTAGCTGTAGAGCAACACTTCCTCGGTTCCTCCTACTAATACTAATTTAATATATAAATATATATAAATATATATTATATAATTAATAAGAATTTTAAAATAACCAGTTCTTCCTATCCTATATAAAAGCCAATTAGTTCACACAAATCCTAATAAATTACTATTGTTGTTTAGTCATTAGTGTTGTTTGCCTTTAAGGAATTACATTGATACTAATCTTTGGGTTTTTTTTTAATATATTAATATTTATATTTTTTTCTACTCAATTTAATAATAATAATAAAAAAATTTGTTAAACCCATGGGTTCAACCCGACCCATGTGGGTTGGGTTGGGTTGGGTTGGATTTATGCGGTGGGTTGGGTTGGGTTGAATATTTTTTGACCCACCATGGTGGGTTGGGTCAAAAAATCCCCTCAACCCGACCCAACCCGACTCATGCACACCCCTAGGTACCATACAATCATGAAGAACCAATTTAGAGAGGGGGGGGGGGGGGGTGGGTAGAAGTACAACATGATAAATTAATCATGATGAATAACCAAAAGAAACATAACATTAAAAAATAAAATATTAAAAGAACAAAAAGAAAAAGAAAAAGAAAAGCTCCTTTTGACTGCAACGAAGTTATAAAAGACACAAATACAAGGTACTCTAATTTCAACATGTCAAAACAAGTTTTCATTCTTTTCTAATGTAATTCTTGTCAATTAAATGGAACAATAACAAAAAAAAAAAAATTGGTCATTTTGGGCCACAAAAGCCAAGTCATACAAATCAAGCCAGGCAAAGCCTGGCCAGCTTGTGTATCAAGAAATTCCCTATTTGACTTGGTAATAGTAATCAATCGATCCTGCTGAAAATGGGGTCATTCAAATTTCAAGGTCAAATCTAGACCCAGTCTGTCTAGGAGCACTGATGTGTATCATGTGTATGAAGGTATATGTACTTTTGTATGTACATATGTGCACATGCTTGTTCCTTTGTGTCGTTACCTAGAGAGCAGGCATCTAACATGAATATATGTATGTATGTGCAAATCTATATATTTACATAAGAATACGATCGTGCGTTGCTTATCTTTGAAATGAATATAATTATGTATGTCGTGCTTGCTTATCTGTGTGCTTACCTTGACAGAAGGCCTTTTAACAAGAAGATCCATGATACCCAATTCAGCTTCTTGAGATGCAACAGGTTCTTTGTTAATTAAGCCTACACAAGGCTGGTCTATTCCGTTTCCAAACTGTGGAGCAACGTTCTTATATGCTTGACTTGGAATATGCCAGAATATTAGCTCGGGCACGCTGTCAGGTAACACTAAATTAATTAAGAATATGAAGGAAACAGATTTATATTTTAAAAAAAAAAAATTAAATGAATATTCTCCGTATCTTATTGATGCAATTCAAAGAAGAAAACCAAAACCTCAGCATTGTCAATTACAACTATTTGCCTCAATGGAATTAACCTTTCTTTCCTTTTCACTTTCTGTTTAATCAATCCACATCGGGAGCAATGTTCCAAAGTTTTCTGTTCATTTTATTCCTTTCTCTTGCAAACCATTTAAATCAATGAACTAGAGTCTGGCTACTTAAACCTTGTTTCCAATTAATTATAGTCAATGCTAATAAGGTTCCACAAAAAGTAGTTAAAAAAAGAAGTATTTCTGTGTTCTAATACCTTGAGTTAGGGTTGATCTCTTCAGATTTTTTCTGGAACCATTCTGCTTGGGCATTTGAGATAACTCCTGGATAGGACCCGCCGCCAGAATCTAAAAAGTACAGGTATACCACGGGTGATTTTGGATCGACTTTTTTTTTTTTTTTTTTGAGGAACCCTGATGATGAGACTTGGATAACATAGTTGGATATACTTGGCCAAAGATCTTTAGGACCATTGCTAGAATAAGATAGCAAATCATGCTCAATGTCGTGTTTCATCAACTCGATACGCTGTGTGCCTCTGAAGCTGCATGCTTCTTCTCCTGCCAGACATAATGGCCCCATCAGAGAGAAGCTAATATAAAAATCTTTAAATCATGGAAAATTCTAGTGCTACTATTTTGTGCACAACTTTGTGCACAATTTGCCCACATGACAAGTTGTGGTTGGTGAATGGGTGATTCTTAAATCATCCCAAAAAAAAGTATTTAAATCTCTCGTACGAGAAGAGAATCGTATATTATGATACTATTGAGAATTTGCATGTTAGAATGACATCATTTTCTATATTTTCAAATTTTGAAATAGTAATATATTATGGAAGATGAGAAAGGAAGAACGGAAGAGATTAACGTGGTTACATCACTAAGACCTACGTACACAACACCAAAAGCCAAATGGCTACATCTTCATCCTCTTGATTGAACATATTACAAGGGAACTCAGACTTATAATGGAATTTACAGAATTTGAAAATAGGTAAACAATCAAATTATTACATACATATTTTGAATGTGATCTTCACATCTTTATAATTGATTCCTCCAATCCCTTGATTTACTCCATGCAATCAATTCCTTGATTGTCAACAATTTGTGCAAAATGCCATTCTTGCCAACATATATTAAACTATTATAAGTGAGCAAAAATATATTGTTATGAACTTATGATTACTGATTAATTCTGTATCCCATCGCTAATGCATTATAAACATCATCTAAAAGGCTATCTTATGTTCATTTCAAAATATTGCACGAGGGTTTTATTTTATGGTTCACTTGGTTCTGTAATTTCAGTATTCTTCATCATAGTTTGCGTGAATATCATTTTGACTCTATACCAGCTTACAATAGGCCAAGCTCCAATGAGGCAGTTGTCCAAAACAATGAGAGATCAATCATAATCCTGGGAAACACTGACAAACCCAAGGAGTGTTGCCTGTCACTAGTGATGGCTGGTTTGTCACCAGCCTTTTTACACCACATTTCATACAACATGCTAACCTGAATATGTCGAGTTGACTGCTGGGCAAATAAGTGGAGGAATTCCAGGGGCTGAAAACCACTCCATCGGCCATACAAATGGTGCATCGTCATGGTTTCCAAACACACTGGCCCAAGGAATATTTCTGGATTTTGTTGGAGAGATTGCCTGATCCCAATACAAGCTGGCATTTGCTATTAGGAAATTGTTGGCTGTAATGACATCTCCAAGGTATACAACAAAATCTGCTATCCAATCAGTTCGTTAGAGTATTAAACCGAAAAAACAATCTATAAATAAATAAATGAAAATATTAACTATGCAAAAGGGCTCTATTTCAAGCTTTGCACGCTTAACTTCTTGAATTTAACAATCATTGGAGTAATTTATTTGGGTAGACCGATACGTTAAGCAAAAACGTAACCTTTTAAGTCAGCTGAATATCAAACAATTCAAGATATCGGAATAGAGATGAAATTTAAGTTTTTTCAACATAATGCACTAAGCCAGAAAATAATAATGGTGATCTTGTCTCTACAATGGGTGACAGTCACCAAGTAAAAGTGACACTGATTCCCAGCATGTTAGTACAGTATAGATAGAACATTAAGACATCATACGAAAATTTCTTTGTGTAGCATTCAGAACTAACCATTTTAACAGAAAATAAAACAACAAACCCAACAAGTTCGTCATGCCTTTGCAATGATCTCTATTTTTTTTTGGCACAATATCATAATCTATTCCATGGAGAGTACCCATAAAAAGGAAATGAAAATCATGTATGTCAAAGTGGTACCAGGCATGTCTTAAGCCCTTAACACCAACAACACATTGAAGTGTAGCAATTTGAATGTGTGGTCATGTAATTATGAAACAAATTAATGCTATATCTAAATGAAACAGTCGACCCAACTAGTGGACATCAATTCATTGAATAGAATCAATAGACTGGTCATTATGGCAAGGTCGAACCCACCAAATCTGCTCGTAGCAATTTGTAAGGCACTACACAACTGGTCAACCTTTGTTATTGTTTGATGAGAGCGATACCGTAAACAAGATGTTAAGCTGCCCATGCTGTTCAATATATGAATGTCTATATATGTGCAGCATAACCTAAATGTATAGACAGTTTTGTTTCTTGAAACTAAGCCAAATTGCGGTAATCTTAATATAATTTAATCTAATTTGATCAACTTTGTCAACATTGAAATATTTAGAAGTCTAGATTGTACAGAACAAGAACAACTAAGTCTTTGTCCCAAAATATTGAGGGTCTGTTATGGATTCTCAATAGACTAGTCAGCGTTGACCACATGAGATATCTATTTTTAATACTTCTAGTGTCCGAATTTTGGAAACAAAACTAAAATTCTATAGTACTTAAAATTAATAGATAGACCCTTCAAGGTGCAATTCTAAAACTTGTTTCCCCATTTATCCTAACATGACAAAAGAGACAACAAACATGTAGTAGTAAGAGAGTGCAAGGCCCATATCATTGCTATTTCGAGTCATGTGTGAGACACTTCACAAATGACCCACATGAACAAGTTGCTAAGTTAGTAGCCCCAGATTACAGATTACTAACCCCAAACTCCCTTCAAGAAATTGGACTTAATACATTACATAAAAAAGTGTGCATCATAAGTACCAAAGTATTAATGAACTAACCATTAATAAGTTATGAAAAAGGTTTTGCCGCATGCTTGTACAGAGTATGTGACAGCAAAAAAAAAAGGAATAAGTGTCTAAAGTTCACTTGGTCCCGTTCATTGTACATGAGTTGACTTCTCTTCTGTGAGCTCTCAAAAGTCAATACCATATTTTTGACGATGAATTTATATACACACTTCACTTTAAAATTTTGAAAAAAATGAAATACTTTTAAAATTTTTTTAGAAAAAATGCTTTTTGAAAAAGCATTAGAGTCTTTTGGCTAAATATTGTAGAAAACTAAGTTTGTTTGTGATATGGATACTGTTTAAACTTATTGGGAAAATTGAGGAGAGAAGCGAATTTCGGCAATACCATTACCGAAATTCTAAGAAAAAGTAAGAGAGAGGAGAGAGAAATGATGTGATGGAAGGGGGAGAGAGAAAAAAGGAATTTTTGCAATGGTATTGCCGAAATATGTGCCCAAAAAAAGCAGGCTAACCTACCCGAAATTGGAGACTGACCTGACCGAAATTATTAAAAAAAAAAAAATGGAATTGTGGCAATTGAATTGTCAATTGTGGCAAGAGTAATGCTACATCTATAAACTATTTTATAATATTTTTACAAATTGTTGATATGGCCAACTTCTTACCAGTTCTCATCAGGGCCCACCAATAACATTATTTTTTTTATTTATCAATAATCACTCATCACATCAACAGTTTGTGAAAGTTTTTGTTAAAAAAAAAAAAAAACTCAATTTTGCCACAATTGAGTTTTTTTTTTTTTTTTTTTTTTTTTTTTTTTTTAATCATCCATTTTAGACAAAATGCTAGAAATACAAATTTTTTTACACAAACTGCTAATGTGGTAAGTGATTATTGATAAATAAAAAAAATGATATTATTGATAGGCTCTCATGAGAATTAGTAAGAAGTTGGTCATAACAACAATTTGTAAAAATGTTATAAAATAGTTTATGGATGTAGCATTTTTGGCCACAATTGACAATTTAGTTTTTTTTTTTTTTTAATAAATTTTGGTCAGGTCAATCCCCAATTTCGGGTAGGTCAACCTGCTTTTTTTGGGCACATATTTCTGCAATACCATTGCCAAATTTTTTTTTTTTTTCTCTCCCACTTCCGTCACATCATTTCTCTCTCCTCTCTTTTACTTTTTCTTAGAATTTCGGCAATGGTGTTGCCGAAATTCGCTTCTCTCCTCATTTCCCCAAATAAGTTTAAACAATACCTATATCACAAATAAACTTGATTTTCTACAATATTCAACCAAAAGACTCAAAGCAACATCCTTTGGACCTTTCCTCTTTCTCAATAATAAAAATAAACAGTTGGTATTAATATTTAGTAGGACAATAATAGTGACATGGCAACTGAAGCAACATGGTACCATAGTTCTCAGAACCAGACCGGAACAGGAGGTCGGACCGAAAAAACCGAGAACCGAGATAAAAATCGATTTTTTAAGCATAAAAAACCGGGCATATGTGGCAATTCCGTGAACCTTTAAAACCGGGGTTGGACCGCATGAACCGATGGCAAGAACCGTGTGGTCCAATCCCTTAGCATTTTTTTTTATATAAAAAAATAACTTAACACAATTTTATTATACTTAATTAAATTATCCATCTCTTACAAGGAATAAAAAAAAAAAAGTAAAATTAAAATCCTCCAAAGATATTCAACTTTACTTCAAAAATTAATCATAAATTTTAATGTTTTCATGGTTATTATTTTATTTTATTAACTTTCTTATTCAATTATTAAATATATGCTTGAAAATCATTAAATTTCCCTTACATATATAGATATATTAGTCAATTTTGTTAGTTTTATAAATTTAATATTTATATTTAGGTTTTAATTAATTATTAAATTAATTATGACGTCATCATGTTTCGACCCCAGACCTCAATTGGATCTCAAAAATCTTGAATTTCTCCTTTTTACGGTTGAATGAACTCTTCCACACGAACATCTTACATGGTACAACCACTGCATTTATTATCACACAACACAACAAAGCTAGCTAAGCTAGCACATGATTGATTAAAAAAGAAGTGATAAAGTCACCTGTAGGAGTTTCATTGTCCAGCACAGTGTTCATGACCTCTACTGAGTTCACGTCTTGGTCTGGTCCCCAGTCAGACCACGCGTTCTCCCCAAAATGCAGGTCTGCAAAAACCGCTATCTTGAACGCTGCACCCGCCCGCATCTGAACATACCTCTCACCGCCTGAGGCCTTTGTTGTTGGTGGTGGTAGTACGGCCTGCACTTGGTCATCTAATCCGACGGTCAGGATGAAGAGAGAGAAGCAGGTGAAGGATAAGATCGCTACTTGGGTCTGAGTTTGTGGCCTCTTCAACTCCATTGAAAGGAGAGAAGAGAAGAGAAGAGAAGAGAATTTGGGTGCAAATATATTGCTTTTTTTTTTTTTTTTCCTTTTTTGGGAATCAAGGAGGTGAACTAAAATCTTAAAAAAAAAAAAAAATTGTATCAGAAAATCTGAAAAAAAAAAAAAAAAAATTTCGTAACAAAGAATATGTGAGAAAATGATTATGAAATAAGAAATATCTCTTAATTTGGGCGAGGAGCCGAACTAGGCTTTGGAGGAGACAGAGAAAGAGAGGAAACTGCAGCTCTACCGCTGCTTCTTCTTCAGAGTGAGAGAAAGAGATTTGAGCTATTTGTTTAGACTTTGGTGCGGTTTACCCGTTGGTCTTGGTACCTATTAGTATGGCACTAATAATGTCCATAAAGACTTTGGTGCAATATGAATAGAGATTATTAATAATGCCCATAAAGACTTTGGTGCGGTATGAATAGAGATTATAGTGTCTACATTTTGGAAGGGACGCGTTTCAGCTTTTTTTTTTTTTTTTTTTTTTTTTTCTGCATGCGTGTCAACTGGGGCACAGAAATTACTGTTTACATACTGTTTCGTACTGTTCATATTCTGTTCATCCACTTTCCATGAGTTTATTTGTGACAGTAGAACTCGAAAACGATTGTTTCTGGCATTACTCCACGAGATGCCATTCCATGTACCGTGTTGAATGGGATGGAAGTTAGGACCACTCCACCTACATGGTTATAGACTATAGTTGTAGGTGGAGTGGTTATGTGCCAAACGATCTAATCCATGTCTCTTTTTGCTTCAGCTCTCCTTTTCTTGGGCAGTGACTTTAGGCGTGTGGTATACCCAGACATCTCTTTTCTCTTCAGCTTGTTCCACACGCCTAAAAAGTCAGTCTCCAAGGAAGTGATGCTAGCTTTTGAGTCTTTTCCAATTACCCCATTAGTGAGGTGGTTTATCAAGCGTGGGCTGGACCATAGAGGGTATGTGTGAAGCTGGCTTTTGAGTCTTTTGTGTGATGCTGTCACTTCAGCATGTTCCACGCGCCTAAATAGTCCGGAAGTGTTTGGTGTACCTGTTTAAAAATATGTGTTGTTATCTTTGTGTCAAAATACGTATGAGTAAAAAAATGTATAAAAATATGTGTAATATTATTTAAAAATTGAAAGTGTGTGTTTGAGTGGAGAAATTATAAAGTCCTCTGGTGGACCACATCACTTGTCTACCATTCTACTAAAAAACTTCCACTTGTTTAAAATTGATGAATCAGTAATTAATTTCTTTTTAAAAAAATTTTCTAACTAACAATTTTAAACAAGTGAAATTTTTATAATAAAATGGTAAATCACGTCACTTATCTACCACGTAGATTTTATAATTCCTCGTTTAAGCGGGTGAACCAAACACTCCTTCAGTCTCCAGGAAAGTGACGTTGGCTTTTGAGTCTTTTCCAATTACCTCATTAGGGAGGTGTTTTTTTTATCAAGCGTGGGCTGGACCATAGAGGTTATGTGCACCCTACAAAATGCCTATATCAATATTATAACTATTTTCCCCTGAAATCTTGCGGTAATTTTATGGAAAACATAGCAAAAGTTTGTTCAAGACTTATCTTCCTGTCAGTCATTTGCCTGTTCTTTGCTCAAGCCATTATTGCTGATAAGCCAGACTTCAAATATAGTTTTGGGTGTTTAGACAAGGGTGACTATACCAGTAATAGTACCTACAAAGCAAACCTCAATCATCTCCTCTCCACCCTCACTTCCAACACTGAAATTGACTATGGGTTCTACAACTCTTCTTATGGCCGAGACCCTGACAAAGTATATGCAATTGGACTTTGTCGAGGAGATGTTAAGCCAGATGAGTGCCGTAGTTGCCTCTATAACACTACAAATTTTCTCATACAGCATTGTCCCAATCAGAAGGAAGCAATGAGACAGGATGAGTATTGCATATTACGGTACTCGTTCTGCAACATATTTGGGATCATGGACGATGATCCTGTTTACACTCAACATAATGTTAATGATCAATCTGGCAATTTGGATACTTATAATCAGGACCTCAGGACCCTGTTGGATGGCCTAAGAAATCAAGCTGCAGCAGGTGGTTCTCTTCGAAAGCTCGCAGAAGCAAAATCTACAGGAATAAACAACAAAACACAATATACACTTGTGCAATGCACACCTGATTTGTCTCAAACAGATTGCAGTGATTGCTTGCTTTCGGCATTTGGACAGATTCCTCTTTGTTGTGATGGCAAGATAGGTGCGGTAATTTTTACACCCAGCTGTAATTTTCGGTATGAGGAGCACACCTTCTTTGGCCCCGTAGCTGATGTTGCACCACCATCGACCAATACCTCCGTAGCTGATATTGCACCACCATCAATCAATACCTCTGCTGCAAAAGGTACTTTTCCTGCATAATTTCTCGAGTTTCGAAACTAACTAGAATATTATATAACACTCGAAAATTTTTGTGTGAACATTAATTTTTATGATTTTTGCAGGAAATGATGGTAACAAATCTCAAACGGTAATCATAGTTGGGTCCATCATTGCTTTTGTAGTAGTAGTGGTACTAATAATAATCTCCTGCATCTACCTAAGAGTTCGGAAGCCAAGGGAGAAATCAGAAAGTAAGTTAATTAATTGGTTTATTGTTAAGAAAGTATGAAACCACTGCGGAATTTTATTAAAAAATCTTATAATATGACGAAATACTTATATATGATAAACTAGACATTAACTCATGCATAGACAAACTATTAAAAGTGATATCTGAAAGAAATTATTTGCAAAATTATAGTTGTAGGATGTATTACAATTCATGTAATATAAGTATTCTCTAAAATAAATACTAAATAAACACTTTTTTCTACATATTTTATAACACTATTAGTCATGTAAATTTTCTAACATATTTTAACATAAAAATTGATAAGTAAGAGTGTAGAGATTTTATTTTTTTGATAATTCAATAGTTATAATAGGAGTATATTTTAACATAAAGAGGGCGTTTGGATTCAACTTAATCCTACGTTTACGTTTTGCAATACGTTTTCAGTCCTTTTTTTTTTTACTGCACATGAACAGTAATTTTACTATTTAGGAGACAATTTTTACTGTTTACACACTGTTCCATCACTGTTCACACACTGTTTATCACTGTAGTAGCACTGTTAATTTATACATTAAAAAATATTAAAAATGGGTCCCACAATACTATTTACACATTTAAAAGTTATTTTGCTACAGTGTTTTCAGTTTTTAGTTTCAGCAACAATAAATTTAATCTAAACGGACCAAAAAAGCAAACAAAAGCCGTTTTCATGAAAAAATTTGGTTTGGTTTGATTTATTAATATTATTTATTTTTATAGAGAAAAATTGCATTAAGTTTTATTGGGTCTGAATTCTAAACAATGAAAAGAAACCATAAACAGTCAGACACAAAATGAAATAAAATCTTTACAAAACAAATGTAGAGAAAGAAATTAGTTTTGTATACAAACGTTAAAGCCAAGATCCACATAAAAAAAAAAATAATAATAATAATAATAATAATAATGAAATAAACAACCAACAATCATGGGCGGCTTTACATTAAGGCCAGGGAAATGAACCCCCTGACCTGGCCCAAAAAAAAAAATTTATATATAAAATTTATATTTATTTTTTTCATTTTGACCCCTAAAATAAAAATTTGAACACCCTAATCCTAAATTTTGTTTGAACCCAATTGAAATAAGCTTGAAATTTGAATATGATTATCTTGATTTTAATTTCACAATATTTTTACAATAATATGAGGCAAATTGTAACTGCTTTTTATCTGGATCCCACAACAAACAATTTTTTTTTTTATCTACCTTTAACAATTGACCACCTAGATTTTGTTGTGGAATTTTTTTGAAAGTATTGTGTCAGTTCCAAAAATTTTGCTTATTCATTAATATATATATATATATATATATATATGAATATTATTTCTATGATTCTGGCTTACTTTGCAGTTGACAACGAAGTGAAGTTGTTTTTCCTTGCACTTTTCTTCTTTATTAATAAAAAAAATTACATCACTGTTACAACCAACACATCTGTACAAATTTGTATCTATATTTGTAATGTTTTCCTCATTCTCGCTATCTCACTGTCTCCCTTCTATTTTTTTTCTTAGTTTTTCTTTTTATATCCAATTCAAAAAGAGTAACTATGTTTATGTGTATGTTTAAAAAGTCATCCACTTCAAACACAAAAACTTATATCAATTACTATTTTATTTTCTTAATTTCACATTTACTCCTAGTCCTACTCCTAAGTGTGTTACTAGTCTTCTCCTTCTTTATCATATATTTTTATATAATTGATATTATATATAAATATAATAAGTTATTATTAACTTGACAAAAATGTATTATTAGTAATTTAATTATATTAGTTTATGCATTCAATAGTTGTTGGCTTACCTATTTTATAACAGTTTTAGACTATTGTATAATATAGTTATATTGTATACTAAATTATATTTAGAATATTATTTTAAATTATTGTATATAATATGGAAGTTTATCTATACAAAAAAAAAAAAAAAAAATTAATCATTTAATTTTTTACTTACTCCTCATGACAAATGACAAATTCCTAACTTTGCCATTGATAACCCCCATAGAGAAAAATCCTGGAGCCACCAACGAAGAAGCTAAAGTTGTAATCAAAATATGCCAAAACTATTTCGAAAACAAAAGTGTGAATGAGAGAATTTTTACCTCGATGGAGAGATCTCAGATCAAAACACCCAGAGAGAGAGAGAGAGAGAGAGAGAGAGAGAGTGCTTAGTATATATATAGAGGCAACGTCCCAAAGAGAGGGATTTCTTTTTCTATTTGGTTTGGATTTTACTTTGATATGGTTTTTTTTTTTTTTTAATCCTAAGTTTTTAGAAAGCTGATGTGTCAAAATTTTAAAATGTCAACAAAAAGTAAAAGACTTTTGTTTTATATAATAACTAGTATTATGTCCTTGCGATGCACAGCTTAATAAAAAAATTATATATAAATTTTAAAAAAATATTTTTTTTGATAATATAATCAAATCTAATAACAAATAAAATAGTAAAAATATTTTTTAAAAATTAAGTTACATGGAAAATGTATATTATGTAATTTTTTATAAAAAAATATATATATATATATATATTATAAAATATTTTTAAAAATTATGGCAAGTTTTAAATTTCTAAAAGCTCTTAGTAGTATAATTGTAATATATATGTATGTATGGCACTTAAAAATCTTTTCATAATACTTGCTAACATGTATGGTAGCGGAAGTATTAATCATATATAAATTTCTTATATATATATATGACTAAAAACAAATTCCATAAATTACAAAGATGTAAGTATTTAGACTGCAATGTAATGTTTACATATAAATTACCAGTCATAGCCATTTTAATGTTGCCATAAGTGAGGAAATAATCAACATAATCAATGAAGATTTTGGATTGTAATCAAATTAAGAAGAAAATAGATGATGAAAAAAATTTGTAGTGTAATTAAATTAAGATTTTTATCAACTTAGAAATTATAAGAGAAGAAGATAAGGAAAAAAAATTATATCTTTTTTATTTTTTTATTTTATGAATAGTATTTTTTTTTTTTATTGATTGAATTTAGCATTCTTAAATGGTTTTAGTTCAACTCAACTTCTCTTAGATTCAAACTTAATCTGTGGAGGTGTGAAAAATAATCATGTTAACTCAATCATATATCACGTTGCTATTTTTTTTTTTTTTTTTAATCCAAAAAATTGCAGCTAATAGGTGTAATAATATAATTTAAATGTAAAAAAGAATTAGATGAAGATGAAAACTAAGAAGAAATAGATGGAGAAAATAATTTGGATTGTAATTAAATTAATATTTTTATCAACTTAGAAATTATAAGAGAAGAAAATAAGAAAAAAAAAATTATATCTATTTTTTAAAATATTCTATAAATATTGCTGCAATTTAAGATGCATTAGACCTCTTTCTTTTCTTAGTGTAGTATATAGTTACTGCAATTTAAGATGCATTAGACCTCTCTTTTTTAGTTAGTATACGGTTGTTGCAATTTAAGATGCATTAGACATTTTTACTTAAAGAAAAAAAGAAGATGCATTAGATTTTTTTTTTTTTAGTGGAGTAATTAAAAAATAAGAATTAGATTACACTACGTCTACGTTGCTGCAATTTAAGATGCATTAGAATTTTTTTTTTAATGTAAATTTTATCTTTTTAAAATCTAAAAATTAATCTATTATTATTATTATTTATTTTTTTTTTTTTGCAATTTGGTGCCGCCGCTTGGCACAACCACGGCGCCTAAGTTCAACTTTTATTATATAGTATATAATATAGATAAAAAGGTCATTTATCTATTAAGAGTACATTTAAAAATAGTATTGTACCATTCGCATTAACTTGTACAAAAATTCACGTCTATTTTAGCATAAAACCTTACTTTTTCTATTCTACATAACCACTTTTCAAAAACATACACATTAAATTATTTATTCTACACTCTATTTTATTTAAATAAACACTTTTCATTCTTTATTTATTATTATCTTCATAAATAGGGAGAGAGAGAGAGAAAGAATATGATGTGAGTAAGAGGTGAGAGAGAAAAAAATTATGAAATACAACATTATACACAGTTACAAATGTGATAATACATAACATATGAGTCAATATTGATCTATTTTCAACATATTTATCATTTTGCCTAATTAACTCCGTCCATCTTTTCAACATACAATTCAACGGTGGGATTTTCAAAATATTAACTCCAAAAAAAGTTATTAAGTTATGTTATTGAGGTAATATTTTGAAATTTTCATCATTGGATTGCATATTTTCTGTGTTTTTATCATGTTAAATTTTACACTAATCAAATATTATTTACTATTCTATCCATAGACGAACTTTTTATGCATAATTTAAAATTTAACCAATTTATGGATAAGGTAGTTATTTATCTCTGGTCATCTTAAAATTTCATATGCATAAAGGTTATAAGAAGAAGATGTAATCTAACAATAAATATTTTAAAATTGACAACCAATAAAAAATTGAGTGGTGTAACGTTTCTAGAATTTACACAAAGTATAACTTGATCTTGACCTTATATATATATCCTTCATGTTTGCGAATAGTAAATAACATTTTATTAGCACGAAATTTGGTAAGCACATAGATAACTTGTAATTTTCAATGGTAAAGTTTTCAAATTATTAAATTAATAAAAAGTTATTTGATGATCTAACACGTAATCTAACCGTAATAAAGTTCAACTTTTTTTTTTTTAAGAAGACAATAAAGTGTAACTTGATAATGACTGTATACATTATGTGTGTGTGTGAATTTTAAAATTGATATGTTAGCTTAGGAGATTCAAAAAAAAAAAAAATCTTAAGGGGGGCTCATAATTTTGGGACCAAAGTATAACAAGCAAAATTTTGATTATATTTATTTAATAAAAAATATTTTAAAAACAGTGCTCCTGGGGAAAAAGTTTTTTACGGATGAAAAAGGCAAAAAGGAAGATGGAAAAAAAAAAAAGTTTAAAGGGTATTTTAGTCTTAACGGGAGTATTTGAATTTTTTTTTTAAAATTTTTTTTTTTTTATGCTTTTCTGACATTCACCCAAATCTGTTGTTGTTTCCTGTTCATCATAAAATGCAGGGATATGTTAGTCAATTACTATAGCTTAACGAATGCCCCTGGATGCACATAGGGCGATCCATTCCATAAATTAATGTTAAATTAAATTATATATTTGGTAATTAATGATATGTAACATTGTAAAACTTATGTAGCAAAATTTATAGCATTCTAAACACCACTCTATTGATTTTTTCTTTTTTTCTTTTTTTTTTTTGGATAAGAAAACAAAAACTTTTATTTAGAATGGGAATCAAGTACAAATATCATGGGCACATGCGTGCTCAATTAAACGAGGACACTCCTCTAGCCATGCAACGTAGCTCTCTACACCACTTGCGAATTGGGCCAATAAGTGGGCAGGGATATTTCCCTGCCGTTTGGTATGGGAAAAGGCATAGGATCTAAAGTTTCGTACAAGATGTGACAGTCCAGATACAATATTTTGCACAGACGAAGACACCTCACTCACACCTTTAAGTGCGTTGCAGATACGGAGGGAGTCGCCCTCAAAAGTGACATCTCGAACTCCCACATCCAACGCGAACTGGATAGCAACCTCTATTACTTTGGCTTCAGTCTCCAACACACCTAATGGACGAGCGAGCTTTTGGCTTAAAGCAGCAACCACTTCTCCTGCCGAGTCACGTATCACCACCCCAATACCAACCTGCTTCCATTTGGTGAAAACTACCCTATCAACATTGACCTTGTAGCTACCTAGTATTGGAGGACACCATTTGGTTTCCTTTGTAGGCGCCGCTCTCATGGGTTGTGGTTTCTCATTCACCACCTGAAACTCGTCCAATAACCTTAACGAGCTTCTTATGATAGCTAATCCATTTCTGCGCACTCCACCATGTCGTCTCTCATTTCAGTATTTCCATATTCCCCAGCACAACATGATTGTACGCTCCACCAAGTCAAGGCATGAGTTCGACCATTGTTGTAACTTCCACAACGCATCTATGAACTTCCAAGATGGGTTGATTTCGATAGGCAAAATCAGCTTATTGGATGATCACACCTCCTTTGCACTATCACACAACCAAAAAATATGACATGCAAATTCCCGCTCTTTCCCACAGGATTCACACAGATTATCCTTGGTGATGCGTCTCTTCCATAAGTTCTCCTTTATGGCTAAGATGTCTCTACATGCCCTCCATGCAAAGTGCTTGATCTTGTTCAACACCCGCATATTCCAAAGGTCCCTCCAAACCTGTTTCAGGGCAGTAGGATTTGAGCTTTCAGGAGAGTTCCTTTTAGTTGATATGTCTTGGGCTAGCCTATATGCACTATTTACCGTAAACTTCCCGTTCTTACTTTCCACCCATATCAGACGATCTCTAGCTCCATGTGTGCTTAGAGAGATGCTTAATATTGCATCCATATCCTGGGGGAGGAAAACTTGGTGAACCAAGTGCTCTTTCCATTCCATTTGGTCACCATCAATTAGGTCACAAACATGTGTCACTTGTAGGCCTGGATTCTCGGGTGTTACTACCCTATATGTGCTCGAGTTATGAAGCCACTTGTCTTTCCATATCTGAACTTGTTCACCATCCCCCACTTGCCATCTTATGCCTCTTTTAACCACTGCTTGAGTTGCTAATATACTTCTCCAAGCGAAAGATGGTTGACTTCCTAAGGTAGCCTCAAGAAAATTACACCTTAGGAAATACTTAGCCTTGAATACTCTATAGAAAGTGAGGTTGAGTTAGTCTGCAATCCCCACCCCTGCTTCGCCAATAAAGCCAAGTTGAACATTTTCAAGTCCCTAAAACCCATTCCACCTTTTTCTTTCGGCAGACACATCTTCTCCCAACTCATCCATGCTAGTTTCTTCTCTTCCTTCACTTGTCCCCACCAGAATTGTCTTACCATTCTGGTCAGCTTGTCACATAGAGTATCAGGTAGCTTGAAGCAACTCATTGTATACGATGGTACTACTTGGGCAACTGCCTTTATCAGAATCTCCTTCCCTGCACTCGACAATAATTTTTCCTTCCAACCCGCTAGTTTATTCGACACTCGTTGCTTCAACTGGGCAAACGTGTTCCTCTTAGACCTACCTACCAAGGATGGGAGTCCTAGGTAAAATTCATGTGGTTTTATGACCTGCGCACCAAACATCATCTTAATTGTCTCTCTAACTCCGTTGGCTGTATTATGGCTAAAGAATAATGAAGTCTTATTCCTATTCAATTGCTAGCCCGAGGAGGCTTCATATACCTGTAATACCCACTGGATTTCCTCACATTCCTTTACTGTGGCCCTCTCAAAAATCAGACTGTCATCAGCAAAAAATAGGTTTGAGATTCTAGGCCCCCTTGCTGATGCTGCAACACCCCTTGGTTCCTTCCTTTAGACAGACTTGTGTAGTAAAGTAGATAATCCTTCAGCACAAATAAGGAATAGGTAAGGTGACAGCGGGTCCCCTTGACTTAATCCTCGAGTTGGAGTAATCTGACCATAAGGCTTCCCGTTGATGCGCACTGCATATGTAACAGATGATACACATCTCATGACCAGTCGAGTCCAATTCTCATGGAAACCCATTTTGGCCATTATTTGTTGTAGACAGCCCCATTCCACCCAATCGTAGGCCTTACTCATATCGAGCTTCAAACCCATCTCCCCACATTTACCTTTCTTCTTCCTGTTGATATGGTGCATCAACTCATAAGCCACTAGCACGTTATCAATGATGAGTCTTTCTGAAACAAAGGCACTTTGATTCTCACATACTATATCCTGCAAAACCAATTTCAGCCTGTTCGCCACTGCTTTGGATGCTAGCTTGTAGGCCACATTACACAAGCTAATAGGTCGATAGTCCATCACTCTTTTAGGATTTTTAATTTTGGGAATGAGAATGTGGGTTTCATGAAACTTAGGAGGAGCTGCACCATTGTTAAGAAAATCCAAAATAGTCTGTATAACAATAAAGTTTACAGTAGGCCAAAAGTGCTGATAAAATAAGGGGGGCATACCATCGGGTCTTGGTGCCTTCATGGGGTGCATTTGCTTCAGAGCTTGCTTAACCTTAGAGGCTTGGAAGTCTTGTAAGAGTCTGGAATTCATCCTGTCTGTCACTTTGGTATGGATGGCATCAATAAGCTTAGCACTGACATTCGGTTGAGAGGATGTAAAAAGTTGCTCAAAATACTCCACAAAAATCCTCCCAATCATCTCTTCATCCTCCTGCCAAGCGTCATTAGAGTTCTTGATTTGGTGGATGGTATTCCGTTGGTGTCTGTTAGAGGCCTTGGCATGAAAAAAGGAAGTGTTATGGTCCCCTGACCTCAACCAACAATTTATCGACCTCTGATGCCACATATCTTCCTCAACTACCATCAACCAGTTCAGCTTTAACTTCGTTGCATGAATCTCCTCCATTTGTACAAGAATCATGACTCCTTTCAACCATTGGAGTTTTTTCTATAGTGCTGAGATCTTCCAACCCACATAACCAAATGTGGTTTTGTTCCAAGTAGAGAGTGACTTCCTACATTCATCTAAGCACTGTGTGAACTAGTGTTGGGTGCCCATACTCCTTCCTCTCTCCCATGCATCATTTACCACTTCCTTACATTGTTTGTCTCTTAGCCACATAGATTCAAACTGAAACAACTTTGATCTTCGAGGCGCTCGCTGTCCAGTTTAGGGGGTTTTGAGTACCAACATACTGTGGTCCAACATTGAGGTGGCCACATGGTATAGCCTAACACTCGGGAACATTGTCATCCAATCCAACGATACCAAAGCCCTGTCCAGACGTTCTCTGACCCAACCTCATGCCCCCATTCTCCTGCTCCGAGAATAATCCGCTCCAATATAACCTAAGTCTCGAAATTTGCTACGGTTTATTGTTGTCCTAAAATTATTCATCTGCCATTCTGGCCTTAAACTACCCCCCACCTTCTCCCCATGGTGTAGTATTTCATTAAAGTCTCCTATGCAAATCCAAGGTAGAGCATATCTTCTTTCCAACTCCTCCAACAATCTCCATGATTCCTCCCTTTTACCAGTTTCTGGATGACCATAGAAGCCGGTAAACCTCCGCTTTTTGTTACCTTGATCGTCAGTAACTATAGCATCAATATGGTGAGGAGAGTAAGTTTGAACATCCACCTTCGTAGAGCTTCTCCACAAGAGTGCCAGACCCCCTCCCCGCCTTACACTCGGTACTACTAGACTCTATTGCTGATCCAGTTTGCTCTTGATTCCATCCATTTCCGATACTACAAGCTTGGTCTCAATAAGAAAGGCCAAAGTGGGATCTTCCTCCAAAACCACCTTCTGGAGAGCTTTAACTGTGCAGGGGTTCCCAAGCCCTTAACAGTTCCAGTATACTGCACTCATTGCTCCCGGCGGGGCTATCCTGTAGCTGCTGTCGATCCCAGTTGTTGTGCCATGAGTTTACTGAGCACCGAGACCTCCTCTTGTATTTTCTGTTTCTTTCCCACATCCACTTCCATTAAGATTTCTTTCAATGGCGAGTTAGCTTCCTCTTCGGCCCACCATCCTTGTTATCTGTTACCTCCACCATATCCTGGACTCCATCCACCCTATGTTCGTCTCCCCTTTCCTCCTGCATGAAATTTTCCTTCCCCACCACTTCATGCATGTTTTTTCTTTTTCTAAACATTGCTTGACATCTCTCTTGTCACTATCCCACCTGATGCCTTCGTGGTGTATGACCTTAAGGAAAATAAGCAACGGGCTGAGTTTATCTCCTGGCCCTTAGTAATGGTATGAAAAGAAAAAGACTCAAAAGCCAAGCCCGTCTCACTTAAGCCCAATATGGGAGTGAGCCCAACCTTGGGGCCTGATTTCTTGTCCACCTCTGTGATAGTATTGTTTAAATTTAAAAATCCCATCTTCTTCGTCTTGCACTCCTCAATATCCGGGATTGGATCTGTTGATGGTGGAACTACCATATTCGGAGCAGCACCTGTAATTGCGGCGACAATCTCTCTTAATTGCTCCTCGAAAGTCGCGGGATTCAGATTATGAGAGATCTTCGCCACTCCACGTGAACGCCACAGTACTGGGCTTGCCGTGTCAAAGTTAGAACACCACTCTATTGTTATTTAGTTTATTAAAATAATTTTTTTTTAAATGATTAATTTAAGATTAATGATTACCACATGTAGTGTGTTTGCACACATAAGCTGAAAATACAATTTCAATTAAAATTGTGATTTTTTTTTTAATTTCACAATTATAATTGAAATCATGTTTTCAAAATATAATTTTAAAGGCTGTGTGTAATAATAATTAGTCTTAATGTTTTTTTAGAATACTAAATATTTTAACACACACACACGGGGAGAGGGGAGAAGGTTTTTTAAAGAAACTTACAGTGGTGTATATCAAAAAGAGCATAATGTTAAACTACTACATAATTTGGTGAATATTTCTTATAAAATGATACTTAGCTTCCACCAATTAACTTTCAATATGTTTGGTCAAGAAATGACTTCCATTAAAATAACTAGAAAATTATTAAATACTACTCTATTTGGCATCTAGACTTTCATAAATAATTAGGTTTTGAGAGGTTAGACAAAAAATTTCACACCCAATTGATGTGGCAAAGTGTTTGTAGTAGGTAAAATTAATGTCGGTTATGGGTCCAGCTAAAAACAAGTATATTTTTACCAATTCAGCTATTATAAAAAATGTTATGAAATTTGTTGTGCGCATTAATATTGCCTGATAGGCTATTGGTGTTGCATGCACGTATTTTAAATTGTGTAGCTCTCTAAATAAGACACTAATAAAGTCTTGTTCAGGCCAAGCAGTGGAGGAGATTGGAAATGCGGAATCCTTGCAGTTAGACTTTAAAACTATTAAAGTAGCAACAGATGACTATTCTAATGCAAATAAGATTGGAAATGGTGGATTTGGTGTTGTTTACAAGTTACTGTTACATTATCATTAACTTCAAAAAGAGATAATTTAAGAGTCATGTTAACGAGTGTCTTTAGGGCACTTATTAATAATTCATTTTAGGAAAATTCTGATATCACTTTTATAGGAAATGAAAAAAATCGTCAAAATATTAATTACTTTTTTTTTCATTTCTTATAAAAATTTTCTTTAAATAAATTATTAACCAATGTCCTAACACTCGTTAGCATTTCTTATAATTTAATGGACAGACCAGCCTCATGATTGAAGTAGGCTATTGGTTCAAACAGTTTCCTTTCCACCCCATGGATTTGGCTGCTGGGCCATACAATCCGACCGGATTAACCGAAAACCGTCTACCAAAATGGTTCTTTAACTCTAAAAACTGGCTCATGCAAAAAAATCACTGAACCGTGTGAATCGCGGTTGAACCTTCAGATTTGAAAACCATGGATGGTCCTCGCAGGTTCAATTAAAAGCTTTTCTTTCTTCCTATTTTGGGTACTTACAGGCTCAGCCATTGTTGAATCTTCATTCTTCAACCTTGGACCTTTAGATCGCGCCACCATTTCCTCTTATTCTTCTTCTCAGTCTCGCCCGCTCTCTCTATCATGGTTTTGGTGACTGCTGTTTCTGCATTTTTCTCTCTGCGTTTTTTTTTTTTTTTTTCCTGATTGTTGTTTCTGCATTTTTCTCTCCCTATGCGTTTTGCCTTTGCACTCTGCTGTCTTCTGGTCTACTCTGCCAATGATCCATGATGGACAACTTGCTTTTCAGTCATCCACTAAATAATTGTTGTCAACCACTTTCTTTTTAAAATGTTATTGGGCTTTGTTCTTCATTTAATCAAATATTTTAATGGTCTGTCCGCCAACTCTTCTAATTCTAGCGTTCCAATGGGCTTGGGCATAAAAAAATTATTGGGTAGTGAAATGGGCTTGGGCATAAAAAAACTATTGGGTAGTCAAAAGGCTTGAGCATGACTTAAGATAATTTAGACATAAGCTCCCAATCCTTCCATAAAAAAGTAATTTATTAAGCTCTAACAAAAATTATTTATATTTGGTTAGAATTTAATATTTTTTATTTGCCTTATGGAAGTTATGATATAAAAAAAAAAAAATTGAAAGATAGATCTTTATACTTATTTGAACGGTTTTACTTAATATTTCTATTTTTTTACTAATTTAGTTTATTTATTTATATTTTAAATAATTATTAAATTAATTATAATATCATTAAGGTTCGACCTCAATTCAATCTCAAAAATTTTAAACTTCTCATTTTTACGGTTCATTGAACAATCCGGTTTCAAAACCATGACCCACCCTCAACCCAATTGGAAAAGTATGTATTTAGGATCCACATGTCAAGTCCAAATGGTTAAATATGTTTTAACCTAATATGTTTTCAGGGTAAACTCTCCAATGAACAAGTTATTGCTGTGAAAAGGCTTTCAAAAAATTCAGGACATGGAGATCTTGAATTTAAGAATGAAGTTTTGTTAGTGGCCAAGCTTCAACACCGAAATTTAGTTAGACTCCTAGGATTTTGCTTGGAAGGAATTGAAAGGCTTCTAATTTATGAGTTTGTGCCCAATGGAAGTCTTGATCACTTCATTTTTGGTATGATTTTATTTCTACCTTTATTTCAAATTATATTCATTGTAATTTTTTTTAACATGTCTTTTGTGGGTAGATTTCCTTCATATTTTAATCCAATATAAAATATTTGATTGAATATGTAGATCCAATAAAACGTGAACAATTAGATTGGGCAAGACGCTACAAAATCATAGGAGGCATTGCTCGAGGTCTTCTCTACCTTCATGAAGATTCTCGACTTCGTATTATTCATAGGGATCTCAAAGCAAGCAATGTCCTATTAGATTCTGAAATGAATCCAAAATTTTCAGATTTTGGTATGGCAAGATTGTTTGAACTTGATCAAAGTGAAGCCAATACAAGTAGAATTGTGGGGACCTAGTAAGTTTCATACTTTTTTTGTATGACAATCTAGTATCTTACATAGGTATACTTTATGTTTACATTGTACCAAAAGAAACAACATGAGAGTATTAATAAGTATTGTTGAAAATAATTTGTGTATGTGCAGTGGATATATGCAATGTATGGACACTTCTCAGTAAAGTCTGATGTCTTTAGTTTCGGTGTGCTAATGTTAGAGATAATAAGTGGACGGAAGAATAGCTCCTTCGGAAATGGAGAGAATATTGAGAACATTTCAAGCTATGTAAGTATTATTATTTTTGGGTCTAATAACACATAAATCCCGTAGGTAGGGTTCCCTGTTCAAACCCCATCATGTGGTGGGATAGGGGGAGGGGAGGATTAAACTCCTCAGCGGGAGTGGATAAATTTGAAAAAATACACTTAGCTTTATGACGTGGAGTATTCTACCCGTTGGCCTTGGTACCTATTAGTATGGCACTAATAATGTCCATAAAGTAAAATTATTGGTGTAGTTTGTATAGCTAATTGGCTTTAAAGGAAAGCAAGAAATACATCCAGTTGTGTAGCCTAAATATATTTCTTTTTAAAACACAAAATAAAATAATTTTCTCTTGATTTCTAAATTCGTCAATTTAATTTATCTTGCAGGCATGGAAAAATTGGAAACACGGTATAGTTTCAAATCTTGCAGATCCCACATTGGAGGCAGGTTCAACAACCGAGATAATGAGATGTATTCACATTGGATTACAATGTGTTCAAGAAAATCTAGTTGATAGACCAACTATGGCATCTGTTGTTCTCATGCTGAATAGCTACTCTATTACTCTATCAATACCTTCACAACCTGCATTTTTTATGAATAATGGTACTAAATCAAACATTTGCTTGCAATGCGAGCATGATTCAAGGTTGACAAAGTCAAATCAATCTAAAAGTAGCTCTGACCAAGCTTCGCTAAATGAGGCATCAATCACAGAGCTATCTCCTTGCTAATGTTTAATGAATTTGAAATGTAATACTACTATTTTCCTTATTTATTTATTTTAATTGAAGAATACACAATATATGAGTTATTGATGATATCTTCTCAAAAAATAATAATAATAATAATAAAAAGAGTTATTGTTGATACATTAACAATGTAGCATTCTTTTCAAAACCCAAACTATTTAGTGACCCAAAAGAAAAAAAAAAAAAAAGTTAGGGATGTTTTTGGCTGTATTACATATGCCATTTGATTGCCAAAGTCCTCAAACACCATTTTTGATTTGCTTTCCTTATGTTTCAGATCAGGAACTGAACCAGGATTCAAACTTAGGGGGAGGTGTCAAAGTTCTTTGTTCAAGAATTTGAAAAAATTGGAATATTAATACTAGAGGTTAACAATTAGCATTAATATTTTTTTTCTTTTTTTAAAAATCAATAACAGATATATATAATCAAGAGTTCTGTAAGTCAATTGGCACGTCTTGATATTTTCAAGGTTTGACTGAGGTTGGACCAATTCTTTATGTTGGAAAAAACTGGTTTTGCATCTCATACAAAACACACAGCGGAAGCAATACAAGTGTCTTGTTCATTCATGTAAGATAACATGGAATATCTAGAATTTTAGAAACAAATAATAGAAAGGCGTACCTTGATGGAGTGAAATTCAAAAACAAAAGAACTTCGAACTTGGGAAGACCTTCAATTTTCACCCCAATTCCACAAATGCCCAAGATGTGTGGTCTCTTAATCAATTATATACACACTTGTTTAAGAGAGAATATATATATATATATATATATATATGAAAAACAATCTTATTCCTCCTTTTATCATATGTACGTTTTTTTTTTTTTTTTTAAATTGTCAAAAGGCAGTTACTTTATTTAATAATGTTAGGACATATGTGATTCAATGTTAGGAACATATGTCAACATTTTATGTAATTGGCTAATCCTTTGACAAAACGCACTTTACTTGTATTTGGGATAGATCTAGAATGAGTTTAATGCTTCAAGAAATAAGGTTTCAAGTTCAAGTGTTAAAACCATGCAAGTCTGTCCAAGAATCAAGTGAGAAAGTGCAGGATTTTGAAACTCGACAGCTAGCATCTACCGATGTTTAAAAGTTGCTAAAGCCCGTGGCTCGACAGCTAGCTCGATAGATGGCTATCTATTAAGGTTTATGAAATTTAGTTTTTCAGAGCTAATTTCAATCCAATTTGTGGGTGTATATTTGAGCTTTCTTTTCTCACAACCCTAAACATATATAAGGATTATTTTGAGGGCCGTAAAAGGTTGCACAAGAGTACAATTCCACAAGTGTGAAAAAAAGTGTGACCGAAAACCTAGTTTGCCCTACTTCTTCTTTCTCTTGAAGAAGCTATTGTGTTTGTGCACCATAGAGTTTTGTGACCAAGCAACTTCATGATCTTTAACGTGTGATGAACTGAGGAACTTTGCAGCCAATTGGTAATCAAGTCGCGTACTGGGATCTGCGTAATTGGTTAGTCACGTACTGGGAACCTTGCATTGAAAATGAGAGATTGTCATTACAGAACAAGTTCAATTAGGTATTGCGGTAAGGGTTCAATTATAGGTTGATATAAGGTACTGGGATTCCTTTACTTGTAACCGCTTGTTTTGATAATAGTGGATTCTCGAGAGTAGTGACCTTAAAATCACCTGGTGGGGTTTTTGCCGTCTAGGTTTTCCCCATTCGTAAACAAATCACCATGTCAATTTAATTTCCGCTACATACTTAGTTTAATTGGTGATTTGTTTGTGCTGCCATGTACATTGCATGTTAATTTGATTAATTAATAAACTTGGCTAATTAATTAATAATAGTGGATTCCTTTATTTATAACAGCTTGTTTTGATAATAATGGATTCTTGGGAGTGGTGACCTTAAAATCACCCGGTGGGATTTTTATCGTATAAGTTTATCCCATTCATAAACAAATTACTGTGTCAATTTAATTTCCACTGCATACTTAATTTAATTGGTGATTTGTTTGTACTGCCATGTACATTGCATGTTAATTTGATTAATTAATAAACTTGGTTAATTAATCAATTAATTTATCATAAGGGGTTAATACATTCTTGGTCTATCAAATAACTCTTATTAAATAAACAACTGATTATCTAATTGAACTAACCATTTGGGCTAGCCTAATTGGGCTAGCCTAATTGGGCTTTAGTGTGTGGTTTGGGATGGGACTAAAGGGACAAATAAAACTCTAGCTCTAATGGGCTTTAGGCTTATTTGTCAACTTTTGACAAGCCCAAAGTTACTATTAATAATATTTAATACCACTATATAAATATAATTACACTCTAGGCTTTATTAATAAAATTAAATCCCAAGACTTTATTATCTAAACAATTAACCCCTTTCATGAAAATATTCGTAGTAATACAAAGTCATAATATATAACTGCCACTTTGAAAATTACTACCTCTTGATCCTTGAGTACCCAGTTTAATCCTTTAAGCTATTTATATTTTTTTATGAAATCAAATTTCATAAAATATAAACTTTAGTAACTCCTTACTAAAGTGGTCAAACCTAACACTCTAAATAACCAAACTCATTAAACTTATCTTAAGAGAATATTTTATATCTCTACAAAGAGACTATGAATTCCATCTTGAGAATATGTGTTCCTTTAGCACTATGTGTGGCTGTCCAACATATTGAAGTTTTGACCATTGAATTAGATCTCACTCCAGATATATCAAAACAACCTACATTTCATGGTCAGGTTCACTATCCTCTCAAGATTGAGAGTTTATGTAAATTAAAGTCGTGAGATTTATTATTCATTTGACAGTCGTTAGGAGAATAATAAATCTCACAACAGTCTAGTTCAATATGTCTTAACTCTTAAAATATATCAACATATCAACTAGAAGTCTTCACTTCCATGATCAAGACAAATCATCTTAGTTGATATGTTATAGTTTTCACAAATGAAATGCCCAATTTCATCACCGATTACAAACTAAAAGTCTGAGTTTACAAAGAACTTGTGATTTATATCTTTTGTGACTAAATAACATATTATGCATCTCATGGACTATATGATAATGTCCAAATATTCATGTTACATTATTTTAGATAATAATAAAATAACTTTATTAATCATAATATTAAATCATACATAATGTCATACATAGTATCATATAATAGCATTTAAGGGTACTAATCCTAAGTCCTAACACTTTATTCTATCCACATTATAATTTTTTTTTTTAAAATCTATTTATTTTTTTCGTATAATTCTATACTTAATAACTTCATAATGCTATATATAAAGGATTCAAAGAAAAAAAAATACAAAAACTATAGTTAACAGTTCAAATCCATTTCTAGTATTACATTAATAAAACAACTAAAATAATGGTTAATCAACATCATGCACTAATATTCAGCAAAAAAAAGGGCGAGACAATTATTGGTGTCTTGGTTAAGGATTTTTTTATTTTTTATTTTTTTTAATTACTTGTTTAAGGTTGAGGTAGCATAAAGATGTGAGATCATCTTTTCCTTTAAAAAATTGCCAAGTGTGTCCCAAAGTTAATAAAACATTAAAAATTAATAAAATTCTATCATTCAAAAAAAAAAAAAAAAATTCCATTGGTTCATGGGTTGAGTTAAAGACACTAACTGATCCAAATTGTTGGTGACACTAATTGGTGTGTGGATGGAGTGATTAGCAGTATAGAAGTTGTCTCTGTAACTATGGGGCGGAGTCATTTGAGAGGGACAAAGAGCTTTCAAATGAGAGATAGAAATTGGGTAAAGATTATTGGGTTTTAGTGATTTGCTTTTTTAAGGATTTATAATTAATTTGTTATAATTTCATTTTTTTTACATAGACCTTGTCCAAAGATTCTTTTTATTATCTGAATATGTGAATTGTTTTGTAGATTTTCCTTGTCGTTCGGATTTGTAAATTGTCCAAATGTTTAGCTAAATGTTTTTTTTGATATTCTTGAGACAATCAAACAAGGGATGATTTAATAATTTTTTTCATTTTTGGCTTCATGGGTTAGCCTGTAAATTTTTTGGGAGAGGGGGGCCAAGTATATATTAATTTTAGAGCCAAAAGTAAATTTTTTATGCTAATATATATACTAGGGAATATTTTTTTGAACGCTGGAAAGGGGTGGGGGGGGAGGTGGAGGGGCATGGCCCCCCTCAACCCCAAGATAGTTCAGTCCCTATTTCGGATCCCACAGAAGCTTCTAATGCAAAAAACATAGGTGTGAACATGGGTTTTTTTTAGCCCATTACTAATAATATTGCTCTATTAGTACTAATGATATTCTCCTTCTGCATCTACCAAAGAGTCAGGCAGCCAAGGTAGAAACCAAAAAGGCACATATTTGGTTTATTCATTTTATGCAAAAATTTGAAGGTCAATTATCACAAAGAAATAACAATCAAAGTCTAGATTTTTATTTTTATTTGACGAGAAGCTTATGGGTTAACTTTTCTGCAAATTGAAATAGCAGCGTTTACATCATGAGCAATAACTGCTTCTAAAAACCTTGGAGTTTCCTTCACGCAAGTCACAAAATCATCAACCTGTTTTCATTGTATAAATGACTCCTCACAATATTCCATTAGGTAAGTAATATTGTGAGGAGTCATTTATTTTGGGAGGAGTGTCATTTTGATCAACATCAAAGAAAATTGGTGTAATTTATCCATTTGTTCTTTCTCTAGCTCTAGTCTTATTCAAGCAAATAGAAAGCCACATTATGGTATTCCAATCTTACCGTCCCCAATTTCAATTTTTCTATTTCAATAATTTTCATTTGATTGTGGATGATGGTGCTGTTGGATTTGAATCATATGATATAAAATTGAATTATAAGAAAAAAAGAAAAGGATTTGATATAAAATTAATTTTATGTGTATTAAAGATATTGTCATGTGATGTCTTTTAATATTTTATTTATATAGCATTGGTAATGGCCTTTTTCATGATTCCGTATTACTAGATTGAAATTCAAAGTTAGTACTTTTGGTGATTCTAAAAAAAAGTTAGTAATGTTGGAACATTGATTTTGCATAAGATTTAAAGTGTGGCAACATGAGAGAAAACAAAAGAAAGGGAAAAAAAAAAACAAAAAAAAAAATACAAAATACAAAAAGTGGAGTACTTTTCTATTTTTCATTTCCTGTCCCTGTTTTTTACTGTATTTTGTTGCCTTACTTAAATAAAATAATTTTAAAGAAACAATTTTTATTTTTCATAAAATTTTCAAAATTATTGAAGTAACAAATTGTTAATGATAAACAATAAAATAAAATAAAACTATAAGTTATTGTGAGCCTACTTAAAAATCAAAAACTTTGTCATCTTCAATCAAAAAGAAAAATAAAATAAAATCAATAACAATTTTGCAAAAAAAAAAAAAAAAATGTTGAAAACATTGCGTACCTCTAACATTACTCCATGTGCCGTACGTGTTGAATGGGATGGGAGTTCACTAAGACCAGTACACCTATACGTTGACTACCATTTTTAAAGTTTACAGAAAAGTCCCAGTGGTGTAAACCTGAAGTAGGTGAAGTAAGACTTGGCTTCCCTAACATTTTGATAAACTAGTATTTAACTACTTATCTTCATGATTAGTAACTAATCTGATATGAGAAGTATAATGCATATATTGAATATATGTGATAATTGTTGCTATTCAGTAAAGGTAAGAGTAAAATTATAGGAGTTTTTAAGTTCAATTAACACCTCCTAAAGTCATAGGGTTCAAATCAAGCTACCCTCAACTATCAAATTATAAAAATAAATAATAAATAAAAACATAAGCGCAAAAGAGACTAATATAATGGTGGCACTCCGTAATAGGCCAACCATGCAATTACTAATTTTATTACTGTATTTTTTTTTATTAAATCACTAAATTTATAACAAAAGGTTATTATAACTTGATAACTATATATACACATATAACAAACTCTTTATATTTCCTAATTATTAAATTATGTAAATTATATTATGTTTATACTATATACACACACATTCACACACATCACAATTCACACAAATAATATTATAAAAAATAAAAAATAATGCACACAATTAGTATTAGACACACCCACACAATAATATATAAAATTAAAATAAAGAGATACTCACAACTCATAAATGCTTACTCTTTACTTTTAGAGTAGGATATACTCTGAGAGAGAGAGAGGGAGAGAGAGAGAGAGAGATCTGTGATTTGTGTTGCTGTTCAATTTTAGGCTAGGCTGATATGCGATAAGGGAATGCAAGATTTAAGTTTGGGTGTGCAAAAATATTTTTAAAGGTAAATTAAACTAGTATATATATATATATATATATATATATAGACACACAAAATTTTCAAATTAGGGGGTTTATTTGAAGTCACCCTTGCTAATATATACATGTCAATGGGTAGCATACTCTACATCATGAAGATAAAGGTATTGGTTTAAATTTATCTCCCATTGAGTCATTTGATCCCCCATTCCCAACCCCCTCTCCCATCACATGGTGGCAGTTGAACATGCAGTTCTACCTACCACTTCAAACTTATGGGATGTATGTGCCATTAGACTAAAATATAATAGTACTTACATAGCTTAGAAGGTGTTCAATACTCTCTTTAATTTGGAATGAGCAATTCTTTTGTCCACTTATTATCTCTAAAACTAGCACGCCAAAACTAAAGCCATAAAATTTAACTGAGAATTGTCCATTCATTACATACTTCGGAGACATATATCCACCGTACATTCACAATTATTTTCAACATTATCTGCTAGGACTTTCATGTTGTTTTTGGTACAAAGTAAACATCAAGTATACTAAGTATACTTACTAGATTGTCCAAAAAAAGTATGATACTTACTAGGTACCCACGATTCTATTTGTATTGTCTTTACTTTGATCAAGTTCACATAATCTTGCCATACCAGAGTCTAAAATTTTGGTTTCATTTTAGAATCTAATAGAATATTGCTTGCTTTGAGATCCCGATGAATAATTTAAAGTTGAGAATCTTCATGAAGGTAAAGAAGACATAGAGCAATGCCTCCTATGATTTTGTAGCAACTTTCCCAATCTGGCTATGCACACTTGATTGGATCTACATATTCAATCAAATATATTATATTGGACTAAAATGTGAGAAAATTTATTTATAGAAGCCATGTAAACCAAATAAACTACAATGAATATAAATTTGAAATGAAGGTATGAGTAAAATCAAACCAAAAATGAAGTAATCAAGACTTCTATCGGGCACAAACTCATAAATTAAAAGCCTTTCATTTCTTTCCAAGCAAAATCCTAGGAGTCTAACTAAATTTCGGTGTTGAAGCTTGGCCACCAACTGAACTTCATTCTTAAATTCAAGATCTCCTTGTCCAGAATTTGTTGAAAGCCTTTTCACAGTAATAACATGCCCATCAGAGAGTTTACCCTGAAATGTATTAGATTAAAACATATTTAACCCTTAAGGCAATTCCACTTTTTGGACTTAATATGTGAATCTTGAATACAACTGCTTGAATCAATAGCCTACTTGAATCATGAAGTTGGTCCTTACTGATTAAATTATCCCTTTTAAGGTTAATAATAATATATGTTATGTTTACCTTATAAACAACAACAAATCCACCTTCTCCAAGCTTATTTGCATCAGAAAAGTTATCTGTTGCAACTTTAACGGTGTATAATAATAATGCTAATAATAATGATTTTTTTTTATTTTCATCCAAAAAAAAAAAAAAAAAGAATTCAAATCTGAGTTCAACTTGCACAAAAACACAAACTCAGAAACTTCATACACAAGAACACAATCCCAGATTCCAATACAAGAAACTCCAGAAACACAATGATTGTCTTGCAAGGCTGTGGCAAAAGGTGTCTATATTCCATAAAATAGAATGAAAATGTAATCATCAAAGGCGACCATAAATAATACCACATCTTCATCTTGTTGAACATAACGATTAATTTGCTTAGGATATCAATTAGAAAAACTAAAAAGGTTTTGCTTAAGAATTTCTAGCTATGCAATACTGCTCATAATAATTGTTCTTGATAGGACTTGCATGGTTAACATATTAAAGAGAACCACCAATATATTATTCTCTTTGGCCCCTTCTTTTGTTTATTATTTATTTTTATAATTTGATAAACTAGGGTGTGTTTGAACCCTAGACTTCACGATATACAAATTGAGTTACAAGATTCTTATTCTTATAATCTTACATTTACTAGATAACAACAATTACCTCATACATTAAATATATGCATCATACTTCTTATAGCAGATTTGGTTCATAATCATGGAGATAAATACTAGTTTATCAAAATTTTAGGGAAGCCGAGTCTTACTTGCCCTACTTCCACTTTGCACCCCCATTGGATGGGGGCTTATGGGAGAGACTTTTCTGCTAACTTTAAAAATGGAAGTCAACTATACAGGTGCAGTGGTCTCAGTGGTCTCCCATCCCATTCAACATGTACAGTGTTGGGAAATTTAGACCCCAATTGATAGAATTAACAAGTTTTAAATCCAAGTTGTTAATTAGACTTATTATGAATAAAACTTGTTAAAACAAACAAACATCAATATCATGTCAAAATCATGCAGAGGAAAAATAAATAAGACAAGATATGATAACCCAGGAAAACCAATGAAACAAACTAGTTTCACAGTAAAAAACCTGGGGGGAAACCTTCCTGAAAAGCAATCCACTATAGTAAAGAGAAGTTTCAGATCTAATACAAAACCTTTGTCTCTAGATTCTACAATCCCGGTAGATGAACTCACAACAGAAACCTTCTACCGCTTTAAAACCTTTAAACTCTTCAATATATGAACACCACCCTTTTGATGCACGAATCCCAGTACGTGACTAACTAATTGCGCGAATCCCAGTACGCGACTTAATCACCAACTAGAAGAAGATTGTTGGCTGCAAAGTTATTCACTTCATCAACAATGAAGATCAAGAAGCACTTTGTTACAAAACCCTAAGGCACAAAGACGCAGTAGCTTCTTTCAGAGAGAATAAGGCATCGGTCACCTTTTGCATATGTTCTCCTTGTATTCTCTTATGTGACGACCTCTAAAATAAGCCTTATATAGGTCTAGGGTTGTGAGAAACGAAACCCTACACATACATGTTATCATGGGCCGAAAAATCAGATCTGAAAATCTGAATTCCCGTAACCTCGATCGATCGGGAGGTGTCGAGGAGGTGTTGAGCTTTAAACTTCAACAAATACAGCTTTCGAGGAGACATGAGATTTCTTGATCGATCCACCTAGCTATCGAGAGGTGTCGAGATTGCGATAACAATCAACTAAAAAGCTCGATAGATAGCCTAGCTGTCGAGAGGTGTCGAGCTATCTGTCCAGCTTTAATGAATAGCCCTTCTTCACTTGTTTCTTGGTCCAATCTTCATGGCTTTAATACTAGACTTGAACAACACGTTTCTTGAAGTATTAAACACATCTTAGATCTTCCCAATTACAAGTAAAGTGCGTTTTGTCAAAGAATTAGCCAACTACATAACTATTGACATATGTTCCTAACATGAATCACGTATGTCCTAACATACGGCACATGGAATGGAATCTAAATGAAGTAATTTTAGAAGTACACAATATTTTCCACAATATTTTTGTGCAAATTGTTATTAATTTTTAAGTAGGCCCACAACTTATACTATTTTATTGTTAGTTTAAGTCATTTCAATTATTGTAACAATTCTAAGGGGAAAAAAATTGTTTCTCTAGAATTTTTGCATCCAAGACAACAAAAAAAAAAAAAAAAAAAAAAAAAAAAAAAAAAAAGACAACAAGCTAGAAAAGAAAAATAGAATAGTACTCCATTTTCTCTTTACTTTCTTTTCTTTTCCCCTCTTTTCCATGTTTCCATACTTCAAATCTTATGCGAAATCAATGATCCAACAATATTACTAACTTTTCATTTTTAGAATCACCAAAATTACTAACTTAGAATTTCAGTCCAGTAATATGGATTCATGAAAGAAAAAGGCCATTACCATCATATATAAATAAAATATTACCTGACATCACCTAATTAACAATATCTTTAATATACATAAAATTAAATTTATATCAAATCCATTTTCATTTATATTTAAATTTTATATCATATGATTCAAATCCAACAGCACCGTTATCGACAACCCAATGAAAAATTTAAATTGGAGATAAAGTGAGATTGGTATATCATAATGTGGCTTCCTATTTGCATGAATAAAACTAGAGCAAGGGAAGGAACAAGTGGATAAATTGCGCCAATCTTCTTTGAAGTTGATCAAAATGATACTCCTCCCAAACGTGTGTATAAAATTATAAATGACGCCTCACAATATTACTTACCTAATGGAATATTTATTTTTAAATTTTAAAAATATTACGCATTTTTACAAACCAATTGAGGTTAAGTTTTATTTATACAAACCTCACGGGAGGGGAGATCTTAGGAAAAAATTGGCTTTTACCCCTTTCAAAAAAACAATCCAGCATTTTGCCATATTTCCCAAATTAATTAGGGAAATGCCCCTCTTTTGAAACTTGATTTTCTCAAAATCGAGTTAAGTCCTATAGTGACGTTTTTAAGGAGCTTATAGTAACGTTTTAAGGACTTATAGTGGCGTTTTGTAATCCGATCTCCATGAAGTCGAGTTATAGGTAAAAAAAAGAAAAAAAATTGCATGTAACTCGACTTAATGAAAATCGGATTACAAAACGCCACTATAGGTCCTTAAAACGTCACTATAGGCACCTTAAAACGCCACTATAGGGTTCCAGAATTTTTTTTTTTTTATAACTCGATTTTGAGAAAATCGAGTTTCGAAAGAGGGACATTTCCCTAATTAGTTTGGAAAATAAGGTAAAATACTAGATTTTTTTTTCGAAAGGGGCATTTGCCCATTTTCTCCGAAGATCTTATTTTGTCCATCATTATGGTATGCATAGTTGTCAGTATCGTACGACATGTATCATATCGTGTGTAAAAAGTTTTGTATCGTATCGACATATCGTAAGTGCTCATGAATCGTACAATACAGTGTGCATATCATATGAATCATATCGTATCGTAAAATTGTACGTATCGTACGATACATGGACAAATGCTTTAAAATGAGATTTTTTGTAAAAAATTGTACTTTTATTTGAATCTAACAAGTTGTTAGACTTGTTTTTAACAAAAAATTATTAGTTTACTTAGTTTACCCTACTAAAATAACATATTCGTAAGTTTTTTTTGCTCTCTCTCTTACAATTAGACTACATAGTACACACTTACCTTTCACTTTAATATTTACAAATTTATTTTATATACTACGAATAAAATATTAATTGACAATATAAATTTTTTATTTTTATCATTATTGTTATAAGTCTAAGAAAATAGAATGCCAAAAAAAATTTTATAAAAATATTATTAAAATAAAAAGAACAAGAAGAAATAGTAAATGTTAATGACAAATGATGATGAAGAAAATTTTAATGAAAAATAAGTTTGCAAAATTATAAGAGTGATGATAGCATTGACTTAGATGGGGTTGATTAGGTAATTTGATGAATATGATGAAAATAAATTATTATTTTTGGATCATTTGTAATATATTATCACTTTTGAATTTAAGAAATTTGAATATGTATGTTATAAACACATGCTAGTTTTATTTATTTAGTTAGCTTGTTAAATATTATTACATAAGTGATGAATAAATTAGTCATTTGTTGAATATATTCAAAATTTATAATGAATATACCCTTTATATATGTATATTTATACTTTTTTTATAAATTTTATTAAGTGTTTGTGTATCTTACGATACACAATACGATACGATACAATACACGATAAAGAAAAATTAAAAATCGATTCACGATATGATTCACGTTTTGACAACTATGATGGTATGATCAGTTATATAAAAAATGCAATATCTTTTTTGAAAGTCAAGCATTGACATATATTTTTCATTTATACAAACCTTGAAGGAGGAGTGTCATTTCATCCAATGTTTAGTGGGATTTTTATTCGGTGAAATTTCAGATAAGATTGGTTTTATTTACCCAAAAATAAAAGACAAACAGAGAAAGGTGAAACGATAGAGAGAAATCAATGGTAGGTTTTTTTTTTTTTTTTTGATAAGATAAATGGTAGTTTATTTATTTATTTATAACTTGTCAATTTATTAAAAAAAAAAAAAAAAAAAAAAAAAACTTGTCAATTTGAGAATTGACAAGTTGAGAAAGACAAAGTCTTTTTTGTTCGTGCGATGTGATTTGTCTGAATTAGGGGGGGAAAAGGAAACTTTATTTCAATGAAAGGATCATCAATCTTTTTATTTATTTTTCATTTTTTTGGTGAAAGGGAATATAAATTAATTAAATGAAGTTAAGCTGTACAAAGTCTGATTCTTCTCTTTTCAAAAAAAAAAAAGAAAAAAAAAGTCTGATTCACCTTTTACTAAAAAAATAAAAAGGATGATTCTCCAAAAAAAAAGGGGGAGTACAAAGTCTGGTACATAACAGATCGATAACACCGTCATCAATTAAAAGCTGAGTCAAAATACTAGGATTAAAGTACTAACACAAAAATATCATTAGTTGACCTCTTCGCATGAGCCAAATAACCTCAACCCATACCTACTTTTACCCTTGGGTTTAGCAGCAATCAATGCCATTCGGGAATTTCCTACAGATTTTGGCCGAAAATTTTGATGGATGCTCATACTTGTCTTATTTATTGTATCCTTCTATTGGACAAGCTTGTGGTCTGTGAATTTTAGCTGAAAAGGTAATCGAGTGTCTTGGCACTCTCTCAAATAGCATGAAAATTACCTATTTCCTTTTTATTAATGGAGAAGATTTTCAAGATTGCAATAACACATGAAAATTTTCTTGTTAAAAAAAAAAAAAAAAAAAAAAAAAAAAAAAAAAAAAAAAAAAAAAAAAACTCATAAAGAGAGAAGGAAGAAAAAAAAGGTGAGGTTACTTTAACAAATCACTTATAATATAAAATAACAAAAATAACATATATTTAACTATTTCAAATTTGTAATATTCATAATAAAAAATTGCATGTTTGTTTTATGGGGAAAATTGTATATTTTTAAGAGCGGTGTTTATTTTACACACTCTGTTACGCATACAAAAAATCAGTTGAAATCATGACTTCTACAAGTAAAAATTATGACTTTTTCGGTGGAATATTTTACTTGCATAAAGTGTGTAACAACGTTTTACCTATTTTTAATATTTAATTCAAGCCAACTTAAAATTGAAGTTCAAATTTCTGGTCCAATGTGCTATAGGCACCAAAACGCCAGTAACTCATCAACATAATGGTTCTTGTCAAATGAAACAAAGATAAATAGGTTTTGTTTTCTTAATCCAACTCCAACATACGTATTTATTTATATATAAAAGAATCCTGTAAATATTGCAACTTTACAAGCCTTGATAATCTGATTTTCTGTAGATTTTTTCCGTTGACAATTGACATATGCCTACTGATATTCATAGTATTTCAACATTTTCCACCTATGAAGTATAAACTATTCTTCACCCATTTTCTTCATGAAGCCACATCCTTCAATTTTATTTTTGTTAGAAATACTGAATTCAATAGTATTGTATTTCATAGTAAAAGAATATATACGAGTGCCTTTATATAGGAGGCAAATGTGTGTAGTACAAGTAAGAGTGTAGTGCAAGTATGTGTACTATACAAGTAATCTAGATGGGCCTAAAGCCCACAACACTATACACGTTAACAACCCCTCTCAACCTTTTATTTAGATAGTGAGTGATGTCGCAGTTTTTCATTAAAACAATTGGAGATTTCAGTTAAAAAAGTACTGAAGGTAAGCTAAACCCCTATTTTATATTCTAATAATTTTTCATGTTTGCATACACTATTTAACACCCCATTTTGCAACATTTTATTTCCATAATTTTTTTACTGTTTAAGTTATAGAAGTAAATTAAAATGGTAACTTAATTTTTGCAAAATCCCAAGCTGTTAGATTGCATTTCAAACAAAATTACCTTCTTTCGGTGAATAAAATAATGTACATATCACTGTTTTATTAACATTCAAATTTGATTGGTCAATTCTTCTCAAAAAAAAAATTGATTGGTTAATCCATGGTCTTAACAAAGACATGCACGTGTAGCATAATCCTAAAATTAATTTTAATTGGTCCATGAAAAAGATTACTTAAATTCTAACTGAAAGATAAGATCTTATTGGTTGTTATTGTTTAATTATAGTGGACATGCAAGTACACAATTATTCCCTTTTTCTAAATTAAGTTGATTTTTAATTAGATATTGTTTTTATTGGAACTTAATCATTTTCTTGTATTTGAGAAGAAATTCGAGATGAATAGGAAGGAAGCTTAATAGATTGGAATGAATCAAAAAATTTCTTCTATAATCAATTAGTATAAACATCAACAACTTTGAATTAGATTAGTTTTTGCTCCAAAAAAAGGCTCATGACCCAATAAAATCCTATCTAATGGGGAGATAGATGGAGCTAGAGCTGAAAAAACAGCATATAACCAAGGTATGTCTTTTTTATCAAAGGTTGAATTGATCATCAAAAGAAGAATTGTGCCAAAAATTAAAATACATTCCAGGAAAACAGGACTTTCATCAAAGAGAAGCAAAAGAAAGGCTTTCATAAAAATTCTCATCAAATTGAGAATGAAATTTTCATTCTGTACATTCCAGATCATGAATTTGCTAGTAACTGCATTCAATTGAAACTAGAAAATTTTGACCTACTTGTCATCCACACTAGAATAAATAATGAAATTTTTTCGAAAAAAATAAAAAATAAAAACGGTTAGTGGAGGAAGACCTACTAAGAATAAGAGACATAGGTTGGATCCTCTTTTTGTCACCCCTATGTCGCTGCATGGGAGGGACATGGGAAACTGGAAAAAAAAAATGATGAGCTTTTTATTTAATTAAATAGTTTTTTTTTTTTTTTTTTTAAGCTTTTGAATCATAGTGGAGCACTTATCAAAAGATGATTCCAAATGAGTTTAAAATGCTAAATTATTTCCTTAAAATAAAAATGAAAAATGATTGAAAATAGATCAAACTTAGTTGACTAGTCCAAGGCCCAAGTACCGTTTAGTACTTGAGTCTCGGCTTGATCCTAGTTAATATTTAATATAACATATAGAAACAAATTTAACCCAAAAGGTCAAAGTCAAATGGATATGAGCTCAATTATGTTATATTAACTACTTATATTTTTCGTTATTATTTAATATGAGACTTCACTTATACATGAACATGTAGCAACATTAGGTCATTGTGTATCAAATCATTATGAAAATTTGATTTTTTTCCTAGATATTAACAGGAATAAAACTCTTGATCCTAGCATCAATTGAACGAATTTTGGTCCTCAAAAAAGTAGGAGAAAAACCCTTTCCTATAAATAGCAAGGGTATCCCAACTTCAAAGTGAAAGGATTTCCACATGCTCATATATAATTAATCATGTAGATCTAGGGTTATAGTTTGATTATGCATTCTAATTACAGATTCAACATATTTTCTATTTTCCTTTTGCATCGTATAAAGTATTTAGAAAAAATTGAAAATATCATTACCTTAGTTTGATTTATTCATTCACATGTTCATATAGGTTTAACCACTTAAATCTATAATTATGAATTCAAAGCATGTAGATTATGATAAGATCCAAGTATATGGATTAGGGTTTCCATTCCAATATTTAAGTTTAGGGTTTCATCTGATCTTAGGTATTAAGCCCTGGGTTAATTCATACATCATAAATACATGTTCATTCATTTTAATTATCAATCTCAGCATGTTTAACTCATTCTTTGCATCATAAAACACCAAAAAAGATTGTGCTTTAATTCTTGTAGTTTATTTTCAAGCCATATAGTACACATCTTGGGTTTATGATTTATTCTCACATGTCATATATATAATTGTTCTAGATTTTGATACTTAATCTTAATCAGATATATTTGGTTCCTTTAACCAAGCCAAAATAGTCAATACTAGCCATTTGGCCATGATCTATTTGACAACCTAGCCTTATGGCATTCAGGTCTTTGTTATTTGAACGACATTATTTTGTTTATCCTTACTCCGCATTAATTTATCTTACTCATTATATTTGGCTTTCGTTATTAAATATTACTAGTCGCTAACCTGTGCGATGCATGGGAAAACTATTAGAAAATAAATTTAATCCGTCTTTTTGTTCTATTAAATTTAATCTTTCTTTTATTCTTTTAAAATAAGAGTTTAGGTCTAATGATAAAAAACAATCATCGTGTAACGGATGCAATAGATTAACATTTTATTGAAACTATAAAAAAAGGGTATAACATCATTTTGAATAGTAAATCTATAGTTTTATAACATCTTAAACTTTTTTTTTCTTAATGGCATAATGTGTTAGAATCATAAAGGAGTTTGTGTAAAATCTAACTGTGAAAAGTTGTTCTTAGAGGTTCAGAAATGCATTAATTTTGTTAAATAAAAACATAACTTTTATCACATTTTATAATAACTTTACAAATTTATAGCATTTATCTTTTAGTTAAGGTTGTATTAGAGGATTGGAGTTTTTCTTAATTGGATGTGTTTACAGTTAATATTTACACACTTTTGTTGTTTCAATGGCCAATTAACTTTTTGCAAAATTGACCAAAATGACATTTTACACCAGTTAAAGTTTGCATCACATTTTTCAACAAATAATAATAATAATAAAATAAAGAATAATTTAAACAATTATTGTACATGAACTTTTAATCGAAGAGCCAATTTAGATTCAACTTCCACCTAAAGCGCGCAACAAACCATTTCCTAATTTTCAATTTCATTATTATTTGTCTCAACTTCATATTGCTACTATATCAAACACCTGTTTAGATGCGTACTTAGAAGCGTAGCATCCCATAAAAACCTCTTGCCCAATTGACATAAAGCCAGAAAAGCAAACAGCCCCAAAAAACATGCAACTACTTCACAGTCTTGGCTTTAGTGTTCTTGGAACCAAATACTTACTAAACATCAGATTTTCTATATCAAATTGTTGCACACTCTAAATGCTTTTATTCATCTGTTAACAATTTTCACAATTACTACAACAGGCCATTGAAAAAAAATTATATAGCAATAGTAACTAATAATGCTAGGTCTATCTTTATCTTAAAGCTAAGATAGTAATGTTTGAGGGAACATTTCAACTTAATGGGGTGCAAACAAAATGCAAATCAAACTAAACTATTAGGATAAACCACTACTATAAAAAAAAAAAAAAAAAAAATGCAAGTCCTCCCATTCCTTCTTGCAAGCCAATAGTAGTTGCAAGAGTTATCCCGATTGCTCAATTCCATGAGAGTATTCCACCTGATGGTCTTGACGCAAGCATCCTCCTCCTTTATCCCATCCCCTGCAAGTTAAAATTTTTAAGAATGAAAATTGTCAATTGGTGGTTTCAAGCAAAAGTTACATTTGTACAAAATATAGCAGCCTAACTCATTTGCTTGAGGAAAGAAAGACCAACATCTCAGTTAGAAATTTCTGACTACAAATAGGAAATTACTTCAATTAAGCTGAAAAAAAAAAAAGAAAAGAAAATGCAAAGTCTACAACGCTTCCCAAACCTAAAAGAAAATAAAAAGAATGAAAGAAAATGTTCATCAAAGCATCATTCACAGTAATATATATAAAAGTACCCAAAAGAACTACAAACAACCAAATCAATTAAAAAGTAACAATATTCACACAAAAAAGAGCCTCATGTGAGGATTATGCTTCCCTTTAAGTTTTTTTTTTTTTTTTTTTTTTTTTTTTTTTTAACTTTAAATCTCACTTATCAAAAAGTAGAAGGTTTTTTTTTTTTTTTTTAATCTCTCACCATTTTGTGAGTACCATCATCAATTGGAAACAACTGGAGCTTCAGCTTCATAGGAGTTATTATTCTCAACAAATTTTTTTTTGCAAAAAGGAAGGCAAAGGAGGCAGAACTCTGCCAACAAAATTAGAATCCTTTTGGTCTGGAATTTAGATTGGAAACAAATCACACCATCAAAAACTTCAGATGTTTAGAATTTAAATCCTTTTATGAATACAGAAAGGAAAAAAAATAGGCACCCTCCTAGAGCACCTAGGTAATGTTCAACCTCTTTATCCATAACTACCTGCTACAATTGCTCAGTTGCATTGAAAACCAAAGAAAACCCAACAAATTCAGCTTTTTTGCATTTATTATATGTATATGATGAGATGACACAAGCTAATATCCATTTTAATGACCTTCATGAAATATTAACATTATGCATTTGTCATGCTGCAAACAGCAAGATTAAAGATGGTTAGTCACTATGGTTCTTTTGTCAATCATAGTAACAGAACTGTCCCCAGTTATTTTTAAGTCATTATAGTAGAGATCAATTGTAAATCATATGTAATGTCAATAATTTTGGTATGACCCAATTGTCTTTGATTTATATTTATTGGTTTAATACGTAAAAACAGTAACTTTGTAATTTTATTGGTAGGTTTTGAACTCATGACCTCTTCCTTTATCCAATCCCATGAGAAGAGGAAGTGTCATTTGATTTGAGTTACAATTCATTGAGATATGCTTCTAGTCCATGAGTATTTCTAATTGAAGAAAATCCTATGCAGGGACTGTGGCGGAACCAAAAATTACCACTGCTGCTAAACCATTGTTGCTTAATGCTGTTCGTGGGGAAGATGTTGAAAGACCCCCGGTTTGACTCATGAGGCAAGCAGGGAGGTACGTACATGAAGGCAGGTTTAAACAGAGATCTTTGGATAACAATTCTTATGTTCATGGTCCATTTTTTAGAGAATTTATTTAGATGCCTTTTCTATAAAACTTCTATTACCTATACCCAAAAAAAAATCATGCCTTTTCCTGGATTTGTATAGCACCAAATTAAACCTACAAATTCAGAATGTCTTAGTTTCTTATACTTTGTGTTTTTTTTACTTGCTGGACCCTCATTTTATTTCTAAAATAAAGGACCAGAAGTGGTCTTCTCTTTTGCCTCAGGATGAGGATCATGTTACTACTTTGGAATACTATTTTTTTTTTTTAAGTGGTCCAACTACTTCATTAGTCACTATCCTAGATTTCCTTAGAATTGTTTTGTTTACTTTACATCCCATTCATTTGTTATTTGTTCATAAGCTATATTTCTACATAAATTTGGGTTTTAATAGTCTTTTAAGTAAAGTTACCCAGAGAAAGTTGACTGCTATGTCTGATCTGTAGATCACTAATTTTCACAATGTTCTGCTTTACCAAATCGGTTGTATTTTGAAATTTCCATACTTTTTTGTAGTATCTGTTTCTTTTTTATCTTTCACTGCTGAGAGAAGGTTAATCTTGCGTTCCCTATAGCACTGCAATGCATATATGACTTTAGTTCCCCCTATATAACTTGGACCTCATTTATTGACAATTTCTTGTGATAGAGCTACCAAATTATCTGTGAGAACTATCCTTCATTTCGTGAAAGATCAGAAAATGTTGATCTAGTTGTGGAGATTTCACTACAACCATGGAAAGTTTTTAAGCCTGAAGGGGTAAGATTCCTTTCAGGAAATCATTCCAACATTTCTTTCTATCTAAGCAATTTCATGTTATACTTCTTTTTTCTCTTTGATTTAGTTGGTTGTTATCTCTTATTAGATTTCTTTCACATTGATTGAAAAATCGAGGCCAATGAAAATGTATCCAAATCAGAGTAGTGCTTCCAACTTTTCTACTTATCATAACAAAAATCACTTATTTTTAAGGAATACATATTTATTGAGAGGATGAATAACAGATAATCCTCATATTTTCTTGACGAATGTTATCAAACATAATATACAACGTACATTCAATTGAATTAAGTAGTCAATTCAAAACCTTCTCCACTAATAGATGCTTTCATGTAAGAATGTAGTATTATTCATGAAATAGTAATATCAATTCAATTCTGACAAATAAAAGAGCATCGTCAACATTAAACATGTCGATATTACAAATTAACTTCTAGTAATTTCAGAACTCTAATAACTAAAAATCATTATCATGTAGCCATTATATATGGGTTTAAAGCATCCTATCAATCATTCAAACCCATTGCATTATCTAATAGCAGAAAAAAAATTATAAAATTTAAGCAATAATAGATCTTGATGATCCTAAAAAACCATCTAAAATGTTAGATCTTGATTAGCTTGTAATACATACCTGATACCTACAGGAGGTCTCTATCTACACTCTTCAACAACCACTCTTGTCTGATTAGTTTTCTGTGCTTCCATAAATTTCCATATCAAGATTAGAAGTTGTCTGCACCAAATTCATTGCTGTCTAGCTTCACTCACCCACCTTTGGTTCCGATTGTACCATAACAACCAGGCTATATTCAGCATGAACTCCACCTCCATGACATGCCCATTTTGCTAATAACACTATACCTATGGAAACATCATGGTTCGTCTCTAGACTTTTGGCACTTTTGATCACTCCCATATTTCATGTGTCACTGATTCTGCATTATCCCCACATATTTCACTTGAGAATGATGGAATTATTTTCAATATTGTGGATCACCTTTCAAGCAAAAATTAAAAGTTATGGCTGCACATTTAGTGTCCAATACAAAGAGAAGTACTATTTAGCACGTCACAGTACATCATGCTCTTTAAGAGTGACAACCAACATGTGCAATATAGACCACTCCAATAAGAGCAATTGATGAATTTTGAATGTTCCCTAAATCCTAAATTAGACCTTGTTACAATAGTGCAGCCAAAAAAAAAATTGTACAATACAATCAACTATTACCAAAACTATCTAAATGTTGTTTTCTACAATATAAACCTATCCCATCATCAATACTAATCCCAATATCTAACATATGAATCATAAAAAATTCAAACCCATACCAATCCCAATATCTAACATATGAATCATAAAAGAATTTCAAATACACAATCTCAAAGAATTAGAAATTAAAATTCCTTATGATTTTCGAATTTAAATCCCCAAACTATACACTAAAATCAAGTTTTGAAGCGGTAGCCACATGAATCCAGATAAAAATTCACAAAATTAAATTCAAAAAAACTGAAGAATTATAGAGAGAGTAATAAAAATTCAGAATTGTAAAGCGAGCAAAAAAATTTCAGAAGAGAGGAATGAAAAATACAAATTTTTAGCCGTGAGTTGCATGGTAACAAATAATCCCTAAAAAATATTATTTATAATACAATATAGGGTTATGGATTCCTAATCAAATTTGGTTAGGGTTATGGATTCCTAATCAAAATATAATATAGGGTCATGAATTCCTAATAAGTTAATGGTACAGAAAATTATTTACCAGTAGTGGCGGTGTTTGATTTGATTTTCTCTTCAAGCTCTGTTGCGGTCCCATCGTCACCTTCGCTTCCGGAAAAACTCTCCGACTGTGAAACCATATGGTTGGTGATGCCTTCTTTCTATCTCAGACCTGACAGTGTGGGGATGGCTTCTTGGCAGGATTGATTTTCAGTGTTGGGTTTTGAGGAAGGAGAAGGTAGAGAAAAAGAGAAGAGAGAGGAACGGCAGAGGTTTTTTCGCACTTATGTTTTTTTATACTTAGGTTTTTATTGGGTTTTAGAAAAGGTTTTTCTTGGCTGATTTATTTATTCTTTTCATTTATGTTTTTATTTTAATACTATGCTGACATGGAAAATTGTTCATTTATGTTTTACATGGAAAATTGTTCATTTATGTTTTTTTTTTAATACTGTGCTAACGTGGAAAATTGTGAAATTGTTCATTTATGTTTTTTTTTAATACTGTGCTGACGTGGAAAATTGTGGGAGTTTCAAAGGTTTCGGTTTTATATATATATATATATATATATATATATATATTATACTTTGTTTATTTTTAGTCCAAGTCTTGCATTTTGAAAATTAATCTTTTCCTATTATTACTACATCTAATTATCTATGATTCTTTGTTCATTTCTATGATGAAAAAAAAAAATAACTCTTCTACGTTAGTTTCGCCTTCCCCCTGTTGAGCACTAAACAATAACATCTGTTACTTGTACTGGGTTGTCGATCTCACCTATTTCAATATTTTTTAGATTTAGATTTAGACTTAGAGAAAGATTTGATGTAACAAAAAATTTGTGGAGTCGTGAAGACTTGTCGATCCCTTAGCTATTATGGAATGCTTGGAAAAGTAGCACCTTAATTTGTACTTTAGAGTCTTATATCTTTTGTAACCAGCTGGAGTTTTTGAGTTTGGAACTTGAATATTCGAAATATGTTTACGATGTTATTTTTACCTTGATATATATATATATATATATATATATATTTTAAAAGGTTTAGCCTTTGCTCTGTTTAGTTTTAGGTGGAATAGTTTTGTATAGGATTAATAATATGTTAGGGTCTTTTTTTTCCATATAATGTGAAGTTCATAAAGATATGAATGTAAATAGTAACAGAATATACATATATTCCATCCATGAAATAATTATAATTAGAACTAATAATTGTCAAGTCTTCAAAATACAGTTGCCACGTTTAAAGACATTAATATACCTAGACGAAATTAATCTATATACCGACGGTTAAACTCTCATTTGTAAAGGTGTTTTTATCATCAAGTCCTACTTGGATGTCTGATCACATTACAATATTGATCATTATTGGGAGGTATAGACGTTTAGAGAGAGTGATAATACTTAGACCACAAGGGAAAATTTTATGCCATCAATCGTAGTGGTAGAGATTTTATATCAATATTTTTAACACAAATTCGGGTCAAGGAAGGGAGTCCAAATAACCATGTAGTTTTTTGTTTTTTTTGTTTTTGAAATATAACTGGAATTTCATACCAAATAGAAAAGTGAGTACAACAAAGCCAAATTCAATGTTCCCAATAAGTTTCTCCTACTTGAATGGGAGTTTCATCTAAGGAAATTATTGTTTATACTTAATTCTTTTTTTTGGTTAAGTTTATTGTATATACAAAACAGGGATGTACCTAACAGTCGATGACTCCAATTATTTGTAGTTCTCAACTAGCCCTTTCACAAAACTAGCATAAATCATACAATAATGTGTATAATTAAATAACATAAATGAGTTTAAAGTTGAGCCTAAAATTTTGTAACTCAATTGACATTCCTGATATTAGGAGGCGTCTAATGTTAAATCCCCTCTCTTCCATTATAACCATCAAATAATCAAAATAAATAATAAGTTTAGAGTCACAACACAAATCCCGGCCACTCTCCATCCAAAAAAAAAAAAAAAAACCTACTAACTCAATAGTAATAAAAGAAAATGTTGTGAAAACTTTTTTTTTTTTTTGGTGAAAATCGTGAAAACTATTATGACTAATTAAATTACATTAGCATTTGACAAAAATATATCATATATCATAATTTGGTAACGAGGAAGTCATGACCTTTCCCATGAATATTTTTATTGACCAATTAAAACCTACTTAACAAATTGATTTTCACGTGTTGAAGGATGGAGCGGGGTTCAAGCTGTCCACGTCCTAGTGTCGACTAGACATGGCAAACAAGTTCAAGTCGGGTTGGGTTGACCTGTATTTTTCACACACACACACACACACACATATATATATATATATATATATTTTTTTTTATAAAGAAAATAACATGTTATGGGGGCTAGTTAGTCAGAAGGTATTATTAAAGCTGTACGAATTGGGCCTATAGCCCAATCCAAGGACATTAACCAATCTGAGAATGGCCAAATGAGGTTATAATGAGAATGGTATAAAGAGAAAAATAAAGATAGTACAAGATAAGCCCAACACACGTCTGAGGAGAAAAGTCATCTCGGAAACGAGGATCTGAGGTCAGTAAAAATGTCCTATCATCCTAGACCTTCTTCAAAGTTGCATCACAACTAGGAGTTGGACGTTGGACAAGGGGTGAGTAAAGGGAGGCAACAAATATATTCAAAAGCTGCTACCTTCACATTAAATGCCTCCCAACTAATTCTCTGGCCACATTAATGTGGAGGTGATACCTGAACAGTGACCAAGCAGCCTTACAGCTACTATTTGATGGTTTTGGGAGGTGTTGGATGGGACAAGAAGAAGCTCCTCGAATCTAACCTACACGTGTATGATCAAGATGACACCAAAATTGTAGTATATTGCATGGGAAAGTGGCCTAAAAAAGGAGGATCGGAAAAAATCAAGAAATCTTTGTAAGAATACGGTGAACTCTTGTAGCTTTGTTCATATACAAGATATTATAACATAAGCTTCTCAGGCCGGGCCGAAGGCAGATTTTCTTATATTATTGATGTTTAATAGTATTAAATCAGCAACTTTTATTGTCTTTCTTCTGGGACAAAACTAGTTCTTTCACCCACGCTTTACAAATTCATTGTTTGGGCTTGTTAGGCCAAAACCCAATCCTGTACTAGGTCCAATCCAATTTCAATCCCTACATATGTATTTGTCATCTGGAAAGTCATGCAACAAATTACTTAATGTAAAATGCATTACTTTGAATTCACCACTTATATCAATAATGAACTCAGTTAAACTTATTAATACTTATTCAATAATTTTAAAATTATACAAATCCCAACATTGCTAACTAAAACAAAATAACACAAAGATAAGTAAAACAAATATACAAGTTTTATTTTTACACAATATTAACATCCCAAAATATAAAACGAAATTACAAATTACTTATTAGATAACTAATTTGACAAAGAATAAAAACATATAAGAAATTTACAATCTTAAAAATTAATTTTATAATCTATTATCAATTGTGGTTAGCACTCTATTTCAATTTGAGAATATACATTAAAGTTTGATTGTTTACTTATTTATACATAGTCTCTTTTATGAATATCATATCATTGTTAAGTAACACACACTCCAGGAAATATAATAATTTATTTTGAAAAGCCATTTATTTTGGATATAAATTGTTAAAAAATAGGTCTAAGCATTCATAATTTATGCTAATTTTATACTTTGGCTTCACTATTTTCACACTTATAAATGTTTCTCACACATGTCTAAATTTTAAGTCTATTTTTTTTACTCTACTGTAACCAGATTATCTTAGTATGTACTTTGCTATTTGATATCTAAAAATCTTTACTCATTACAGAATGCTCAACTATTCATCTTTCAATTTATTTGCATGCAGTTATGTAAATATCTCAATTGTTTCCTTAAAACTCACAACAAACAATTAAATTAATATTGTCTTAATTTTATTTTATTTTTTACCAAAAAAAAGTTTTAAAAAATGGCTCAGGTTGACCCACAAAAAACACAAGTCAGGTCACAGGTCATCTTGTTTCTGCTTCAAGTCAAAAAAATCAAGTTCGGGTCTAGTATTTTTCGGATAGGATTGGGTTAGGTTAGAAAATTTTGATCTGTTTTGCCATGTCTAGTGCCGACTGCCAAGCCCTATTCCCAAGAAGTGACCCAATCTTAAGGCAAAAAAAAAAAAAAACTATGGCAAGGCTAAGTAAGTGGGTCCCTTGGAAATTGGGTATCAGCGTATTGGTTAGACAGAATCAGAGAGCTTAGGCCCAAGAGCTAGAGGCATTAACGCCCCTTCATGATGGTTAATGGTCCTTTGGCATGTTCGGGAAAAATTGACTGTAAACAATTCTTCCAATTCGATAGAACAGGCTGATCCGATTATCCAAACAAAGAAACAAGAAATAGATGAAAAAAGAACAGGCTATCCAAGGATAATTGCTGACTCCATTTATCCATTCTACCTCCGTAATGTTTCTTGGATATCAACCCGGGTGCATTAGCCAACATGAGTGTAGAGAGAGAGAGATGATATAATATTTTTGAAAAAAATAATTAAAATTTTGAACAACTTGGAATGCAAATACTAACTTGAAATTGAAGACCAAAGATTTTTTTGTTGATAGCGAATGAAAACAACATGGAGTTTCTGTCCATTTTCTCTCTCCTCTCTTATTTTTCTTTCTCCTTTTACACTAGGTATAAGTGTAAATTCTTTGAAATTAACTTCTTCTTATTTTTTTGAGATGAATGGCAGAAATTGTATTGATAGAAAAGGTCTACAATCCTGTGGACATAGCCACAAGCATGAGGGGCCCCAGCCACTTAGTTATGCTGAGTCCATGCAGTGAAGGACTCAACATAACAAGGTGAGTTGATTTTAATTTTTCATCCTTCTACTTTTCTATTCCCAATCAAACACTTACGATGAAAAATAAAATCTTTTATATCTTCCAATTTTTTTATCTTCTTACAATTTTCTATCCTCTCATTTTTTTTATCCCTCAAAACAAACAAACCCTTTAAAGTTGTAATAAATGACTTTTCTCTTGCAGAACCTTAAAAAGGGTAATTCAATGGGCAAGGACTGGCATCTAAACTAGACTATCAGTTTAATTGTTTATCTTTCCCTAATCTCCCTCCTATTGGACTCAAGCTCAATAGTTTATACTTTATTGATTATTGGTTCACTGTTCTTCAAGCTCAATAGCTTATAGTCTCTCCCAATCTCCCTTTTATTGGATTCAATTAGCTCAATAGTTTATACTAAAAGCAAATAGAACCGTCCAAGATGGCGGTAGCAACAAGTAATAATAAACTGAAAGCAATTAGAACCGTCCAAGATGGCGGTAGCAACAAGTAGTAATAATGAACTGAAATCTAAAAATAATTGTTATTGAAAATAGAAAAAAACACTTACAATAATAGTAGTGATTGCAAGATCTCAAGAGAACAGGTTAACAGTTACAAAGCTTGAACTAGTCCTAGTTACAAGATTGTAAGGGTAGTAGGAAAGTAGTAGGAAACAAGGAATTCTCTCAAAGAAAGGCTCTCAAGAAGGAGATAGTTCTAAGAGAAAAAACCTGATAGAAAAACTTGCTTAAACTTAAGGGACAACCCCCCTTAAATAGGCAAAATTCGGAGTGAACAGTGTCATGAATAGTAACAGATGAACAGTAATGGATGAACAGTGACAAGTGATCTTGACTATTTTGACAAGTTATCAAAACTGTCTCAAGAGGCAGATGAGTAGACCTAACAATGGTTTTATCTTCTTTAACAAAATTTGATTTCTTTATCACATTTAAACGTTGTTTTGAAACTTCATCTTTTGAAACATAATGGTTTTCAAGAAAATCAAAAAACAAAATATGTTTTTTCAATTGGTTCATCTTTTCTAACCATTTTCTTTTAACACGATTTTTCTCAGACTGAGCAAAATTATTTTGGAAATATTTTCTTTTATTTCTGTTTTTAGAAAGCATAAATTCATTATACAAAGAAACCATATCAATTTCAAAGTTTTCATCTAAAACAGTCAAAACTCTTAATTGATTATGGTAAATAGGATTTTCAATAGGAGGAAAATCATAATCAGATGGACAAATAGATCTGGTGTCATCTTCTTCTTCATTAGCAGTTTTGTCATATGGAGAAGAGGTTCCAGACTTAGTGGAATGGAAAGCAGTGCTAATTTGGGATTTATCACTTGAAACACCTTTTAGCTTTAAATCAGTGGGTTTTTCAAAATCATTTTTCAAAAAATCATTGAGATCTTGATCTCTTTTTGAAATACTTTCAAATCTAGCAAACGAATGTCTTCCTTTGTTGATTCTCAAAGGTTGATTATTTTGAAAATTTATTTTAACAGTACCATCAAGATATTGTTGAATATGTGTAAGATCAAGCTCATCAAAAATAGGTTTAGCAATAGGAGATTCTTGTTCCAACAACCATTTAGTGGGAAGCTTAACATCTTGCCATTGAATCATTTTTGGAACTTGAACTTTAGCATCAGGGGTTGAACATTGAATTAACATGGTTTTACCAGAAGATTCTTTATGATTTTATAGCACCAGGATTTAATTGAGTACCCAACAGTCTATAATAAATGCAGTAAATCAGAGCAAAAGATTTACTACCTTCTTCCATGTGATAACCAGATGAAGCAATATTCAAAGTCAAGGCTTTAACAATATTAGGATCATCCAAAGCAAGAGTAAAATCAGGATAACAATTGAAATATACTGGACCATCATACAAAGAGGCAGTAATCATTCCAAGAATGCCATCTTTAAAGTTCTTAAATCTAGCATCATGTAAACACATGAGAACAGAAGCATTAATACTCTTTCGAGTGAGTGGTTTAATAGCAACTTGAACCATTCCAATATGCAAATAATTGAATTTTTTAGTAGCAAGAAATTCACCAATATTCTTTTTAGAAAACAAGCAACATTTTTCATGAGTTCTTGAAATAGAAAATATTTGTTCAACAGTTCTAGCTTTGTAAGCAAAATGAAAAGCATTTTCAGCCCAACTAATTTTATAAACATTTTTAGTATCAATCTTAGGAATAGTCCATTTTTGGAAATCAGGGATCAACTTATTATCTTCAACATTGTGATCTTCTTCATTTACAATATCAGGAGGACAACCAGTCCTGGAGCTGACAGAGGAGTTGGATCTCCATAATCTATCCATACTATCCTAATTTTAACACTCAATTATCATGTTTTTTTCACAACCATTGCATTTCGTAACACATATCCTAACCAACCTTATACCTCTCATGCCCTACATGCCCTCTCTAGCTCAAACGGGCCTTACTGTTCGGTTTTGGGAATTCACTTTACAACTAGGGTGGCACCAACGACGATAAAAAGGGTACACAACAAAGGAGTACCAAAGTTTCGGACAACACAAACGGAGAGACATAGAACACAACAACACTATCACCGGCCAGAAAAGAATGGCTCTGATACCAAAATGGGGAAGGGGACACAGCGCTGAAGGCAGAAGCACAGTTGCACAGCAATAATATATGTTGAAAATAATATATATATATATATATATATATATATATATATATATATATATAGATGGCTTATAGAAGCCATCCTGTTAACCACCCAAATACTACAAATGAACCTTATGATTTCTATACTATTCAATTCTTTGACAAAGAGGAAATCCATTCAATGGATAAAAAGACTATAATGGGCATTGATTATGCTAAATTGAGTCTTAAGACCCAATCTCTGCTAAGAAGTGTTGTTGCCAACTTGTCAACAGGCATACAATTTCGTATTTAGGAAAGCAAGGCTATGTTTAGGTCTTTCGACCTATGGTTTAAATATTTCAAAAAACTTGTTACAACTACTATTCCTAATCCTGATGAATTGGATGAATTAGATAACGTATTTATCCAACTAGATTGGGAAGAACACTTTAGGAGTAGCCACAGTACTAAAGTTTCAGACAACACAGACAGAGAGACAGAGAACACAACAACACTATCACTGGCCAGAAAAAAATGGCTCTGATACCAAAATGGGGAAGGGGACACAACAAAGGAGTACCAAAGTTTCAGACAACACAAACGGAGAGACAGAGAACACAACAACACTCAAAATGGGGAAGGGAACACAGCACTGAAGGCGGAAGCACAATTGCACAACAATAATATATGTTGAAAATAATATGAAAGTAATTTAAAACAATAGTAAGGCGGTAGAACCAACCAAGCAGTATATATGAAAGCAAATAGAACCGTCCAAGATGGCAGTAGCAACAAGTAATAATAAACTGAAAGCAATTAGAATCTTCCAAGATGGCGGTAGCAACAAGTAGTAATAATGAACTAAAATCTGAAAATACTTATTGAAAATACTTGTCCAATTCTTATACTTAATTGAAACCAGATTTCATAAGGTGAATTCTTACAAGCTACTTGTTAATTACTAAATTTTTTTCCCCAATAAATGTATAAGTGAAATAGTTAAAGCCGTGATTTGTAACTAGTGGTGCTAAGGTGTCATCAAATTGGAAGTCATAGTTCAAGAAATCAAGGTAGCATGAAAATAAAAATTTGTTATAGAGTTGTTGTGATACTCTAGGTTGTGGGGATTGAATTGTACGAGTGTGTGCAACACCAACATGTCCTAAGTTTCGCATTTAACGTGTACTATAAATCAATTTAGGCTATTCATGTGATTAAGATGAGCCCCAATTATAACTAATGCTTTGGGGCATAATGTAGATATAGTGCTCCCTTAGGTAATAACAAATGGTATTAAAGCTAGGGTGATATTGTTTTGATTATGTAATTTAATTATGCTGAATATTTGATGAAGTTTTGATTAATTGTACCCATTTGACTTTAAGTCCTGTTTTCCTTATCCCCTACCCCCCCCCCCCCAACCTAAAAGGTAAAAAACTCAAAAAGAAATATTTATATTCTTTTTAACTAATAAGAAAAAATAAATTTTATTAATGGAGAGAATGTTTCAATAATTATATGACAAAGATACCATTATCCAATGATGCCAATACAAAAATGTAGCTAGTCACTAAATTTAGATTTTATTATCTTCCTCTCTCTGAAGAATGTTTCTAGCTAATCCATGAGTAGCATCACATTGAAATGTGAAGCATTGACCAAGTTTTCTATTGGCATAATTTTCCAATTTTAGGGATGAGGTGGGTTTTGCAAATAACCAAAGTATTAAATAGTAGAAAAGATGTTTGTGACAAACGAATCTTTGTTCATAATTGGTAGTCATTATAATTATTATAACTTTTGCAAATTTGTGACAAATGAGTATTAGTTCATAATTGTTTTCATGGTAATTAGTATAAGTTTTGCACTTAGACACTATGCTCCTTAATACTCAATATCTTCTTGTTTGATTGAATTGAAATTTGTTAATAATAATAATTATTTGGGAATATTGGTAGTAGTTCTATTCCTTGTTTTGTTTCTCAAGTTTCTCATTTATATGGATTTCTTGTGCCCCCTTGATCATCCTTGATCATCTTTATGTCTCTCGGGTGAAGCTTTATAGCTTCTTGTACCCTTTGTCAATTATGACAAAAAGGGAGAGAAATTGTGGAAATATGTGGTTTTTTTTTTAAGATTCTACATGTTAGGAGGAGAAATACATGCCCTTCTAAGGGGGAGATGTGTTTCATCTTGTTAGGGGGAGTGCTTATCTCTTTCTTCTTGTACCTTGGGTCTTGTGACCATTATTGACATACATTGTACTTATCTCTTTCTTTATGTTGATGTATGTTGTTTATTTCACCTATCTTTACATGTGTTGTTTCTTTTCTATCTTTATACACATGTTTCTAATTGTATGCAATCTTTTATTTTTGTATCACACTAAGATGCCTTGATAAGTTTTGTTTAAAGTGTTTCAAAAATACAGGTTGTCAAAGTCTTCCTTGCCATGAACTTTCTTCTTGCAAAGTTTTTCAAGAGTTTGTGTTAGGATAGATTTTATTGTACTCAACAAGTGAGTATAAGTTAAGTGATTTATGACTTCTCTCATTTGTTCATTTGTTTGTTGTGGTTTTGTCACAGATTGCCAAAGGGGGAGATTATTAAGGACATATTTTGTGTAATTGGCTAATTTTTTGACAAAACGCACTTTACTTGTAATTGGGTAGATCTAGGATGTGTTTAATTTTTCAAGAAACATGTTGTTCAAGTCTAGTATTAAAGCCATGAAGATTGGACCAAGAAACAAGTGAAGAAAACTTGTTCATTAAAGCTAGACAGATAGCTAGACACCTGCGGACAGATAGCTCGACAGCTACTCAACACCTCTCGACAGCTGCAGACAGATAGCTCGACACCTCTCGATAGCTGGTGGATCGATCAAGAAAGCTTCTGTCTCCTCGACATCTCCTCGATAGCTGTATCTGTCAAAGTTTAAACCTCGACACCTGCTATCTATCGAGGTTACGAAAATCAAAATTTTCAAATCTGATTTTTGGGCCAGGCTTTTGTATTTGTATAGGGTTTTTTTTCTCACAACCCCAAACCTATATAAGGCTTATTTTAGAGGTCGTCACATAAAAGAATACAAGGAGAACATATGCAAAAGGTGACCGATGCCTTATTCTCTCTGAAAGAAGCAACTGCATCTTTGCGCCTTAGAGTTTTGTAACCAAGTGCTTCTTGATCTTCATGGTTGATGAAGTGAAGAACTTTGCAGTCAACAATCTTCTTCTAGTTGGTGTTTTAGTCACGTACTGAGATTCGTGCATCAAAGGGTGTGGTTCATATATTGAAGAGTTCAGAGGTTCTGAAACAGTAGAAGATTTCTGCTGTAAGTTCATTTACTAGGATTATAAAGTCTAGAGACAAAAGTTTTGTACTAGATCTGAAACTTAGTTTGTCTACTAGGATTGTAGAGTCTAAGGACAAAGGTTTTGTACTAGATCTGAAACTTCTCTTTACTATAGTAGATTGCTTTTTGGGAAAGTTTCCCCCCAGGTTTTTTTACTGTGAAACTAGTTTGTTTCATTGGTTTTCGTGGGTTATCATATCTTGTCTTATTTATTTTTCCGCTGCATGAATTTGACATGATATTAATGTTTGTTTGTTTTAACAAGTTTTATTAATAATAAATCTAATTAACAACTTGAATTTAAAACTTGTTAATTATATCAACCGGGGTCTAAATTTCCCAACAAAACTTATACACTATGGACGTTTAGCTTTCGCTAGAGTGAGTACTTTGTACTTGGATCAGTATAAGTCTTGGATGTCACCTGGTACAAGGAAAAATTTATTGGGGTCACGGAACCGATTCCAATGAACATTTTTTTTTTTTTTTTTTTGGTTGAGGAACCGATTCCAATGAACATGTAGTTGACTACCGAAAACCGATTCAATGTTGCCCCTTGCCAGTAAGTTTCTCCAACTTTGGGTGGGAGTTTCATCGAAGGAAAATTATGGTATATACTCTAGTTTTTTGTAAAGATTATTGTATATAAAACAGTGCCATACCTAACAGTCGAGGACTCCAATTAGTTGTAGTTCTCAACTGAAAGCCCTTTCACAAACCTGGCATAAATCATATATTAATGTGTGTAAATAACATAAATAAGTTTAGCGTCATGTAATTAAGAGTTTTGCAACTCAACTAACATTTTCTGATATTTTGAGGCCTCCAATATTAGATCCATTCTCTCCCATTGTAACCATCAAATTATCAAAATAAACAATAAGTTTAAAGACACAACATAACACCTCCAAAAAAGAAAAAGAAAAAAATACCAACTCGAAAAAAATATATTGTGAAAATTATTATAACTGAAGCGTTATGTATATTACATACAGGTTCAGTAAAAATATATCATAATTTGGTAACGAGGAAGTTACAACCTTTCATTTTCCATCGTTTGTCTACATCCACTTCTGTTTCCATCAATTTTTTTTTCCTTTCGAAAAATGGTCAACAATTTTATTTTATTAGGGAGATTAGAATAGGATTAAATATTCGAATCACTAGACGCTGCTTCATTGAATTAAATAAAACGTTATTAGAGAAGAAGAAATAAATGAAAAGAAGTAATATAATGTTATTTTCAAACAGAAAACGAAGTATCAAAAAAAAAAAAACTTATTACTTTTTTTTTTTTTGTTGCTAAACATTAACTTATTACTCATTAGTAGAAATGTAGCATATTGGAGAGGCTTCTTGCCCCACTTGCCGAACACTCTTAATTAGGCTAATATTTTATGAAAAGAAGTAATATAATATTATTTTGAAACAGAAAACGAAGTATCAGATCACGTATACATAAAATATTAGCCTAATTAAGAGTGTTAGGTAAGTGGGGCAAGAAGCCTCTCCAATATTCTACATTTCTACTAATGAGTAATAAGTTAATGTTTAGCAAAAAAAAAAAGTAATAAGTTAATAACTAGTATTTAACATTTATCCCTCATTCTACATTATTAGTACTTTATTGAAATACCACCACACATCCTTGGTGCGATGGTCACTCCACAAGTATAAGTGCTTGTGAGATGTGGGGGGCAAGGGCCGGGGTTCAAGTCTCTAGGAAGGAGTTTCACACACATATACACTTAGGTTATGCTAGAATAAAATTATATCTTGTATAAAAAAAAAAAAAAAAAAGTACTTTATTGAAATAAATGCCTTTCGGAAAAACGCAATACAATTTAAATAAAATATAGAGAAAAGAGGTGAAAAGAGGTCTTTCGGAAACATGCGATAAAATTGAAATGGTATATAGAAAGTGGATGAAAATAAGTTCTTGTTTAAGAAAAAATTGTGATTTTCTTTCTTTCTCTTTATATTATCTTAAAGCAGAGGGGAGAGGATTTTTTTTTTTTTTTTTGGTTAAAATTAATTACAAATTACATCTTAATTAGGATAATTAGTGGATATCATACCAAAAAAAAAAAAAAAATATATATATATATATATAGAATCTTACAAATATTTAATTAACTACTGAAAATTAAATTGATGGATAATAAAAGTAATCACAAGAAAATTTTCAGTATATTCCAACTACCTTTGTCTCTCTCTTTCTCGAAAAAAACCTTTTCTCTCTCTTGTCTAGATCATAATCATTGGCTTCCATGGTTGACCAAAGATCCATACAACTCACACGACATATATATATATATATATATATATACACACTTATGCCCTTGCATAGAAAATTGAATAGTTTTTCTTCGCCTAAAAGAATTTAAGTAACAATAGGTTGAATGTTTCAATTCTACATCATGGACTTTCTTCTGTGCGTCAAAAGTCGGCTCTAATCCAATGTTTATAGTCACCCCACCAGTTCATCCTTCTCCATAAAAGCCTATATGATAACTTTCTTGACCTAAATCTTGCCATAATTTCATGTAAAGCATGGCAAAAGTTTGTTCTAGACTTCTCGTCTTGTCTTCCATTTGCATGTTCATTGCTCAGGCCATTGCTCAGCCAAACTTCCTAATTCCTATACCAATTTTGTTTAAACAATGGTAACTACACAAGCAACAGTACCTACAAAGCAAACCTCAATCACCTACTCTCCTCCCTCTCCTCCAACACTGAATGACTATGGCTTCTACAATTCTTCTTATGGCCAAAACCCTGACAAAGTATACGCACTTGGGCTTTGTAGAGGAGATGTTAAGCCAGATGTGTGCCGTAGTTGCCTCAATAACGCTACAAAGCTTCTGACACAGCTTTGTCCTAATCAGAAGGAAGCAATAGGATGGTATGACTATTGCATGTTACGCTACTCATTACGCAACATATTTGGCATCATGGAAAATAGTCCTTCTTTCTACATGTGGAATTACAATAACGTTTCTGCCAATTTGGATGAGTTCAATCAGGACCTTAGGACCTTGTTGGATAGACTAAGAGTTCAAGCTGTAGCAGGTGGTTCTCTTAGTAAGTTTGCAGAAGCAAATGCAACAGCACCAAACTTTCAAACACTATATGCACTTGTGCAATGCACGCCTGATTTGTCTCAGCAAGATTGCAGTGATTGCTTGACTGGGGCTTTCGGTGATATTCCGAGTTGTTGTGACGGCAAGCAAGGTGGGAGAGTTGTTAGACCCAGCTGTAATTTTCGGTATGAGATCTACCGCTTCTATGACCCCGTAGCTGATATTGCACCACCACCATCACCACCACCGTCTCTATCGCCAACATTAGCAACATCAACATCTTCTCCTCCACAATCCACCAATACCTCTGGTGACAAAGGTACTTGTGTCTTTAAACTTAATGCATAACAAATTTGAAATTTACCTTTTCAAAAAAGAAATATATGGAGGGGGAGGGGGGTCCCTATTACTTTCCCAGCACAATTTCTCAATTTTCAAAACTAATTCAAATTTTATAACACTTGAAAAATTTTATGATTCCTCCGTCAGAATAAATTTGTGCGAACAAATTTCTGATTTTGCAGGAAATGATGGTAACAAATCTCAAACAGTCATCATAGTTGTGCCCATTATTGCTTTTGTGATGCTGATAATAATCTCCTGCATCTACCTAAGAGTTAGGAAGCCAGGAAAGAAACCAGAAAGTAAGTTAATTAATTGGTTTACTGTTATGAAATTACTGTAGATTTTCTTATAAAATGACATCATACGATAATAATATAATAAATAAATATTTAAATTATTTTTTTTTGTAATACATGATATATTAGTTTGTAAAACTTATCTAATAAAATTTATAATATTCTAACTTCCAACCACCACTCTATTGTTATTTGTTATTTATCTTATTAAGAGGAAGACTTTTCCTAGGGATTATAATTTAAACCATGACATAATTTGGAGAATATTTCTTATAAATTGATACTTATCTTTCACCAATTAACATTCAACGTGTTGGTTCAAGAAATGATTTCCATTATAACAAACAATTTTTTTATATACTAATCTATTTGGCATCTAGACTTTGATATATAATTAGTTTTTGAGAAGCTGTTGTTGTTGCTTGCACTTATTTTAAAATGCGCTGCTCTCTTAATAAGGAACTAATAACATCTTGTTCAGGCGAAGCTGTAGATGAGATTGAAAGTTTGGAGTCCTTGCAGTTTGACTTTGGCACTGTTAAAGTTGCAACCGATGACTTTTCTGATGCAAATATGCTTGGACAAGGTGGATTTGGTGTTGTCTACAAGGTAATGTGACTTTATCATTAACCTTAAAGGCTATTATCCACTCCATTTTACTTGGAATGAAGAAAATTAATTTAACCAGTAAATTTTTTCCCCCTGAATCTAATAGCATCAGAGTGCTTCAATACACAATTAAATTTATAATATTTTAATTTGAAGCGTAAAATGGAATCAGTCTCACCATGTAGAGACAGTTGATTCAAACTCTCCCTCTTCTATATGGAGTCAACGATGCACGGCATGTTATATGAAAAAGTTTGTCATCACGATGCACAGCATGTTAATTCCAAAATGGATATCTGCATAAGGGTTAAATATATTTTAATCTAATACATTTTTCAGGGTAAGCTTCGTAATGGACAAGATGTTGCTGTGAAAAGGCTTTCAAAAAATTCTGGACAAGGAGATCTTGAATTTAAGAATGAAGTGTTGTTAGTGGCCAAGCTTCAACACCGGAATTTAGTTAGACTTTTAGGATTTTGCTTGGAAGGAAATGAAAGACTTTTAATTTATGAGTTTATGCCTAATGCAAGCCTTGATCACTTCATTTTTGGTATGAGTTTACATCTACATTCATTTCAAATTATATTTATTGTAATTTTATTTTGGTTTACATATCCTGTGCATAGACTCCCTAAAAAATTTTAGTACCATATAATATATTTTATTAAATATGTAGATCCAATCAAGCGTCCACATCTAGATTGGATAAGACGCTACAAAATCATAGGAGGCATTGCTCGAGGGCTTCTTTACCTTCATGAAGATTCTCGGCTTCGTATTATTCATCGTGATCTCAAAGCAAGCAATATCCTATTAGATTCTGAAATGAATTCAAAAATTTCAGATTTTGGTATGGCAAAATTGTTTGCACTTGATCAAAGTGAAGACAATACAAATAGAATTGTTGGGACCTAGTAAGTATCCTTTTAGGTATACTTGATGTTTACTTTGTACCAAAGAAACAATATGAAAGTCCTAACAAGTATTGTTGAAAATAATTATGAATATGCAGTGGATATATGTCTCCAGAGTATGCAATGTATGGACAATTCTCAGTGAAGTCTGATGTTTTTAGTTTCGGTGTGCTAGTTTTAGAGATAATAAGTGGACAAAAGAATAGTTGCTTCTTGAATGGAGAGAATATTGAGGACCTTCTAAGCTACGTAAGTATGACTATTTTTTTACTAATGTTATATACATCTCATAAGTATGCAGTGGTAGGTAAGATTGCAAGATCAAATCTGTGTATTACATATTTTGATAGACTCTCTCTCTCTCTCTCTCTGTGTATGTGTGTTGGCGTGGGGGGGGGGGGGGGAGGGGGCGGGGGTGGTATTGATTAAATAGACTCAAAAGGAGAAAGAAGGGAAATTTCAACCAACACCCTTAGCTTTTTGATGTGGACTATGGTAATCTATTTTTTTGGGTACATGTCCCTTGTGCCTACTAGTATGACACTAATAACATCCATAAATTAATATAATATCTAGGTAGCTTGTATAGTTAGTTGGGATCAACATGAAGGATGGGGAGTTTAAAGGAAGGGAAGAACTATCTCCTATTGAATAGCCTTTTTCTTTCTTTCTTTCTTTCTCTTTAAAACACAAAACAAAATAATGTTCTCTTAAATATTGTGTTTTTTCGTTTAAATTATCTTGCAGGCATGGAAAAATTGGAAACAAGGTACAGCTTCAAATCTTGTTGATCCCACATTGAAGGCAGGTTCGACAACTGAAATAATGAGATGTATTCACATAGGATTATTGTGTGTTCAAGAAGATGTAGCTAATAGACCAACTATGGCCTCCATTATTCTTATGCTTACTAGCTTCTCTATTACTCTACCAATACCTTTAGAACCTGCATTTTTCATGCATAGCAATACTGAATCAAACATTTCCTCACAATGTGGGAGGATGATTCAAGGGTGATAGAGTCATCAATCTAATAGCAGCTTTGTCCAGGCTATTTCCTTGCTAGTGTTTAATGATTTTTTTTTTTTTTTTTTTTTTTGTGTGTGGAGAAGGTATGAATTTGAAATGTAATACTAATAATTTCCCTTTTTTTTAATAAAAGCATACACTATATAGAGTTATTAATGATACATTATCACCTTAACAATCTTTCCTAAACATTAACCATTTATTGACCCAAAAAAAATATCTCAATTAAAATCATTATTCAACTATGATTGATCCATGACTTCAACATGACACCGCTATTGTTTAGTATTAATTGCTTTGAACTAATATTGTATATGTAAAAAATGGATATTTCTACCATCGTACACTTTTGGTGCGATGATTACTCTACAAATATAAGTGCTTGCGGGGTGTGGGGGGAAAAAGGGTTGGAGTTCAAGTCTCCAAGAGAGAACTTTACCCACATATATACTTAGATTAGGCTAGAGTAGAATTTCTATCTTATATAACCTAGGTCTCAAAATAGTGCCAAATCATTCAATCACACTTTAAAAAAAGGCTTATAGCCCAATGGCCCCAATCTCTTTTGCTCTTGATTGTCGCGCTTCAATACCATCTCAGCAACCTTCCATAAAAATTCTTGAATCATGTTAAGCTCAATGGTGTCTCCAAGTTGAACATACGGTTCCCAAAAAAAAAAAAAACTCGTTTACCATATAAAAATCAAATGACAGATTACAATTTATTCATGTGGTTTGACCTTGTCATTATTTAGCATGTAAAGTTTCATTTGTTAAATTTACACCCGTAAAATTTGAACTGAAAACAAATCTGTTAACTATTCATCCAAATTAACGGATATTGCACTTAGTGAATGAATCAAAGTGTCCAAGACCTCTTTCATTTAAGACATTAGCTTTTGACAAACACATTTCAAAGAATTATTTTATTTTATTTTATTTATTTGGTTTTTTATATAAATTAAACTTAAAATAATTAGCACACATCACAAGAGTGAAAATCTACCTCAAACATACTCCCACTATCTAAATTAATTCTATGTACTTCTCAGTTCTAAGTATGTCATGGAAATATGGTTTGTTAAAACAATTTTTACATGTCAAGAATAATTCTTAGGGCACATGCGCCATATTTTTTAGCCTAATCAAAAAAATAAATTGTATTTCTCAAAGAAATAATTTTTATTTTGCTAAATGCAAAATTTAATATCATGTATTAATTTGTAAATTTGATATTTGACTGAGAAATAAATATGGAAATAAATATTTTAAATTTGAAATTAATTCAATAAAATAAAAATAAAAAAACTCCCCAATTTTTCTTGATATTGGTAAAATTATTTTTCTGCATCTAATTTAGAGTAATTATGCACTATTTATTCATATAAAAATCACACAAATCATAATATAGCATAAATTTCGGTAAATAAAATACATAAAATCAATTTTTTATTTTATTTCATTGTCATTCAAGACAAATAACAAATTTTAATTCAATATTATATTTTTCACATATTTTTGAAAATTTTTATTGATTTAAATATAATCCAATTATATTTAATTCAATCAAATATTATTTTCAGCATAAATATTAACTATAAAAATATAACAAATTTTAAAATGTAATGTTGGATGTACATAATCAAACGTGTCAAACACCTCTACCAAATATAAACACGTGCATCGCCACTCATGATTGTGATAATGGAGAAGATTTTACTCCTTAATATTGAATAAATTGGACATGGATATGTACTTGCATAAAAAAATATAAAAAATAAAAAGAAGGGATACTTATGATAGGAATAAGAGCATTAACATCATGCGCTAAATAGCTCCAAATCTGCCCTGGCAATGGTCGCTAGAGATCATCGAGGTGAAGTCCTATCTATTTGGGGTTCTGGTCTCCATTCGTGCTCACCATCTCAAGCAAAAGCTACCTCTATTCTTTGGGTTGTACAACTTGCGATTCAGGAACATTGGAAGACTGTCATTGTTGAGGGTGACGCACAAGTTTGCTTCAATGCTTTGTCATCTCAAGACCATTTACTAGATTGGAACATTTGCACTATTATTAACAACATCTGTAGCTTAGTTTCTAGTTTTGTTTCTTGTAAGTTTCACTGGATTAGGAGAAACAATAACTCAGCTATGCATTCAGTTGCTAGATTTGTGTTGAACTCCTGCCAGCAGTTTTGTTTCAATAAGAGTAATCTTCCTCCCTCACTTTTGTCGGTTTGTATGGAATATTCCTTATTGTGCTCTTTTGTTAGTGTTTAATGAAATTGAAGTTTAGCAAAAAAAAAAAAGAGCATTAACAACAGTTGTGCTAAAAAATGTTATTTTGACATATCAAAAAGTTAATTTATCTCTTTTAAGTTTTAACACACTATTTTACAATACATCATACGTCACATCTTATATAATTTTACCACTTTATTTAAACATTATTTCTTTAATATTTTTAATTTTTTTTATCATTAATAGAAGAGAGAGAAAGTAATAAAATAACTTTATTTTTATTTTCATGTATAAATTTTGTTTTGTTTTCTTATTTTGTAGAATTATATGACTAGTAGATTTATGTATAATTCAAATTTTATTTTTGCGTGTTTTCTTTTTACTTTTGTAAGAAAAAGAATACAAAAAAAAAAAAAATTAGAAAATAAGTATTTTTTTGCATGTGAAAAAACCCATTAAAGACTAAATAAATGTCATAAGAACAAGAAATTAGCAATTTATTTTAGTTTGATATATTTAACCTTTTTATTAAAATTTTAATATTTTAATAAATTTCATTCATAAAATATATTTAATAAAATTATATAAAATTGTTTATATATGTATTTATATTTTATAGACATGATGAAAATAAATAGGGATGTATTCAGGAAAAAAAATTAGAGAGACAACTAGACATTTCTAGAAAGTCAATTTTTATTAATTTTTTTTGTTCGTTTAACAATCTATCTGAGGAGTGAGAACCGATCTTGGGCATTTTTTTCCTAAGATTTAAAATCTATTGGAGGTTTTTATGAGGGAAGGAAACTATTGAACAACAATTTCCTTTATTTGATTTATGTGACGGAAAAGAAAAGGGGGGAAAGCCAATTACTTGGGCCCACATTTTACAATTCGCCTATTTTGGGCCAAAAATAGAGAGAAACAGTTCAACACAAAATTGGGGGCCAAAATGGCCCAATACCACGAAATTTTGAAATATTTTGTAAAAAAACACTGTTTCGGAACTATATAGGAGAATACCACTTTTTATGGAACTCGAGTTTCTTAAACTCGAGTTCCAAGGGGTTTTGCCACCATGGCGCTGCTGAGGTGGAATTGGGCCATTAAAAAATGCTTTTTTTTTTTTTTTTTTTTCTAAGGAACTCGAGTTTAATAAACTCGAGTTCCTTATAAATTTTTTTTCTAAGGTACTCGAGCCTGGTGGCTCGAGTACGTTGTAAAGAACTCGAGTTCCTTATAACTTTTTTTTTTTTTTTTTTTTTGGTTGTTGGGATTATTGACAAATAAACATAAAAATAAAAATAAGTAGCTTTTTTTTTTTTTAATGTTTTTATTTATTTAAATAGAAGCATTGTAAAATATAGGGATTTTAATTTCAAAATATGAATTTAATTTCTACATTAAGTAAAACTGTTAATTTCTACAAGCGCTCCGGCTTGGGCCTTTCGGCCCAAGCCTCCGCTCCATGGACTAAGCCTCCAAAAATCTCCCATTAAAAATCACACAATATTATTCGAGTCGGGTCGGGTCGTCAACATGAATCAAATGATACCCTTAAAGTGTGGATGAAATGTTTTATAATACTTAAATTTATAAAAGATACTAGTGAAAGTTCCATGCGTTGCATGGCTTTAATCCTAAATTTTCTTTATATATTTTTTTGAGAAATTATAACTAAATGAGTTATTATTACATAATTTTAGAATTATTTTCTAACTAAATGAATGATTATTATAATATACACATGCATAATTTTGTATATTTGTCCTTATATATAATATCTTTAATTAAGATTATCAATAAAAAAACCTTTCTAATTTTTTTTTTGGCGAAAAACACATTTTGGTCCCTACATTTTCGCACGATTCCTACTTTGGTCCCTAAATTTTATTTTTACCGCTTTTAGTCCCTGTTTAGAAAAACGCCTTCTGTTTTAGTCCTTTCCGTCAGTGCCGTTAGGGCACTGACCTACGTGGCAAACAGAATTATTAAAATAATAATAAAAATTTTTATTTTGTCATTAAAAAATGCCAAGTCAGCATTTAAATTTAAAAAAATAATTTATTAAATTTAACTGAATAAAAAAATAAAAAACAGACGTGTTTGCAATCGCTTCTCTCCCACCGAAATCATCTTCTGCAATGTCATCTCCTTCTACGCCCGAGCCCGCCTCCTGCACCGTCTGCTTCATCTTCGGTAGATGATGCAAAAACAATTTTTTCTAAGGAATGACTGTCACGGCATGTGTGTCTCTATAATCGTGCCCTTGAATTTCAAACACTTCTTGTAGTGAACCACAATTACATACTTGTAAAGTCTCTAGACTTTGGAATCTTGTCAACATATTAGATTCAAAGATGTTCACAAGATTTTCACAGTATTGAACAAGTAGAGATTGAAGCTTGAAAAAGGAATCTTCAGCTAATTGATCGTGCCATATGATTTTCAAGTTCTCCATGTGCGTGATATACAATTTTTCCAAACTAGGGAATGCAACCGGCAAGTCCATCCCATGTGTGTTAATAACATAACTAATCATAGTAACTCACAAAATAGAAAATAAGATATACACGAAGTAAAACAGGGGATTACAAAAATAGAATTACCTCTTCATTAAAGAGAGGTTTCACAGAGAATTCATTTTAAGTAATTAGGAAGCAGTTAGTTTCTCAAAAGACTGGATTAGGTACCCAGTGTGGTGAATTTCGGGACTTTGATTCATCAGCTTTGTTTGAACTTTAGGTTGGAAGAAGCTTTTAAGTTGAAAAATGATATGATGAGAGTTTATGGTGTTATGCCTAATGCGTTTGTTTATACCTCATTGATTAAAGGGGTTTGTGGGATTGGTGAATTGAGTTTGGCTTTTAAGCTTAAGGAGGAGATGGTGAGAAACAAGTTGAAATTGAACTCAACAGTGTATTCTACTTTGATTAGAGTGCTTTTTGAGGTTGGGAGGAAAGAAGAGGCTTTGGGGCTTTTGGAGGAAATGAAAGGCTTTGGGTGCATGCCTGAAGCAACATTTAGAATTTTGGATGAGATGGTAGAGAAGGGTTTTGTAAGGGGCGATTGCAAACACGTCTGTTTTTTATTTTTTTATTTAGTTAAATTTAATAAATTATTTTTAAAAAATTTAAATGCTGACTTGGCATTTTGTAATGACAAAATAAAAATTTTTATTATTATTTTAATAATTCTGTTTGCCACGTAGGTCAGTGCCCTAACGGCACTGATGGAAAGGACTAAAACAGAAGGCGTTTTTCTAAACAGGGACTAAAAAAAGACAAGATATATATGTTTTAATTACCTCTCTTTATGGAAGTTATGGACACAATATTTTTTCAAAAATTTCACAATAAAGTCTGCATGACAAGTTGTTAATGGTAGGGGAAAATATAATGTCACTAATAGGTCCAGATGAGAATTAATAACAACTTACTGTGTAAACTTTATAACAAGTTGTTCACTCTCTTTTCTGCGTAAATTATTTTCTGTTCACTATTTAAAAACTGTTCACTGTTTTCTCATAAAACACCTAGTGAAATCGTGATTTCTAAATTTAAAAGCCAAATTTGAATGCTTTTTCATGTTTGAATTTCACAATAATCGAATCTCTTTTTCTCTGCATTGATAAAATATGTTTCTACATTAATAAAATTTCCTCTCTGCACATCATGTTTACTGTATATTCGAATCTGCTTACTGCATTCATAAAATCTGTTTTCTGCATAAACTATTTCTAGTATTCTGCATAAAATTATTTTCTGTCAGCATTATTTAAAAAATTGTTTACTCTCTTTTTTGCGTAAATTATTTAATAATGTGTTAAAGCTAACAAAATAACAAATACCCGAATATAAAACAGCTTCCTAGAGGGTAGTTGTCAATAATGATCATTCACCAGAATGTTATTAATATTACTCTATTTATTCAAAATCAAGAACCCAAACAAAGAATTTTCATTTTGTAGTTTATATAAAGGCAGAAATCATTAGAATGAACAAATAAATGTGAATCATATCTAGAATGAAATTTGTATGCAAAGGGAAAAGAGAATGAAACACAAAACAAGATAATCACCTAAGCCATGGACTCGTTGTAGTTGTTCCTAAGGTTCTGAACCAATTCAAATTCACATCAACATTGACTACCACAATTACATAATTTCTTGATTCAGGACAGCCATTGCATCTTTAATGGCTTGGGTAGAACCACCGAAGATGGCATCCATGACAGATTACTATTCACCAGCATGCGTGAATAGCTTCCAGACAAATCAAGACAGTCCAGACAGGTGTTCAAAAGTTACTACTGTTTACTAGCATGTGTAAAAAGAGATCTGATAATTCCCGAGATCTGAAAGATTCCCAGACAGACGCAGACAGACTACTACTCATCAGTACTAATTTCCATACCACCGACAGATTAACTTGAGTTAAATTTACCTACTTTACCATGGTTCATTTCACCTATAAAAGAGACGGACTACAAAGACAGAAGACAAGTTTCTAAGATTCTAAGCGTTTAAGTTCCAAGTTTTAGAAAGCCTTTTGTAATAGCCTTCCCTCTCCCTCAAAAAGACTTTTGTACTCTCTCCCCCTCAAAAAGATTTTATGAATGCAGTAAGCAGATTTGAATATGCAGTAAACATGATGTGCAAAGAGCAAATTATATTAATGTAGAAACATATTTTATCAATGCAGAAAAATAGATTCGATTATTGTGAAATTCAAACAAGAAAAAGCATTCAGATTTGGCATTTAAATTTAGAAAACATGATTTCACTAGGTGTTTTATGAGAAAACAATGAACAATGAACAATGAACAATGAACAATGAACAATTTATGCATGAGTGAGCAAAGAATAATTTATGCAGAAAAGAGAGTGAACAATTTTTTAAATAATGTTGAATAGAAAATAATTTTATGCAAAATCCTAGAAATAGTTTATGTAGAAAACAGTGAACAATTTTTATGAGAAAACAATGAATAGTTTTAATTAATGCAGAAAACAAATTTTATGAATGTAGTAAGCAGATTTGAATAAATGTATAGATGTACAAATATTCTGGACTTGTTGAGAAATTTGATTTCGTTGAAAGTACAAAATCGTGAAAATTCATTTAGTTATTGTGTACATTAGATGTACAGATCATTCGAATTTGTAAAAAACAAAATTTAGATGTACAGATCGTTCGAATTTGATTTCGTTGATTGTATAAAATCTTGAAAGTACAAAATAAAATTGTGTAAATTAGATGTACAGATAGTCTGAATTTGTTGAAAAGTTTGAATTCGTTAAATGTACAAAATCGTGAAAATTAAATGGAAAACTGTGTACTAATGTATTGATCATCTGAATTTGTTGAAAAATTCGAAATCGTTGAATGAAGAAAATCGTGTAAGCTCAATGGAAAACCAAAGAACGTACCAAATTGTTGAGCAGCACAAGCAGCATTACGAACATCAGTGTAGTAATGGTGGACAGCTCACCCCCAAAATTGATGCATAAACTTTATAGGGATGCTCTGCATCCTTGAAAACGGTGCATTACAAAGGGTTGCATATCTGTGTATTCACGTGGTAAGTCCTTACTTTAGGAGCCATATGGTTTTTTTGTGAAAGAGTGGTTGGTCTGTGTGGTTTGGATGAGTCTGTATGTATTGAATTTATTAATTTTTGCTACAAGTAATGTACAATAAATCTAATTTGGGTGATAAGTGTTATGTGTTTAACATTTCAAATTACACAAATATTGGAAACATCAACATATCTAACTGGAGGCATTTCACTTCCTAAGGTGTTTCCTACATTACAAAGCAGAGGACATTGTCCAACCAAAGCACAAGAATCATATGTAGCAACAAAGAATAGTAGGGAAAAAAATGACACAACGATTTCATATAAACTTAGTCAAAACTAATGAACAGTTAATCTTTAAATTTGTAAAAGTTGAATGTACATAATCATCAGTTGTCTTATACATAGTTAGAAAATAATTCTAAAATTATGTAATAATAACTCATTTAGTTATAATTTCTCAAAAAAATATATAAAGAAAATTTAGGATTAAAGCCATGCAACGCATGGAACTTTCACTAGTATCTTTTATAAATTTAAGTATTATAAAACATTTTATCCACACTTTAAGGGTATCATTTGATTCATGTTGACGACCCGACCCGACTCGAATAATATTGTGTGATTTTTAATGGGAGATTTTTGGAGGCTTAGTCCATGGAGTGGAGGCTTGGGCCGAAAGGCCCAAGCCGGAGCGCTTGTAGAAATTAACAGTTTTACTTAATGTAGAAATTAAATTCATATTTTGAAATTAAAATCCCTATATTTTACAATGCTTCTATTTAAATAAATAAAAACATTAAAAAAAAAAAAGCTACTTATTTTTATGTTTATGTTTATTTGTCAATAATCCCAACAACCAAAAAAAAAAAAAAAAAAAAAAAGTTATAAGGAACTCGAGTTCTTTACAACGTACTCGAGCTCACCAGGCTCGAGTACCTTAGAAAAAAAATTTATAAGGAACTCGAGTTTATTAAACTCGAGTTCCTTAGAAAAAAAAAAAAAAAAAGCATTTTTTAATGGCCCAATTCCACCTCAGCAGCGCCACGGTGGCAAAACCCCTTGGAACTCGAGTTTAAGAAACTCGAGTTCTATAAAAAGTGGTATTCTCCTATATAGTTCCGAAACAGTGTTTTTTTACAAAATATTTCAAAATTTCGTGGTATTGGGCCATTTTGGCCCAAAATTGGGTCTAGCATAATTATCTTTTCATTTGTTCAAAATTACACTTTTGCCCATTATTTATTTATTTAGTTTTATCACTCTCTCAATTTCATGGGGGCATTTAAGTAAAAAAAATACATTATTCTTTTCATTTCATTTCTCTTATCAAACCAAACATAATAAAGAAAATAATTTTTGTTAGGTTCTAAAAGTTTAGAACAATTGGCCAACTATGAACACAAACTTGTTTAGATATAGATCTTAGCGTCTATAGGATTTATTTGATAATGTTCAAGGTGTTGCAAGTCAGAATACAAGAATTAGAAAGCTATAGGTTCAAGAATTCGAAACATGCCAGGTTTGATCGATTGAGAGAACAGGCTCAATCGATCAAAAGACGGGTTCTGCAGAATTTAATTAAAGCCCAACAACTCTAGAGTTTCAGATCTATTTCATATAGTATTTAAAGGAAATGCTAAGGCACATTTTGTGAAGACTTTGGAAGTTCTCTTGTGAGATCTAAAAGATACTATGTCTTCTCCTTTTAAAGTCACTAATGGAAATCATTCTCATATCATTAGAAGAACTAATAGATCTAAAGTTGTTGCTACAAGATCAACAATTGATGGTGATCTGAAACCTTTGAGTGGGATCTCAAAGTCACAAATGTGGGAGTTTGTGGTTTACAAATCCAAGATAGAAAAGCTTGTGGAGCCGGAGTTGCACGTGGTCGTGTTAGTAAGTTCTACTTGAGGTAGCTTTAGTTTTTAAGGTTTAAATCTATTGTAAGCTTCCATTCTATCATAGTGAATTTGTTTACCTTAAGGATATTTAAGTTAAATCATTTCTAGGTTTTTTACCTTGAAACGGTTGGTTTTATTAGTTTTCCTAAATTATTATATTATTGTCTTCTTTACTTTTCTGCACTAGATAATATATATGATTGCATGAGTTTAACCTAGATCTGAATAATTAATCTAAGTAACTACTTGGCTAATTCATTAGGTTAAACTAATCGGTTTTTCAAGGGGTGTAAACAAACAAATAATTTCCTATTTTACTTTCTCTTTCCATCCCTATTTCCAAATATAAATGATAAGAGTTTTTTTTTTTTTTTTTTTTTTTTTTTTTTTTTTTTTTTTTTTTTCTCTTCTTCATCTGCATCCAAACACAATAGTAGTAGAAAATTAGCAATAAAGCCTACCACTACACTCCAAGTACACATCCGCCCAAGATACAAAATTCAAAACCCCTATACTTTAGCAGCCATAAACATGCGTACATTTTGCCAATTTACAACCTAATAACGTCTATCTCTCATTCTTTTTCAAATTGGGCAGATTCAGTTTCAGCTCTTTATCCTATTCTTTTATCTTTAACAATTCAGCAAAATAATTTACACAATTCCCACGGCTTTTCAGGTTCTATCTTCAGCATCTATAATCTAAATCAAGGGAGTCAATATCGTACCGGAGGCTGTACTGGTTTGGCCAGCGGTACGATATATTTCGGATACCGGTCAATGCCGGTGTACCGTTTCGGGTTTACCGCTATTTTTTATATTTATAAATAAATAAATAAATATATATATATATATATGTGTGTGTGTGTGTGTGTGTGTGTGTGTGTGTGTGTGTATTATAATAAATATAAAAGTTTACCATAAAACATTTTCTCAATTCAGAACTAATTATTCATGGTTTTAGACTTTAATATCAATTAAGAGAAAAAAAAAAAAAAAAACACAATATAAAAAATAGAAAGCTTAAAAGTAACCATTAATTGCATACTAAAAAAACAAATAATACTAATAAATTAATGCAAATAAGTTACCATTATGCCCTAACAAAAATTCAAAAATTACAAAACTTAAAAAAAAAAAAAAAAAACTTTTTTCTGTACCAGCCGGTACGCCTGGTATTGTCCGAAATTGGCTGGTACGACCGATATTTTTTCTGATACGAAATAGGGGGGTCGAACGTATTGAATTGCTGGCCGGTACAGTATATTCCAGCCGTAGTGGCCGGCACGGTACGGAATTGACTCCTGTAAGGACTCAATTTGTAACGACCCAAAATGATATTGGGTTCGCACGTAAAAAGGTCCAAACAATATAATTTGTAGAGCGTGGGTGTTAAGAACTAGATTAACCTCTGTAGAATAAAAAGATTCAACCTCACGTTTATTGATGGATCAGAGCTAATACAACAATCGGTTTTCTTTGAAATAGATACAGTTCTTTTGTTTTTCACCTTTTCTTCTTGAGTCTTCTCTTTTTTCTTCTCTATGTTCCGATTCCTTTCCTGCATGCCCTCTTTTCATGTTATATACCGCCCTATTTATTCCATCTTCACCACACACGTGTAGGTTGGGTTCAGGGGATCTCTTTCTGTCCCATCTAACATCTTCTGGAACCTCCTTCTAGTAGCTGTAAGGCTGCTTCATCATTGTTCAGGCATCACTTCCACTTTAATGCGGCCAGAGAGTTGGTTGAGAGGCAATTAATGCGGGGGCAGCTGTTACCGTAGATATTTGTTTGCCCTCTCTCTCTCCCACCTTTGGCCCCTTATCCCACCTTGAGTGGTGACGTAGCTCCGAGATGTGTTTGTTACCTGATGGCGTCCTGATCGTCCTCGGACTCAAATCGCCGAGAAGGGTTTTGTCCTCGGACGAATACTGAACTCCCCTTTCATGATATTCCCTCTTCCCTTCGTTTGGTTACCCCTTTAATCTGATATAGGCCTCCTCGGGCAGGTTTGCCTCCTCGGATGGACCACAGGCCCAATTAACTTGACTTTAATAGTTTTAGTGACTGATCGGCCCCCACAACTCCCTTGATCTAAATTGCTAGTTTTTGTTTTATTTTTCTTCTCTTTTTTTATTTTTTTTTATCATTGACTTTTGTTTGATTTCTTTCTTGCCATGGCTTCCAGGGATTTAGAGTTTGAGGTGTACTTATCTGTGAGTGAATAGGATTTTTATCTATACTACTATATAAAGGGCTTCCCCTATTTAAGTTCCTCACCTCCGTGATTATAAAATACCTCCATCCTATTCACTTACAAGTTTTCGACTAACGGAGATAAATACATAAAATAAAATTCCTCTACTTTAGCAACCCACAACTTACATATGTTTCTTCAATTTACAACCTAATAATGTCTATCTCTCATTCTTTTTCAAAATGTATATTGAACTCTATATCCTATTATTTCTTCTACACAATTCCAATGGCTTTTCAAATGCTATCTTTTGCTTCTCTAATCTAAATTGCAAGTTTTTCTTTTATTTTTCTTCTCTTTTTTTCATCATTGACTTTTGTTTGAGTTCTTACTTGTCATGGCTACCAAGGATTCAAAGTTTGAGGAGTACTTACCTATGAGTGAATGAGATTTTTATAGGAATTCAATGGTGTTTGAAGATTGTTCACTACCTGTGGTTGACTTGGATATCATTGTGCCTCATAGACAAATTCTCACCAACATGTTTCCAAACAATCCTTTGCACCAACATGTTTTTAATTTCACCTATGTGTTTCTTAAGTAAACTTAATTTTCAATTTCATATATATGGGTTTTCTCTCTCTGTGAATTTAGTTGGTATTATTATTATTATTTGTGCTTTCTCAGGTAAACTTAGTTTTCAATTTCATATATATCCACGCGTTTAACCTTGCTGCGATTCTTTTAAATAATTTTAAGGACTTCATCCATTCAATCTTATATAATTTTTGTTATGATTCTTTCATATCCCTAGAATCCTTTGCACCTTTAGCAAAAAAAAGAATCCTTTGCACCCTATTTATCTTTTCCTCCCTCTTTCTTTTCTCTTTTGTGTGTGTGTGTGTGTGTGTCGATATTTCAAACATTTCATCCAAACACAAACTCTTTTTTTTTTTTTTTTTCAAAAAAAAAAAAGGAATTCAAACACAAACTCTGATCAAAGTGTTTCCGTCTTTTCCTTTTTTTCCCCCTTCAAACACAAACTCTCATCAAGCTAGGGACGAACTTAGGATTTTAAGCTAGTGGAGGCCAGAATATAAAGGGAAAAAAAAAAAAAAAACTTCAAATAGACATCCATATAGTATTAAAAAATTATAAATACACAAAATCATTATTTCTAAATACATTAAGAAGCAATCATCTGCCAACAAAGACAAAAACAAAAACAAAATATTGTGTTTTTTAATACTAGGCTCGCTAGGAATATATATATATATATATATATATATATTTGGTTGAAGTTAAAGCATTCACAGTGGTGATACTAAATTTTTTTGCTTTTAACATCTCAAAAAACTACTTTATTTATTTTATCACCATATTTTACAATGCACCCGATATCAAATGTTCTTTTTTTTATCACTTCATTTAAAATAATATAAACAAGTCATTAAAATAATAAAGAAATAGAGAGAATTTGAGTTTTTTAATTGAAGGAAGAAATATAATTTTAATAAAATATTGTATTTTATTTTTAACAACTTGTTACAGTTAATTGTTATTTATACTAGTTTACTGTTGTTGCAAAAAATTTAGTTTTAGTTTCTCTTATAACACGTGATTTTTTTGTTATTTGGTGGTAAAATAGTTTTTTTTTTGGCTAAAATACAATCACCATTATGAATGTTTTTATTGTTTTTGTTAATTTTTTGGGTTGAATAGTTTCTATTTGGGTTAGACTAAGCTAGATTGATTAGAGAGAAGGGAAACCTAAGGTTTTGGAAGAGGGCCCAACTACAAAAAAAAAAAATATATATATATATATATATATATATAAATTTGGACCCAAGCCCTTGGGCCCCCACCTGGATCTGTCCCTAATTCAAGCCTCACATGAAATGATTGTTATCTAAGAAATTGTTGTTAAAGATTTATTTTGTAAAAAAAAACTATATTTATCATTTGTGTAATTCTACGTGGGATTCAATTTACTATTTTTTGATAATTACTAATTTACTACCCCATCAACTTTCTATTTTTTGATTGTTACTAATTTACTATTACATCAAAAATGTTTCGTACACTTTTTATTTATTTATTTTAAAGGTAGTTGCTAAATCTCGAAAATTTAAGTTTTTCTTTTTAAAACTTTTAGGGTTAGAAGTAAGTTGATAACTCTTATAAAAAAATCAGAATTAGTTTTTTTTAAAAATTAATAACTAATAAAGCAAAGAGGTGCGAATAAAAATTTGGATACACAAATCATTTTAAATGATTTATTAATTTTCTACACTTTACCCAAAAACAAAAAAGATAGCACTTGTTTAGCGGCTCTTTTACTTTTTATTTTTTATTTTGTAAAGTTTAATAATTTTCATTCATCACTATTTGAAATTGTTACATTTTCTAATTACAAAAATATCTAGAAGTATGATGAGATTTATGCATTTATGGGTGAAATATTTTCTTTTGAGTACACACTATCTTTTTTTTTATTTTTCCATGAAGTATAAAAAAATTACTGTACATCATTTAACTTTTAGTTTTTTTTGGTAAAGTATAGAAACTAGAAAAGCTTATTAAGTTTTTAGCTTTAATCTACAGTTTTTTAAAACTTCTTTTTCTCCCGCTTATTTCATTTTTTCAAATTTTACCAAGGTACTAGTTTAATAAAGGTACAAGTATTCTTAGCATCAAAAAATATTTTAAAGGTACAAGTTTTTTAAAGGTACAAGTATTCTTAGCAAGCTTATTAGTTTTTAGCTTGAGTATAAAAGCAACACTAGTCAAGTCCATTTTCAAAAGACATAAAGTTTGCTATTTATATTCCTTCCCTCTCTTCTCTGCTTTCAAAAATGGCGGACAGAAGGGGCAGACAACACAGAGCCTCAACGATCGCCATTACCGTCTTCTCCAAGACCTCTCCGCTCCTCCAAGCACTCTTTCGGTACTCACTCTCTCATATCTCTCTCTCTCTCTCTCTCTCTCTCTAAGAACTTATTCAAAATTTACCCTAATTATTGAATATTGTGTCTCTCGTAGACGACGATGGTATTCCCCAATTCTCAGTGATCGCCGATTTCGATTCTCCTTCACTCGATACTCCTCTCTTTCTCTCTCCTCACTTCTTTTTTCCATAAATATTTTTGAAATGCCTTAGAGTAAATGTTGATTACTTTACTGTGTAGAAGTAGGAGAAGCGAAGCCATCGATTGTCAACGAAGAAGATGATTCTGATTCTTTGCTCGGTATTTCTTTATTTATTTTTCCCCTTTTATATCTTGTACGTTATGTGCATGTATAAATTTCTGTGTTTTTGTTGTTTTATTATGTGGTTCATTTTGAGTGGGTTTGTAGAGAAAGAGAAGCCGGTGAAGGTATGCGGCGTCTATGTTCAGTTTTGACTCGAGATAATGATAGTGCTGATAAAAAATTTTATACACTCTTCCATGTCAATTTCATTATATGGTTGGGTTTATCGACCGTATTGTTGATTTTCGTTGTTGGTTAATGAAAATCGACATTACAGTCGATTAACCCAATTATATAGGATATAAAGGTGAAGAAGAATACATGTGGCCAATCTCGATTAGTCGGTTAAAGATCTATAGTTGATTTAAGATTCATTGGTTTTTTTGTGCAGAAGTTAATACCTATTTTGAATTTTATGCCTACATAAATAGTTTATGCTGCAAACTGGATTAATGGAATGTTTGGAATATTTTTTCTCTGCGTTGAATTTGTTTCTCGATAATGTTTTTTTTGCAGGGGCTTTTTTTATTAGCAGGAGTAGATGCTTGTATGAGATTTCCCCTAGTAAAGGGACTGTTTAGATGTTTATAGAATCTGCTGGTGATATTAGTTTTCATCTTTGAGTGTTTGGCTATTGATGTGGAGATTTTAACTTAATATTATATCTTGTATCTCGTCACAAATGAAATGAACATTTACTGTTAAAAAAAAAGTTTACAAGTTTGATAAATTTAGAAAAAAAAAAAAAAAAAAAAAAAAAAAAACGAAAGTGGATGCAGACTATATAAGGTGAGTTATCTATTTGGATTTCATCTAGTGGAATGTGCTTAGATTTTCTGGCTCTATAACTGGTAATATAGTTATTTTTCTCTTTTAGTGGTACTTTTAGATAAGACATTGCTTTTTTTTTTTTTTTTTTGCTTCTGTGCTTTTAAATAGTTTCTTTATAAGGGTGGGATTAAAAAAAAAAAAATCAGAAAATAGATGATGAGATTACTTCAGTGTTAGCTTTGCCTATGGAGTTATGGAACATGGATATTTTGAGTTATCCTCCTTATTTTTTAATGATTGCTTCTAGGAAATATATACAATTGTCTTCTCCTGTGTCATATTTGTTTTATTGTTGTGTTAGGTTGTTAGTATAGGACTTAGTATATAATAACATTTTGGTTACGTTATTATAGTGGTATTTTGTCATTAATTGTATGCACTGATTTGTTTTTCTTTTGGGTTGATACCAATTATCTAGGTAATTGGTAATCACGTTGTCTCTTGGTCTAAACTACTAGGGCTGACTTGGGCTAAAAGGCCTATTCGAACCCAAATTCAAGTTTTGGACAATTGCCTACAGCCCTTTTATGATAAGTAATAAAATTATATTAAAGCATAGGAACCTCCTCATGTATATATATGGTGTATAGAATGGTGAAGAAGAATACATGTGGTCAATCTCGATTAATATATGATTAAGATATGCTTGCTTACAAATTATATGCTTTCATCAGGCACCATATCGTTGTGCCATTGTTTCTGAGATGAATTAGGTTAGTAGCTTAAATTTCTGATTAAGATCTTCTAGTGGATGCTATACTAAAAGAGCACAAATTCTGAAACATCGAGAAGTTCTTCCTGACATCTCATGATGTCATTTGTGTATATATATATATATATATATATATTTTTTTTTTTTTTCCTGTGTCCTGCATTTTTTAGTGAAGGTTGTTTTTCTAGGATAGAATGTAAAGTCTTTATTTCTTGTTTTACAACCTTTATGGATAGTATGCTTGTGATCTTTTAATTGAGGAAGCCGGTTGGTTTGATCAATGCAAATTTATTGAAAGGAGTTGGTTTTATGTCAGATCCTCTTTTGGCCGATTCTTCTTCAACAATCCTGACTGCGTCTTGTTTGATATTTATTGGGTCCTTGTCTTTTTGGCTGGTTGGCCGTTCTTGACTGATTGGGAGTGGAGAAATGTTTGAATTTCCAAAGAACTAATTCTGTTCTATCTTTTGTTATGTGATAATTTTTCGTCTAGAATTGGGAACTTAATATCCTCTATTTTCAATTGTAGCCAGTTTGTAAAATGAATGTGTTGCGGTGATAGCTAGGCTGTACTTCAACAAGTTTGTTCTTAATATTACTGACAATAATAATGAAGATAAAGGTGTCTCAAAGGTGCTAGATAAATTAGCTCCGCTTCTTCTAGTAGAAAAAACCCGCGGATTAGATCAGACTCCCACCTTCTTTGAATCGGGTTTATGAGGTCTGAAACCTTAGCATCTTCGAACCCTGGTACGACCTGTGAGAGTATTTTTGGATGATCAATGGAAGGCAGCTAGGCATCATTCCATATACTAATAGATTCTCCACTCCCAACCCTCCATCTAGCACCTTGGAGAAGAACATCCCTTCCTTTTAAAATACTTCACTAAGCATGTGATCCCGAAGTAGAATCTGTGGCTTCCAAAACAGAGCAGTCCGGAAAAAACCTTGGTTTAAGAACCCTATAGAATAGAGAGTTTTTATTATGTAGCAATCTCCAAGCTTGCTTTGCCAAGAGTGCATCATTAAAATTTGCAAGGTCTTTGAAGCCCATCCCACCCTCATTCTTAGATTGGCAAAGTGTGGACCACTTGACCCAATGAATTTTCCTTCGATCTCCATTTTGGCCCCACCAAAATCTTCTAGTAAGACTTTCAATTTTCAAACAATGGCCTAGTGGGAGTTTGAAACAACTCATAGTATATGTGGGAATTGCTTGGACCACTGCCTTTATCAAAACCTCTCTCCCTGCTTGTGACAAGAGCTTTTCATTCCAACCTTGCATTTTCTTCAACACTCTCTCCTTGATGTAATTGAAGTCAGCCTTTTTATATCTCTCCACAAGGGAAGGTAGACCCAGATACTTCTCATATAGTATAATTTTTGGTACTCCCAAGGTTGTCTTTATATGATTTCTGGTGTTTTCACAAGTTGCTTTGCTGAAGAAGATTGTTGTCTTACTGCGGTTAATTAGTTGGCCTGAGCATTTTCCATAAACCTCCAAAATATCTAGGACTTTTTGGCACTCTTGAACAATAGCCCTACAAAACAAAAGGCTATCGTCTGCAAATAAAAGGTGAGTTAATCTTGGACTATATTTGCAAAGTGAATAACCTTTAATTTTTCCCTAATTTGCAGCTTGGCTTATGAGCCCATGAAGACCTTCTGTGCATAGTAGGAATAGGAAGGGTGAGAGGGGGTCTCCTTGAAGGATGCCTCTAGATGGTGTGATCATGCCTTTAGGTTCTCCATTTACCAGGATCAAGTAGGATACTGTTGTCACACAAAGCATGAGCAATTTAATCCAATGCTCCAAGAAACCCATCTTCACCATAATTGATTCCAAATAGTGCCACTCCACCTTATCGTAGGTCTTGCTCATATCAAGTTTTATTGCCATATATCATAATTTGGTAACGAGGAAGTCATGACCTTTCCCGTAATATTTTTATCCACCAAATAAAACCTACTTAACAAATTGAATTTCACATGTTAAAGGATGGAGTGGGTTCAAGCTATCCACACTTGGTGCTGACTGCCGAGCCCTATTTCCAAGAAGTGACCTAATCTTAGGCAAAAAAAAAAAAAAAAAAAAAAAAAATCAAAAATCAAAAACAAAATTGGCAGGGCTAAGTAAGTGGGTGAGGGTCACTTGGAAATTGGGTATTGACATATTGATTAGACATAGTCAGAGAGCTTAGGCCCAAGAGCTAGAGGCACCAACGTACCTTCCTAATGGTTGATGGTCCTTTGGCATCTTCGGAAAAAGTTGACCGCGAGTTTGATTCCAAATTAAAAAGTTAACATATTTCGTTATTCAGTTTATTTTTGTTATTATTTCTAGGTTTTATTATATTTTTTGGTACTATTTATGGATCTCATTGTATTATTTCAGCTAACTTTTACTTTTATCTATAGTATTTTCAATAAAAAATTTTAAGTTTCAACAAAATAAGTGGATTATTCAAACAAAGAAACAAAAAATAGAAGAAAAAAGAACAAGCTATTGGAGGATAATTGCTAACTCCATTTATCCATTCTACCTCCATAATGTTTCTTGGATATCAACCTGAGTGCATTAGCCAACATGAGTGTATCTCAATGAGAGAGAGAGAGAGAGAGAGAGAGAGAGAGAGAGAGAGAGAGAGAGAGAGATGATATAATATTTTTGAAAAAAATAATTAAAAGAATTAAAATTTTGAACAACTTAATTAGAATGAAAATACTAACCTAAAATTGAAGACCAAAGATTTGTTTGTCGATAGCGAATGAACACAACACGGAATTTATGTCCATTCTCTCTCTCCTCACTTAATTTTCTTCTTTCTCTTTTACACAGAGTAGAAGTGTAAATTCTTACAAATCAACTTTTTTTATCTTCTTATTTTTCTTCTCAACTAAACAAGGTAAGTTGATTTTAATCATCCTTCTACTTTTCTATCCCCAATCAAACACTAATGATGAAAAATAAAATCTTTTATATCTTCTTATGCCCTTACAGTCTTGCACTCATATTTACATAGAAAAATTGGACAAATGGTTGAGTGTTTCAAAAAAATCATGGGACTTCCTGTTCTTCAAAGTCTTTACTCAGCACACTAGATCACCCCTCTCTCTAAAAGCCTAAATGATAAGTTTCTTAACCCAAGTCTTACCTTAAACACATGGCAATGGTTTCTTCAAGACTTGTCTTCCTCTTTTCCATTTGCATACTGATTTCTCAAGCCATTGCTCAGCTGAACTTCCTATACTATTTCTACTTAGACAAGGGTAACTACACAAGCAACAGTACCTACAATACAAACCTCAATCAAGTCCTTTCCTCCCTTTCCTCCAACACAAAAATTGACTATGTGTTCTACAATTTTTCTTATGGCAAAAGCCCTGACAAAGTATATTCACTTGGACTTTGTAGAGGAGATGCCAAGCTAGATATTTGTCGTAGTTGCCTCAATAACGCTACAAATCTTCTCCCTCTGCTTTGTTCCAATCAGAAGGAAGCAATAGGATGGTATGACTATTGCATGTTACGCTACTCATTCTGCGATATATTTAACATCATGGAAGATAGTCCTTTCTATATATAGAACACAAATAATGTATCAGCTAATTTGGTTTAGTTCAATTAGGACCTGAGGACCTTGTTGGACAGCAAAAGAGTTCAAGCCGCAGCAGGTGGTTCTCTTCGTAAGTTTGCGGTGGGAAATGCAATAGCACCAAACAATCAAACACTATATTCACTTGTGCAATGCACACCTGATTTGTTCGATCAAGATTGCAATGATTGTTTGGCTGGGGCTTTGGGAAATATTTTGCAATGTTGTGGAGGCAAGCAAGGAGGGAGAGTTATTACAGCCAGCTGTTATTTTAGGTTCGAGGTCTACCTCTTCTATGATGCCTAGGGCTGTCCATGGGTCGGGCGGGTCGGGTTTTTGCCCAACCTGCAACCACCCATACAAGATTGGGTGGGTGGTTTTTCAACCTGCAACCGACCTGTAATAGTAACAGGTTCGTCGGTTCGGGTTGCTGGCGGGTGGTGGTCGATTTCGGGTGAACCCGATTATCACCAGAATGCTTCGAAATGCGGCGAGATCTTGCCAGATCCATCCCAGATCAGGTGAGATCCCATCGGATCTGGTGAGATTTCTGGCAAATCATGATGAGAAATCACTGGTTCGGCCAGATTCGGTGTTTAGTGTGACAAAAATCGACGGATAAGTGAAAAAGTGGCCAGAATCTGAAAAAATGGTCGAAATCTGGAAAAATGGCCGGATTTTGAATGGACTTCGGTTTGGGTTTGAGTTTCACGGGTTTTGAAATTAAAAACTGACAATCGACCCGCTGGGGTTGGGTTAGTGAGGTCAGAACCCGCGTCTGACTGCTAAAGTTGTCAGATCAAGTGGTGGCGGGTCAGACGGGTTGGGCGGGTTGTCGATTTCCATGGACACCCCTAATGATGCCAAAGCTGATAATGCATCATCACCATCACTGTCTCCACCAACCAGGGGCGGCCCAACAAATTTGGAGGCCTAAGACGATATAATTAAATAGGGTCTTTTTGTTATCACTTAAATAATATTTAATTAGTATTTAATATCATAATTTTTTTTTTCATAACAAAAATCTATTCCTTTCATTTTGTAATATGTTTTTTTTTGGGGGGGGGGGGGAATGCTAAAGCTATAACAAATTTTACTAAAAAAATTTCAAATGATATAGAAATAAATGCGATTAATGACACCTCAAGATGATAATAAACAAGCATTTGAATGAATGATGTTAGGGATATTATAAATTTTATAACATGAGATTTACAAAGATGTATCACTGATCATAAAAAATAATTCAAAAATGCATTTAATAGGTTATTGATGTCCACATATCATATTAATTGTCACATCAATTTGCAAAGCTTTCAACTAAAATTAATAATATTTCTAACATTTTCTTATCTGAATTATTTCTTGTGATCAGTGAAACATATATTTGTAAGGGAAAAATGCTAGAGATACAAATTCTTTTACAAAAACTTTTACAAACTGATGATGTGGTAAATGATTATAGATAAATAAAAAAAAACGATGTTATCGGTGGGCCTAGATGAGAACCAGTAAGAAGTTGGCTATAACAACAAATTATAAAAATGTTGTAAAATAGTTTGTAACTATAGCATTACTTTATTTATTTATTTTTTTTCTACATCTCCATTTTTTTAAAATAATATATCAATTTTCCCCCCAAAATTTGGGGCCTTCCTTTAGTAGGGGGCCCTAGGCGGTGGCCTAGGCCTAGGCCTAGGGTCAGCCCTACCACCACCACTAGTCAATGTGCTTTTATACTATTTCCCCCCACGACATAATTTGGGGATTATTTTTTACTATTTTGTTTTTCATAAAATGGTACTTAGCTACTACAAATTAACAATAGTCAGTGTGGTCCGTCAATAAATTGACTTGCATTAAAACAAACAAAAATTTGTTATATACTAACAAACATGACTTTCCTATCTAGAAGATTTTAATAAATGATTAGTTTTTGAAAGGTCATTGCTGTTGCATGCACATATTATAAATTGTATTGCTTTTTAAATAATGCACTAATGTCTTGTTCAGGCGAATCTGTGGATGAGATTAGAAGGGTGGAATCTTTGCAGTTAGGCTTTGGCACTACTAAAGTAGCAACAGATGACTATTGATTCAAGCAGTTTCCCTCCCCCTCCCATCCCAACCCCAAATTGTAAAAGTTTGTAGTCAGGATGTACATCTTAAGTCCAAAGGGTTAAATATGTTTTATTCTAATACATTTTCAGGGTAAACTCTCTGATGGACAAGTTATTGTTGTGAAAAGGCTTTTAAAAAATTTAGGACAAGGAGATCTTGAATTTAAGAATGATGTTTTGTTAGTGGCTAAGCTTCAACACTGAAATTTAGTTAGACTCTTAGGAATTTGCTTGGAAGGAATTGAAAGGCTTTTAATTTACGAGTTTGTGCCCAATGGAAGTCTTGACCACTTTATTTTTGGTATGATTTAATTTCTACCTTTATTTCAAATTATATTCATTGTAATTTATTTTGATCACATGTCTTTTGTGGATAGATTTCCTTCAAATTTTAGTCCAATATAATATATTTAATTGACTTTGTGTAGATCCAATCAAGCGTGCACAGCTGGATTGGGCAAGACACTACAAAATAATTGGAGGCATTGCTTGAGGTCTTCTCTACCTTCATGAAGATTCTCGACTTCGTATTATTCATTGAGATCTCAAAGCAAGCAATATCCTATTAGATTCTGAAATGAATCCAAAGATTTCAGATTTTGGCATGGCAAGATTGTTTGAACTTGATCAAAGCGTAGGCAATACAAGTAGAATTGTGGGGACCTAGTAAGTATTGTACTTTTTTTTTTTTTTTTTTGACAATCTAGTATCTATCTTACATAGGTATACTTGATGATTACATTGTACCAAACGAAACAATATGAAAGTGCTAATAAATATTGTTGAAAATAATTGTGAATGTGCAGTGGATTTATGTCTTTGGAGTATGCAATGCATGGGCAATTCTCAGTAAACTCTGATGTTTTTAGTTTTGGTGTGCTAGTGTTAGAGATAATAAGCATAGTTTTAAAAATCGGACCGGACCAGCCGGTCCGACCGGTTCAACCGGGAACCGGCCATCAATCCGGTTCGGTTATATTAAAAAACCGAAAATAATGAAAAAACCGCGAAACAGTAAAAACCGGCCGGTTCAACCGGAAAACCGGGAACCGGCGCGGTTAAACCGGTTCCTGACCGGTTACTTATTTTTTTTGTCTTTTTCCAGCTTAAAACGACGTAGTTTTGTTGTTTTAGCCTAAAACAACAAAGCTACGTCGTTTTAGGCTGGAATCCTAATTCCTAACCCTAAAGCTCACTGCCTCACTCTCATTTTGCGTTTGTCATTTTCATTTTTCAGACTCAGACTCTCAAATCTCAACATCTCCGCCTCACCCAAGCTCACAGCCTCTCTTCCTCACCACTCACAGCCTCTCTGCCTCGCCGCTCAGACCTCGCCCTCTCCGCCTCACTCTCTCCGTCTCACTGCCTCGCCAGTCGCCGCTCGCCCTCTCCGCCTCACTGCCTCTGTACCTCGCCCTCTCCGCCTCACACTCTGCCTCGCCTTCTCTGCCTCGCCCTCTCCGCCTCACACTCTGTCTCTTCCTCTCTGCCTCGCCCTCTCCGCCTCAAACATTTTTCTTCCTCTCCGCCTCACTCAAGCTCACGGGTTTGAAGTATTGGGTTTTTTTTTTTCTTTTTGGGTTTTTTCCTTCTCATCCTTACGGGTTCTCGGTCTCGCCCTCTAAAGTGCTCTGCTCTCTGCTTCTCGGCTTCATCAGGTAAGCTAACATTCTTTTCTTTTGATTTTATTACTTGATTAATTGATTTTGATTTCTTGATTTTGATAATTTTCTTTTCTCGGTTCTGTTTTTTTTTTTTTTTTTTTTCATTTCTCTCGGTCATCTCAGGTTCTCCATTCCTTCACTTCACTGGACTTCACTGGGTAAGTGCGATCTTTCAATTATTACTTGATTTTTTGATTACTTGATTTTGATTTTGATTTTGATAATTTTCTTTTTTTTTTTTTTTTTTTTTTTTTTTTTTTTTTTTTTTTTTTTTTTTTTCATTTCTCTCAGCTTCATCTCAGATTCTCCATTCATGTTCTCGGCTTCATCTTAGGTTCTCCGTTCTGTGACTTCACTGGTAAGTGGTTACTTTTATCTGTCAATTATTAGTTTACAGAGATTTTACAGAGTATGTTGTGGATTTGATTTTTATACGTTATTATTTGTGAAATATAAATTACGGAGTATTTTACAGAGTGTGTTGTGGATTTTGTGAATGATCAATGATGTGGATTTGATTTACAGAGAATTATTGTTTGTGAAATATTGTTTACAGTGTATTTGTATTTTACTGAGTATGTTGTCTTGTGGATTTTATGTTGTGGATTTGATTTATAGCATATTATTGTTTGTGAAATATTGTTTACAGTCTGAAATTGTTGAGTGAAATGGAATCTGCCTCTGTGCCATCTAATGAACGTGCTTCTACAACTGGGTCTAATGCTAATTCTTCATCTGTGAGGGCAAAATGTGATCCTGCATGGGATCATGTAACTGAAGAGTTGAAAGACGGAAGAAGTAGTTATAGATGTATACATTGTGGGAAAACTTATAAAGGAGGGGGCATTAATCGGATGAAAAGACATCTAGCTGGAATTAAAGGTGATGTGGCTGCATGTATGGGTGTGCCTTATGATGTTAGGTTCCAAATGGTTGAGAATTTGAAGGAAATTTCAAAATCTAAAGAACAAACAAAAAAGGATCAAGAAGCATCTAATTATTCGCCATTAGAGGATTCACCAGAATTTGAAGATGTCCAAGAAATTACTCCTAGAGGTAGGGGGTTAGGTAGAGGAAATAGAAGTAGTCCTAGTAATTTTCCACAAAGATCCAATCTTGGCAAGAGAAAGGTTGGTGACATTGGTAATTACTTCGCTCCTAGGACAACACCGGGAGCTCAACCTTCTATTAAAAGTGTGCTTGCTGGCAAAGAAAAGAAGCGGAGGGTTGATATGGCTGTAGCTAGATGGATGTATGATGCTTGCATTCCAATTAATGCTGTGAATTCTAGTTATTATCAGCCTATGTTCAATGCTGTAGCTTCTTATGGTCCTGGATATAGAGGCCCAAATTATCATGCCCTTCGAGTGCCTTTGTTGAGAGAAGCAAAAAGAGAAGTTCAATTGATTGTTGATTCTCATCGTTCATATTGGGCTGATACTGGTTGTACAATAATGGCTGATGGGTGGACTGATACTAGGCATAGAACATTGATTAATTTTCTTGTCTATTGTCCTAAAGGTATTATTTTTATATGTTCTATTGATGCTTCTGACTTGGTTAAGGATGCTATTAATTTAAGCAACTTGTTTGATGAAATTGTTAATTGGGTTGGTCCTGCAAATATAGTACATTTGGTCACTGACAATGCTGCAAATTATGTAGCTGCTGGAAGAATTTTGTGTGGAAAATATAGGAATATTAGTTGGTCACCTTGTGTAGCACATTGCCTAAACCTAATTTTTAAAGAAATTGGGAAGATGGATCATGTAGCTAAACTTGCAAAGCGTGCATCCAAGATCACTGTGTTCATCTATAACCATGTGGCTTTGCAAGCTTGGTTGAGGACTAGAAAAAATTGGACGGAAATTGTGCGTCCAGGGCCAACTAGGTTTGCTACTACTTTCATTGCCTTAGGGAGTCTTAAGGAACATAAGCATGACTTACAAGCATTGGTGACTAGCAAATTTTATGTTGAATCAAAATATGCAAAAGATAAGAAAGCAAAGGCAGTGGTGAAAATCATTCTTGATAATCAATTTTGGAATGATTGTCATGTAATTGTGCATATTATGTCACCATTGATTCGTTTATTACGCATTGTTGATTCTGATGAAAAACCAGCTATGGGTTATGTATATGATGGCATGTATAGAGTAATTGATGGAATTAAAAAAATTTTCAAGGACAAAAAGAGACTATGGGAGCCTTATGTTAATATTATCAAGGATCGTTGGGATAATCAATTCTATAGAGATATTCATGCTGCTGCTTATTGGTTGAATCCTGCATTCCAATATGACACATCCACTCTTAATAAGAGGCTAGAGACACAATCTGCTGTGACAGATGTTATTGAATCAAAAGTTTCAGTTGGTCGGTTGAAGTTGGTGGAGGAATTAAGGCTATTTCGAGAGAGTGAACAAACTTTTGGAACTCAACTTGCTCAAGAATCAGCCAAGACATCTCAGCCGGGTAAGATAATGTTTACTTTAACTACTAATAAAATAAAAATATGTTTTAAAGATCATAGTTCCTTTTTATATTTTTGGGATAAGTATAGTTGTGTTTATTGATTCATTGTATTATTGTTTTGTGTTTTATATGGAACTTAGATGAGTGGTGGAAGTTGTTTGGATCTTGTGCTCCAACCTTACAAAAGTTTGCAATTCGGATCCTTAGCCAAACAGCTGCCTCTTCGGGATGTGAGCGGAATTGGAGTGCTTTTGAACAAATACATACCAAAAGAAGAAATAGATTGGAGCATCAACGACTTAATGATCTTGTATTTGTTCATTATAACTACCGATTGAAAGAAAGGTATATATTATATAGTTTCTTTGTTTCAATGTTTTTGTGGGGAAATATGAATGATTCATTGATTTGGTCAAGTGGGTTCTTTGTGATTGTTAAATATAAGTGATTTGGTTACTAAACAAATTATTAATTATGTTCATCTCATGATATAGAGTCAAAAGAAAGAAGTTCAATTTTGATCCTATTGACTATGAAAGTATCGATAAAACTGAATTTTGGGTAGTGGAAGATGAGGAACCTCCATTTCTTGATCATGAGGAGATAGAAAATGCATTATATGAAGAGGGAGCCTATCCAATTGAAGAAGGGTCTTCTAGCCATGTACAAAGAGGTTAGTTTATAACAATTCTTTGCTTAGATGCATATTTTAATTAGACCATTTATTATTTATGAGAAATGATATTGTTCTTTGGTTTTGGAATTTGTATAGATATGGACAATGAAGTGATTGAGGATGATGATGATGACATTAATTTGGAATCATTTGGTGATGAAGATGATGCTCCTCCCGGATTTAGAGATAAAAATCATCCTATTCATGTTGAAGTTGAAGAAGATGAAGATGAGGATGATGATGATGATGCTAGTGGTGGAGCATTTGGTTCACATGATGATATTGATTTTAATTTTCTTCATAACAAATGAAGCTTGGGTCTTAAAAGTTAAAACTTAGTAGTTTTTTTGAAACTTTATAACTTATTTGCTATTTGGATGTAATGAACTTATTTGTTATTTTTCATTTGTCATTTGGATGTAAATGTAATGACTAATGAACTTACTGTTGTGGTATGTGTATTTTTTTATTAGAAGACAAAACTATAGATGAGTTGAGTTTGTTTGGATGTCCTACATTTTTTGTGGTCGGGGTTGGATGGTAACTTGGGTGGATTTGAAGCAAAGCAGGGAGAATGATAAGCCAAGTTACCATTTTGTATAAATTGTTGAGTTTGTTGAATAGAATATGAATGTGTATCTATTGAATAGAATAGAATATGAATGATAATCCAAGTCACCATTTTGTACAAATTGTTAACTGTTTTTCCCTCTAATTGCCTAATTAGAGGAGGATTTTTTGATGGGCTTTCAATGACTTGTTGATAAATGTTGTAAATCAATAAATGTGTGGCAGTGAACTCTTTGTAATATGCTAGTCATGAGCCTAATTATGTTTTTAGTATATTAAAAAATTATTAATTATTTATATAATTTAAATAAATATTAATTAAATTATTTATGACGTCACCGGTTCGACCATCGGTCGGACCCCGGTCCGACCATAAAACCGGTAATTAGCTCATTTTCCGGTTCTTTCACCGTACCGGTTTTTAAAACCATGATAATAAGTGGACGAAAGAATAGTTCCTTCCGAAATGGAGAGAATATTGAGGACCTTCTATGCTATGTAAGTATTTTTATTTTTGGGTCTAAAGAGGGTAAAATTTAAGGTTGATGGACCAGTTCAAATGAACCTGATGGTACTAAATGAACGAGTTATCAAAATAAGATGACAAACTGAGGTATTGGACGAAGACATCACATGACAGATGGTCCTCCTATATGGACGGGTTCTAGGTACATGGGCCCTAGGCTGATTGATATCGAGGCCATGTGGCACCCATATGGTTTAAGTAAACTCCAAGGAATCTTAAATGGAAATATCTTGCGCCCTACGATAGCCCCTGATAACGGAGTCTCTATATGGGAAGAATCCTGCAAAATACGTACATTAAAGATGATCTTTTCCAGAAGGAAAGTTCTTTCTGTCCAAGAAACAGGAGTCAGTTCTATACTACTATAATACCCTAAGCCTTCAAAAACAAGGTACGCATAATTTACCCAAGTTCTGGTACCCTAGAGTTGTGAAGAATTCTCTAACTTAACTTTCGAAGGGTATTTGGTCAGTACCACACTGGTACTCTTTGTAAGGTCTTCTTCTTTTTATATGTTGTGCAGATTTTGTCTAGAGTAAATGAGGACTGTGCAGCTTACTGATTTTCGACTTCATCAGTTGGCGCCGTCTATGGGAATGGTCGATTGGAAGTAAGCAGTACTACTGCTTCTCGGACAAAATGTTGCATGGTACTTACTCGTTTGATGGCAACCACCAATAACCATCAAGGGGATGAACTGCGCACCACCGCCCTTAAGAGATAGGTTCAAACTCTCGCTGCAGCTATAGAATGCCTCACTAAGTAAAATCATGACCTAGAAGAGCAGCTATGCCAAAAGAACGTAGCACTTAACACCTAAGAGGAAGACCAGGAAGGTACCAGCGTTGAGAGGAGGAACTAGGAGGGGCCGGAAGGCAGATGTTCACAGAGATGCAAATGATGAAAGATAGGATGGACTTAATGATGAACGCCCTTAGAGGACGAGTATTAAGTGACTTTGACGAGCTAGTCCATCAGATGGACTCGCCTTTTACTGCACCCATCACTTCATTCCCCCTCCCACTGAAGTTCCACATGCCACAGGTAGAAACCTAGATGGGTCAAAGGATCCCTTGGATCATCTAGAATCCTTCAAAACCCTGATGCACTTGCAAGGCGTGGCAGACAAAATCATGTGCCGGGTTTTCCCAACTACATTGAATGGTCCTGCGAGGGTATGGTTCAACAAGCTAACGCCCAACTCTATCAGTACCTTTAAGGAACTGAGCACGCAGTTTGCTTTACATTTTATAGGGGGCACAAGTATAAGAAGTCCATTGTATGCCTAATGAACATCAAGCAGTGAGAGGAAGAAACACTGAGATCCTACATAACACATTTTAACAAGGAGGCCCTCTCGATTGATGAGGCTGATGATAAGATACTAGTTGTTGCATTTACCAATGGGTTACGGAAGGGTAAGTTCCTATTTTCATTATACAAAACGACCTAAAAACCATGTTGGATGTGCTTTACAGGGCCACCAAGTACATGAACACGGAAGACGCACTATTGGCCCGAGAAGAGAAGCCCAAGAAAAGTGAGAGACTAGAGGATGCATGGCAAGATAAAGGCTGGAAGATGGCTAGGATTGGAGAACGACGAGAGAAAAGGCGCTCCAAACCCCCAACTGGTAGGTTCACTAGTTTCACCCCACTAACTGCCCTGATTGATTAAGTCCTGATGCAGATCAAGGATGAAGGAGCCTTAACATTCCTAGGAAAGTTGAAGGAAGATCCTAGTAAGAGGTCTAGGGAAAAGTACTGCTATTTCCACCGTGATCACGGTCATGATAAGTCTGATTAGATAAGGAAAACTGCAAAGATTTGTTAGTGAGGAGAGGATGGGCCCACCACAGGAGCAGGCTGCTTGAAATGAAAACAAGCATCCTAGGCCCCTTTAGGAGACATAAGGATGATTGTAGGGGGGATCACAATTTTCGGTTCATCCAAGAAGGGGTGCAAAACCTACCTACAGATGGTGCAGAGTGTCCAGCTGATGAGCTTCATCCCAAAGATTCCACGGATCGACAACTCTGTAATTGGGTTCACAGAGGAAGATGCCCGTCGTCTCCACCACCCATATGACGATGCACTCATAGTTAGCATACGGTTAAGGGACTACAACACCCACCAAGTCCTTGTGGAAAATGTGAGATTTGCCAATATCTTCTACTACCTGACGTTCCAGCAAATGAGGATAAAAAGATAACGATTAGTTCTAACGAATGCACTGCTCGTCGAATTCAGAGGAACAAAAGTATACCCCTCGAGTTCAGTCACCTTGCCCGTGACGATCGGTGATTACCCTCAATAGATTACCAAGGATGTCACCTTCCTTGTTGTCAACTGCTCGTTTGCCTACAACGCCGTTCTAGGTCAGCCTATCCTTAACTCGTGGAAGGCCGTAACATCAATTTATCACTTGATGATCAAATTCACCACAAATACGGATTGGGAAAGGTACATCGAGATCAAGTAGCGGCTCGCGAGTGCTACATTGCCATGTTGGAGATGAATGATCATTTACAAACAATGTGTATATAGGAGCAGCAGACGATGGCAAAACCCATGAAAGGATTGAAAGAGATAATCCTTGATGATTCTAGGCCTGAGCGAACGACCCAAATCAGCACTCTTGCTAGCCCACTAGTAAGACAGGCGCTCATTGCATTCCTAAGGGAGAACCAAGATGTCTTCGCCTGGAGCCATGAAGACATGCTTGAAATTAATCCTTCGGTTATTGTCCACAATTTGAATGTATCGTCCTCTTTTCCCCCAATCCGTCAAAAGAAGCGTGTATTTGCATAGGAGCGAGACAAGGTTATAGTGGAGGAAGTTCACAAGCTACAAGAAGCAGAATTCATAAGAGAAGTGTACTACCCCGATTGGTTGGCCAACGTAATGATGGTCAAAAAGGCCAACGGGAAGTGGAGAATGTGCGTGGACTTCACGAACTTGAACAAGGCATGCCCTAAAGATAGCTACCTACTCTCGCGAATCAACTTCTTGGTGGATTCGACAGCAAGAAACTAGTTGCTGAGTTTCAAGGATGCATTCTCTGGTTACAATCAGATCAAGCTGGATGAGGCTGATCAAGAGAAGACCTTATTTGTCACTAGCCAGGGTCTTTTTTGTTACAAAGTAATGCTGTTCAGACTCAAGAACGCGGGCGCCATGTATTAAAGGCTGATGAATAAGATGTTTGCACATCAGATTGGGAGGAACATTCAAGTTTACGTAGATGGCATGTTAGTGAAAAGCGTCTGGGAAGAGGACCATTTGAATGACCTCAAGGAAACCTTCAATACCATTCGTTCCTATAACATGAAACTGAATCCAAACAAGTGTGCGTTCAGGGTGACATTAGGAAAATTCCTGGGGTTCATGGTGTCCTAGAGAGGTATGGAGGTCAACCCAGATAAGATATAAGCTATAATGATGCTAACTTCACCAAAAAGCACTAAGGAGGTACAGAGCTTGAACGGTAAGATAGCTACACTGAACAGGTTCGTCTTAAGAGCAACGAATAAATGCCTACTTTTCTTTCATACATTGAAAAAATCCTTTGAGTGGACAACCGAGTGTCATCAAGCATTTGAGGGCCTCAAGGCATACCTTTCTTCCCCATTGTTGCTGAGCCCGTCCAAGCCTAGAAAAGAGTTGTTTCTCTACCTAGCCGTCTCCATAGCCGCTGTCAGCGTAGCTTTAGTTAGAGAAGAAGACGGGGTGTAAAGACCTGTATACTTCATGAGCCGTGCACTCCAAGGTGTAGAAGAAAGGTACCCTCCGATGGAAAAGCTAGCCTTCACCCTGGTAACCACAGCCCGCAAGTTCAAACCTTACTTCTAGGTGCACACAGTGATTGTTGTAACGGACAAGCCCTTACGGAGAGCAATGAACAGCCCTGGAGCTATTAGATGGATAGTGCTATGGGCAATTGAGTTGAGTGAATTCAACGTACAGTATCATCCATGTATGGCCATAAAGGGACAAGTTATTGCTGACTTCATCGTAGAATTCATCAACATAGAAGATCAGGGGGCAGGAGTGAATCCACAATGGAGTGTCCACACGGACGGATCATCCAACAGACTAGCAGGCAGAGCTGGTATGGTACTCCATAGTCTAGAAGGGGACGAGGTTGAATGCATGATTCGAATTGATTTCCCTACGATCAACAACGAGGCAGAGTACAAGGCCTTAATAGTAGGACTAGATCTCACTAAAGCGGCAGGAGCCACAAATGTGGTCCTATACTGTGACTCTTAAGTAGTCACTAGTCAGATTAACGGTGACTATGAATGCAAGGGCGAATGAATGAAGAAATCCCTCGAGCAAGTGAAGATTCAAGTAAATGACCTCCAAGCAACATTTGTTTAAATTCCAAGGGAGGAGAACGAGCACGCCGATCATCTCACCAAAGTTGCATTGACGGGGCATATGATTATCCCTAGTTAGGTACTATCCTTTGTTCAAACTTCACCATTGATAGAAAGTATTAGTGTACAGGAGATAGGTTCCAAGAACAATTAAACGACGCTAATTACCTCCTACCTGAAGGACGGTGTACTGGCTAATGGAAAAGAGGCTACAAGGAGGTTGAAGGTTCAAGCAATATGGTTCGTGCTAATTAAAGACGTCTTATACAAAAGGGGCTTCTCACGCCCATACCTAAGGTGTCTTGTCCTTGTGAAGGCAGATTATGTCATGCGAGAGGTCCACGAAGGGGTCTATAGAAATCATTTTGGATCACAGTCCTTAGTGCACAAACTAATCTGGGCAGGATACTATTGGCCAACCATGTAGAAGGATGCCATTACATATGTTAAAGCTTGCGACAAGTGTCAGAGGTTGGCAATCTCATTCGGCAGCCAACAGAGGAGCTCAAACCTATGACGTCCCCGTGGCCTTTTGCTTAATGGGGATTAGACATCATGGGTCCGTTCCTAGTAGCGAATCGACAACTAAAATTCCTGGTGGTTAGTATAGACTACTTCACCAAGTAGGTAGAGGCCGAAACCCTAGCTACCATCATGGAGAAGAATGTGTGAAACTTTTTATGGAGGAATGTCATTTGCAGGTACGGTATACCTAGAGTACTGGTCTCAGACAATGGGAAGCAGTTTGACAATGACGCATTTAGAGACTTTTGCTCACAACTAGGGATCAAGAATCACTACTCATCGCCAGCCCACCCTTAGGCCAATGGACAAGTTGAGGTCACGAACCGATCCTTGCTAAAGATCATCAAAACTCAGCTTGAGGGGGCAAAGGGTATGTGGCCGGAAGAATTGCCAAGTGTTTTATGAGCATATAGGGCAAAGGTAAGAAATTCTATAAGAGAAACACCGTTCTGACTAGAATATGGAAGCGAGGCAGTCATCCCGACTGAAGTAGGACTCACAAGCTATAGAGTGGGAAACTACGACAATAGTAGGAATGATGAAGCCATGCATCTATAACTTGATCTAGTAGACAAGGTCAGAGCAACAGCTGAGCAAAGGTTAGCACGATACCAAGACCTCATGGCTAAGCACTACAACTCCAAAGTTAGACACAGGGACTTCCAAGTTGGAGATTTGGTCTTAAGAAATGTGATGGGTGCCACAAAAGACTCCTTCCAGGGGAAGCTAGGACCTAATTGGGAAGGACTATATAGGATTGCGTTGTGGCATAGGAAGGGAACTTACCATTTGGAGATACTGGACAGGCAAAGATTGCACCACCCCTAGAACATGGAGCACCTGAAAAAGTACTACCAATAGGCAAAAGCATGGACAACAAGACTCCTCATTTCCAGTTTATTGCTTTTTAGTTAAACTTTTATCATCTATAGTTTTTTTTTTTTTTTTTGTTAAGCCCGAATGGCAGTTTTTTGTTTTCCAAAAACAATTTCTATATGCACATCTATTACAATAAGAGGAGTTATTCAAAATACCATGTATATGCTATCTACATTTCTGCAGAAAATTATTAAGTCCATACGTGGACGGGTTCATCTCAAAGGGTGAGTTGAAAATTATTAAGTCCATACATGGATGGCTTCATCTTAAGGGGTGAGCTGGAAATTATTAAGTCCATACGTGGACGAGTTCATCTCAAGGGGTGAATTGAAAATTATTAAGTCATACATGGACGGTTCATCTCAAGGGGTAAGCTAAAAATTATTAAGTCCATACGTGGACAGGTTCATCTCAAGAGGGTGAGCTGAAAATTGTTAAGTGAACGGGTTCATATTAAGTCCATACATGGACGGGTGAGCCGAAAATTGTTAAGTGAACGGTTTCATATTTAGTTCGTACATGGGCAGATGAACCCCAAGGGGTAATTCAAGATTAATAAATCAAATTCCATAGGTGCATTAAAGTCCAAAAACGGACGAGTCCAACTAAGGACTTCATCCCATGGAACAGAAGGAAACATCAAGATAACTAAATTGGTGTGCAAAATATATATTCAAATAAATGGACAAAGCAAGAAACGATAAATAAAAAGCCTATGAAAGGCAAGTGTTTACAGAAGCCCAAAAACGAGGGTGACGAAAAGAATAAATATTGTTCTCTCAAATGAACAAAAATTTAAAATATACAACGTAAAAAGACAAAAGATAATAATGAAATACTACTATTGCACAACGGGGGTCTCTTCCTCCTTCTCCTTAGCTGTCTAGTCCACTTAAAGTTGACGAACATCGTCCCTAACAGATTTTTTTGGTTAGCATGAATGGCCTCCCCATCAACTTGAGGGTCAGGATTGACATCATTGGCAAAAAGCTCACCAGTTCCTTCAGATTCAACCGGACGGGCTGGGGTTTGGCCTTCGGCATCGATGTTAATATGTGATAGGTCTAGGTCTGGGAAAGAAGCTTTGACCTAACGGAGGCAGTCGTCGAAGCCATCGGCAAAAGGACCTCCTAGCTTGGCTAGAAGAGCTGCGGAGTCACGGTATTCCTTTATGGCATCCTCCTTAGCCCAATAGAGCTGCTTCTTGGACTTGGTGATTTCATCCTCCTTGTCCTTGAGCTCTTTATTTAGTGCCTCTGTTTGTTTCTCTGCCTCTTTTAAGAGCCTCTTTTTCAAGTCAAACTTCTTCTCCTGGATGACCTTCCAAGCCTTCAGCTCCCCAAGCTCAGCCTTTGACGTCTCTGCCCTCGCCTTCACACAGTCTATCACCGTCACCTAGGACATGCAACGGTCCATTAGGCCCTTCATCATGAGCACCCCTTGCAAGCATCCAAAACTAGGGTTAGAAAGAATAAACAAACAACATGACAGAAAGAAAAGGCAGACGGAAACATACCTAAGCCAAGCTAAAGAGACTTGTCTCTCGCATGGCCTCAATAGAATGTTTGCCCAAGTCCTCGTAATCTTCACTCGTGAGGATGGATGAGAGTTGCTTAAGAGCATATTGAGGGTCCTCACGAAGAAGGATGGGGCATTTTTCATCAACAGGAACTTGACCCGTCATCAAGCCCTTATCTTTCCCATGAATAGGTTTGGGAGGCAGCTTTGTCTTTGTAGTAGTAGCCCCAATTGACCCTACCGTCACCTTGGGTTTCTTAGGTGGACGGTCGGTCTTGTCCACTGGGTTCCTCTTTGTGGACGGGTGGGATGGACCTGCTCCTTCCTTTTTCCTCACAGCTGCCTACTACTTGATGTAAGCCCTTGTCCTTCAGTCTTCCATTTCTGTATAAGACGGACCAAAAAAGGAGTTAGATAAAATGACTATGAAATAAAAAGGGAAATATGCGACGGACTTACATTTACGTGCTAAATGGTCATGGCGACAGGCAGCATCTGTGGATTCAGGACCCTCGCAATACCAATGGATAGTATCCAAGGTAATAAGCTTCACCCAAGTTCTCTCCGATAACTTGATCTTAAAGATCTGCTCTAGGAAACTCCATAGCTCTAGAGTAACCTTTGGACGGTCTCAAGCTACAATAAGAGACGGTCAGTACATTATATGAAATGAGTAATAACAAATAAAACATCAGACTGACGGACACCTACCGGACGGGGGCATTATGCCCCAAGTCTTGTCCATTGGCATGTACTCCTGGTCATCAGGGTGGCACATCCAATTGTCCCCCTCAAGGAAGAAGTACCGACTCTTCCAGCTCTTGTTTGAGTCGGGGATCTCACACACTAACCTAAGAGACGACTTCCTTGGTAGGAAGTTGTACATTCCCCTTAACTGGATGATCTCGGATGGATGGTAGCAATGGAAGAATTCCTCCACCGTCATCCTTCGTGCCCCCTTTGAAAGAACTCTATACGGGACTTTTGCGCCAAGAAAAACCCTCCAGACATTGGGGGAGATTTAGTTGATGGCCAGCCCAAGATATTGGTGAAGGCGACGGTGAAGGGCGCTTAGTGGGAAACTAAGTCCCGTTTTAAACATTTGCTTGTACACTCCGACGTCATCGACACCTCGGTAGTAGCATTTTTCAGATTTGTATGGTAGACGGATTGGTATGTTGAAGGGAATCTGGTATTTTTCCCTAAAGGTGTCAAAGTGTTTTTGCTTGATGGTAGACCTGAAGTCATTCATTGTCCACAATGGAAGAAGAATGAACTGCCTAAGGCCATCAGGTCCTATGATAGATTGGGGAGGGGGTTCAGCACTGACTAATGTTGGGAAATTTCGACCCCGGTTGAAAGAATTAACAAGTTTTAAACCCAAGTTGTTAATTAGATTTATTATGAATAAAACTTATTAAAACAAACAAACATCAATATCATGTAAAAATCATGCAGCGGAAAAATAAATAAGACAAGATATGATGACCTAGGAAAACCAATGAAACAAACTAGTTTTATAGTAAAAAACCTGGGGGGAAACCTTCCCGAAAAGCAATCCACTATAGAAAAGAGAAGTTTCAGATTTAGTACAAAACCTTTGCTCTAGACTCTACAATCCCCGTAGATGAACTTACAGTAAAAACCTTCTACCGCTTCAGAACCTCTGAACTCTTCAATATATGAATGCCACTCTTTTTGTTGCACGAATCCCAGTACGTGACTCACTCACGAACTTGAGGAAGAAGAATGTTGGCTGTAAAGTTCTTCACTTCATCAACAATGAAGATCAAGAAGCACTTGGTTACAAAACCCTAAGGCGCAAATACACAGTAGCTTCTTTTAGAGAGAATAAGGCATCGGTCACCTTTTGCATATGTTCTCCTTGTATTCTCTTATGTGATGGCCTCTAAAACAAGCCTTATATATATCTAGGGTTGTGAGAAAAGAAGGCCTAAAGACACATCTACGGATCCCAAGAAAAACAGATTAGAAATTCTGTTTTTGTAAACCTCGACAGATAGAAATTGTCGAGAATTTGTCGAGCTAGCTATTGAGCCACGGGGCTGAAACAGCTTCTTAAACCTCGACACATGCTAGCTGTCGAGCTAGTTGTCGAGCTTTAGTAACTTTGCACTTTCAGCTTGTTTTCTTGGACAGACTTGAAAGCTTCAACACTTGATCTTGAAATATGGTTTCTTAAAGTATTTAAACACATCCTAAATCTACCCAAATACAAGAAAGTGTGTTTTGTCAAAGGATAAGCCAATTACATAAAATAGTGACATATGTTCCTAACAAGTGAATCACATATGTCCTAACAACTAAGTCCTCATTTGAGCCACCCTCTAACCTGTCCACATCCACATCCATATCCTCAGCCCCCTCCGAAGAAGATAAGTTGGAGGATGAAACTCGTTCATCATAGGAGGTGTTGGGGTCATCATGACCTAACAGACGCCCCGTCACAGACACACGATTGATCACTCGATGCCTCACTAGACATTTGTCACCTATACATGATGGATAAAACCCTAAGACTCTACAGTTCTACATAGTGGGCGGACATGCAATATTAAAGAAAAAGCAAAAATTATATATAATAAAGTTCAACTTAGGCAAGGAATACTTACAGGTAACCGATGCAAACAGTCGATGGAGAAAATAGACGATGGTAACGATCTGATTGAAAAGTAGACAGTATGTTTAGTTCTGGTAGAAGACGGTAGCGCTTTGACTGGAGATTTGTTATAAAAAGTGAAAAATGAAGGGAAGAGGTAGCATATATATAGAGGAAACAGCACGGAAGATAAAGGGATGCTTTGGTCCGAGTAATCAGCCACAAGAAGTATGACATATGCCCCTACGACATTTATGGCTCTAGGCTAGCCTGTCAATCACAGCACGCTTCCCAGGGGCTAAGTTGGATTGTCACTCCACAGGTCTGTCCATGTATAGGGGTGACGGACCCATGTAGTGAGGAGGTAACTGAAGAGGGTAAAAATTAAGGTTGATGGAATCGTTCAAATGAACTTGACGGTACTAAATTAACGAGTTATCAAAATAAGATGATGAACTGAGGTACTAGACGGAGAGATCACATGATGGATGGTCCTCCTATATGGACGGGTTCTAGGTACATGGGCCCAAGGCCGACAGATACTGAGGCCACGTGGCACCCATATGGCTTAAATAAATTCCAAGGAATCCTAAATGGAAATATCTTGTGCCCTACGATAGCCCCTGGTCAATGGAGTCCTTATATGGGAAGAATTCCACAAAATACGTACATTAATGAGGATCTTTTCTAGAAGGAAAGTTCTTTCTTCCCAAGAAACAAGAGTTGGTTCTATACTATTATAAAACCCTAAGCCCTCAAAAACAAGGTTCGCATAATTTACCCCAGCTTTGGCACCCTAGAGTTGTGAAGAATTCTCTAACTTAACATTCGGAGGGTATTTGGCCGGTACCACATCGGTATTCTCTGTAAGGTTTTCTTCTTTTTTTTTTTTTGTTGTGCAGAATTTTGTCTAGAGCACGTGAGGACCGTGCAACTTACTGATGATTTTCGGCATCATCAGGGTCTAATGGCACATATACCCCGTAAGTATGGAATGGTAGGACTAATTATTCAAATCCCACCATGTGGTTCGATGGGAGTGGAGAAATTTGAAAGAATACCCTTTATCTTTATGTTTATGATGTGAAGTATTAAGCATGCTACCCGTTGGGCTGTACCTATTTGTATGGCACTAATAATGTCCATAAGTGACAAATTATTGATGTGGCTTGTATGGCTAGTTGGCTTTATACCAAATACATAGGAATCTAGCAAAATTGAAGGATCAGGAGATTAAAGGAAATGAAGAAATGCATCCCAAATATGTTTCTTTTTAAAACAAAATGAAATAATGTTTTCTCAAATACTTAATTTGTCATTTTAAATTATCTAGCAGGTATGGAAAAATTGGAAATAAGGTATAATTTCAAATCTTGTAGATCCCACATTAAAGGCAGGTTCAACAACTGAAATAATGAGATGTATTCACATTGGATTACTATGTGGTCAAGAAAATGTAGCTAATAGACCAACTATAGGATCTGTTGTTCTCATGCTCAATAGCTACTCTATTACTCTACCAATACCGTTAGAACCAGCATTTTTTATGAACAATGGTACTGAATCAAACATTCACTTGCAATGGGAGAATGATTCAAGGGTGACGGAGTCAAATCAATCTAAAAGTAGCTCTGTCCAAGCTTCGATAAATGAGGTGTCAATCACTGAGCTATCTCCTCGCTAGTGTTTAATGAATTTGAAATTTAATACTACTATTTTTTGTATTTATTTATTTTAATTGAAGAATACACAATATATGAGTTATTAATACATTAATAACTTAGCATTCTTTTCAAAACCTGTATTATTTAGTGACCCAAAAAAAGAAAAAGAAAAAAAGGATTTGTTTATTGTATTATGGTGTGTGATTGCCAAAGTCCTTAAACACCATGCTTGATTCGCTTTTCCTCATGTGTTTCGTATCCAATGGAAGCTTCTAAGGCAAAAACATAGGTCTTAACATAGGGTTTTTTTAGCCCATCAATCAGTATCAATATATATATATATATAAAAGCAAAGACTTCATGTGGGAGCATGAGATTCTGCCAAGTGGCATATTCTATGCGAAGAGAATTGAAATAATATTCTTAAATGTCACATCATAGATAAGAACAAATTAAATATTCACTTTTTATTTCATTTGGTTCAATGTTTCAAGACTACTCTAATTGAACAATAAATATTCTTTGTATCCTTTGGTTTAATGTTTCAAGACTTTTATCCTTCACACATACACATAAAACTCATTGCATTTTAAATCATCATTTTCACCTCTTGCACTTCTACCCCTTTATATATACCTACACACAACATTTCATGTCATCCCATATCAAATACATATAGACAAAAAACGATGTCATTTACTTTCAATCTTTCAATGACATCTACCTTGCTCTAACATTGTGTCTCATCTAATTCTAACCCGTATAAGTTGGCTACAACCAAGAAAGAGAGGCCTACATTTTATATTGAGTGACAATGACAATTATGATTTTGATGTTAAGGTCAGACGTTGTGGATTGTAGGTTTTGTAAATGAAGTAATTGATTGTGGATGTTGGGGATGTGTATTTTGTTTTGGAATTAAGGAGAAAGAAAAAGACACATTTTATATCAACTTTTATTCTATAATATTCCTCCAAAGTTGATTTTTTTTTTCTCATTACTTCAATTGAATAATTATAATGAATATGTGTGTGCAATTTAGAATTGTTTCCTTTTATGATCAACTCATTACTAATAAAGTTTTATAACAATTATGCTATACTATATATACAACATTCTCCAAAACTATCTTACATAAAATATTACAACATTATCCGTGCATCACACAGATAACTTATTAATTACTAATAATATTGCTCTCCTGGTGCTAAAGAGTCAGGAAGTCAAGGGAGAACCCAAAAAGTCACATAATTAGTTTATTGTTATCCTAAAAGTTAAATTTGAATCATTATAGAGAATTAGGGGCTGTTTGGTTTTAAAAAAACCATTGCTCATCACTCCTCATTCAATTTTCATCACTCACCACTCATCATTTATCACTTAAAATACCCAAATTTCCTAAACCCTGCACGTTTGGCACATTGTTTTCAATTGCTCATCACTTAAATATTTTTACTTTTTGTGGGACCCATACCTGAGCACTTGGTTAGAGACACCTTGACCCATACATGATTTCTGTTAGCTTACCTCCCTCACCCACATTCCCCACCATTTTCTTCACTTCTTATTTCCCTTTCACCCTTTCAGCCCTGTTACTCGCCCAAAACACAAACCCGAACCCAGCTAAAATAGAAGAAGCTTGGACGCCAATCTCCACTATCACCAAGGCCGCTTGACCTATCTCTCTGACGTGTACCGGCGACGCGATCTCCTCCATCGTGAGTAGACCTAGCGGCATCGACGAAGTGTGAAGAAATGTGACCCATTTCCTTGATTTGTCATGGACGATCTCCTCTAACGCAACACGGTGCTACCTCATCCCTTTTTGTACTCTCTTAGCTTGTTTCTTTATCTGATTTATGTTTTTGGCATTTGGGTTTTGAGAAAACTATTAGATTTTAGCTTGAACTTTGCTTTGCCTTTGTTTTTCCCTGTTGTTTGGTTGGTGAGAAAATAATAAACAAGAAGATTTTGGTTTGTTTTTTGTTTATATGATATTATTATGCTTACCCATTGCTCGATTGCTTCAATTAGATTATTTGTTCCTAGTTGGATAATATTATATCGTTTATTGGAAAAATTTGAAGACCTTTTTGTGGGTATTGTTCTGTTTGAGAAGTTGGTTGCTTGATTTTGGAGATTAAAATGGGTTTGAGACTAAGATGATTGTGCCGACGATGGAGTGCTAGCCAGGAAGGATGGAGAAGAAAAACACCAATCCATTCACACATTTGCACAATCACTCTCCCTTAAGAACTTCTTAAAACCCTTAACTTGAAGAAATGAAAACCCAAACATCAAAAAAAGAAAAAAAGAAAAAAAGAAAAAAAAACAGAGAAGCAAACTTCATCACCGTGAGTTGAAATAGATATAAACGATGCGAAATACCACCCTATTACCAACAAATCAAATGAATAAAACAGCGTAGATGTATAAAATACATTCGGATTTCTATGCAAAACTAAGAAAGAGGTTGGGGGGAGATTGGTGCCTTTGGTGCGTGAAGAACTGCGTGATCGTGACCCAGCGACGCAGGTTGGCCAAGCTCCGATTAGTCACTGTATGCGTGAGGAGGTGAAGGCAGGTAGAGGCTTCTAAGGACTTGTGGTGGTACTGGTATGAAGAGATCCTGTGAAGAGAGCCATCAAAAGCAGCACCTGGTGTGACTTTGCTCTGATCGTGGGTCTTATGCATGAGTGTTTATTTACCAAAATGCCATGGAAACTCAGTTTTGATAACTTGAAAACACTTAAAATGTGTTTTCAGTTTTTATAACTCATCACTCCAAAATCAGAAAATTGAGTGTTGGAAACGAAAATTGAAAAAACATCCAAACAAACTACTCAGTCATGGGACCCACTAGTTTTGAGCTATGGGTGATGGAAACAGAGTTATGGGTGATGGAAAACAACAAATCCAAACACTTCGTTAGCAATCAAAGTCTAGATTTTTTATTTATTTATTTTTATTTTATTTTATTTGATGAGAAGCTTATGAGTTAACTTTTATTCAAACTGAAATAGAAACGTTTAGATCATCACATAGGGATGGCCATAGGTAGAGTATGGGTAGGGTATACCCTACCCTACCCATACCCAACCCATTTAATTTATCCAAGGATACCCAATTAACTTACCTAATTAATATCTATATCCAATCGTCACCTGATTTGTTTACCCATGGATATCCATATCCCACCCAAACCCAATTTCTATAAAATCATCAAACATGCTCAAAAGCTACTAAAAAGACCAAAAATATCCTCAAATTTTCTAAAATGAGCAAAATACCCATAAACCCTTTAAAATGACCAAAATACCCTTGATATCTCTAAAATCACCAATTATGTTCAAAAACCACTAAAATGACCAACATACCCCCAAAGTCACCAAATATGGTAAAAAACCACTTAAAATGACCAAAATATTCCCGAAACCTAAAACTGACCAAAGTACCCACGAAATCCAAAAATTATCAAAATACCCCCTAAACCTAAAAAATGATCGGAATACCCTCCAAACCTAAAATTTGACTAAAATACCACGAAACATAAAATTACCAAAATATCCCCTAAACCTAAAAAATGACAAAAATACCTCCAAAACCTAAAAACTAATTGAAATACCCCCGAAACATCAAAATTACCAAAATACCCCCGAAAACTAAAAAATGACCGAAATACCCCCTAAACCTAGAAAATGACTAAAATATCCCGTAAACCTAAAAAAATAACCAAAATACCCACAAAACCTATAAAATGACCAAAATACCCTTGAAATCTATAAAATGACAAAAATGCCCCTAAAACCTATATGATGATAATAATACACCCTAAACCTAGAAAATGTCTGGAATACCCTCAAACCTATAAAATGACCAAAATAGCCCTAAACCTTTGAAATGACCAAATACGCCCAAAACCTCTAAAATGATAAAAAATAACCCCAAAACTCTAAAATGACCAAAAATACCCCGAAAACTATAAATTGACCAAAATAGCCCTAACCTCTAAAACAAACAAATACCCCCTGAAAATAACTAAATTGACCAAAATACCCTTGAAACCCTTAAAGTGACCAAAATAACCCTAAACTTGTAAGATGACCAAAATACATCTGTAACCTCTTAAATTTCCAAAATAGAGGTTTGGGGTATTTTGGATGTTTCGAGTGTATTTTCGTCAAATTAAAGGTTTTAAGAATATTTCAGTAATTTTGTAGGTTTTGAGAGAATTTTGGTAATTTTTTAGGTTTTGGGGTTATTTTGGTCATTTTTTTTAGATTCTAAGGGTATTTCGGTCATTTTTTAGATTATGGGGGCATTTTTTTGTTGTAGAGGTATTCCAGTAATTTTTATATTTTGGGTCTATTTCGGTAATTTTTATTTTGGTAATTTTTTAGGTTTTGGGGTATTTTATTCATTTTTTAGTTTTTGGGGGTATTTCGGGTATTTTTTAAGCTTTGGGGGTTATTTTGGTCATTTTCTGGGTTTTGGGTTTTGGGTTTTTTTTTTTTTTTTTTTTTTTTTTTTTTTTTTTTTGTGTTGCCATTTTTTAGGTTTCGAGGTTATTTCAGTCATTTTTTAGGTTTAGGTGTATTTTTATCATCTTATCGTTTTTAGGGGCATTTTTGTCATTTTATAGGTTTCGGGGTCTTTCAGTAATTTTTTAGGTTTCGTGAATATTTCGGTCATTTTTTTTAACTTTAGGGGCTATTTTAGTTATTTTATAGGTGTCAGGGGTATTTTTTTTTTTTCATTTTATATGTTTAGGGGGTATTTTGGTAACTTTTAGGTTTTTTTTGGGGGGGGGGGAATTTTTGTCATTTTTGGTTTTGGGGGTGTTTTGGTCATTTTTTAGGTTTCGGTAGTCTTTTGCCCATTTTTTAGGTTTAAGGGATATTTTGGTAATTTTTAGTTTTAAGGGGGTATTTTGCTCATTTTTTAGGTTTCAAGAGTATTTCGGTCATTTTTTAGGTTTTGGGGGTATTTTTGGTAATTTTAAGGTTTCGGGGGTATTTCGGTCATTTTTTAGGTTTATGGTGCATTTCGGCAATTTCTGAGGATTTTAGGAATACTTTGGTCATTTTCAAGTTTTAGGGGCAATTTGGTAATTTTGATTATTAGCTAATTGGGTGAGTTGAGTTTTGCCCATAATAATTTGGTTGAGTTGGGTTTGAATTAGATTTAATTAGTTAAATGGATAACAATGGGTATATGGGTAATATCCAAACCCTACCCAAAATATTTGGGTAATATCCAAACTCTACCCAATTACCTTCTACCCATTAAGAATTGGGTATTACCCAATGGGTATGGGCGTATGGCCATCCCTAACAAGGATGATAGGAAAAATATTTTAGTTTGACCTAAACTTGACCCATTCTTGTCTAGGTCAAACTCCAACCTGCCCAACTCTATTTGTTACAAGAATTTCACATCAGAAGCTATCAAATCTGATACCAAGGTTTTTTCTTCATTAAAAACTAACTTGTAATCTTTGTATAATTATAAATATTATAATTAAATAACCATATCATATTTGTAATGAGGGATTTTATATTATTTTAATAGGATAAAGATGTTGGGGTTTGAAAGTTTAATGGTTTTAATTGAAAATATTATAAATAGTTTAGTTTTATTATTTTCCATAAAAAAGTTTAGTTTTATTTATTTATTTATTTTTTTTGATACAAGATAGAAATTTTACTTTAACCTAATTTAAGTGTATATGTGTGTGAAGCTCCCTTTTGGAGTCTTGAACCTCGGCCCTTGTCCCCTACAAGCATTTATACTTGTAGAGTGACCATCACACCAAGATATATATATATATATATATATATATATAAAGTTTTATTAATTGCATCTGTCAAGATATAGATATTACTATTTCTCTCTCTCTCTCTCTCTCTCTCTCTCTCTCTCTCTCTATATATATATATATATATATTTTTTTTTTCCCTTTTTTAAATGTCCAAAATTAGTTACATATATAACGTTTACGTATTTAGGTTTAATACTATCAATTAGCTTTTAAAATTTTTTCCTAACTCTTGATAAATTTCTTAATGAGAAAATTATTTGGTATAGCATGCAAATTTGTTCCTTCTATATTACTCTATAGGTAGTTTTATTTTTATTATATTTTTATAAATGAGGTAGTTATTAATTTACATATTCACTCGTAATTTTTAAAGTAAATGTTATTATTGTGATACAAATGTTAGAATTGTGCCCAATAGATTTTTTTATGTGCAATAAAATATATATAAAAAATCCAAGAAGGCATTTGTTTTTTTTTTTTGATAGGAAGACTGAAACTTTTATTAGGTAAAGGATAAGTACATAGCATCTTGGAGTACTAGAGATTCAATTATTGGTGGACTTTTCACCAACCAAGTTACAAAACCATGGATACCCTTTGCATGTTGTGCCAAGGCATGTGCGGATTTATTTCCTTGCCGCCTCACATGTTGGACTTTGACGCGTCTAAACTCATGCAACTTTTGCTGGATGCTCTCAAGGACATCAATCACTATAGCTGGTGGAATGGTGGAGCCCGACAGAGCAGTGAAAATCACGTGGTAATCAGTTTCAAAGATAACTTCTTGTACGCCAACATCCCATGCAAACGAAACCACTATGTCCATCGCCTTTGCTTCAGCCTCCAAGGGACCCAACGGCAAGTGCAGATGTTGACTGAGAGCTGCGATGACCGTTCCTGCATGGTCCCGAATCACTGTACCGATGCCCACTGTGCCAAGATTCTTGAAGACGGCTGCGTCGGTGTTCACCTTGAACCACAGATTTGAAGGAGGGACCCAGCGAGTGTCTGGTGGATCCCTTTCACAGTTTGCTTAAAAATCTCTCCAATATTAATTTCAGAACATGCGCGCAAAAATCATAAAAAGGAAGTCAACTTCATTTTCTCTTTCCAGTCCCCGCCAAGTTAAGTGGCAATGCAGGTGCCAACTGCCAAGTGGTGCAAGCAAAGTTGTAATAAATTCATAATTTTAATTTTATTAAAGATTAACTATTTAAAGAGTGGCCAAATCAGCTTGAACAAAAGGTAAGGTGTGGAATGAGACATCCTCTATCTACGCAGTACAACTCGGTGATGTCAAAGCTAGCCTAGTTAAGCTGCAACTTTATTACCATTTCTCCCTGTACGAGAGTATGACAATTTTGAAACAAACCGAAAAATAAGGAAACATCATTTGTCAAATGGGCAAAATGAGTTAACCCATTGTCCTTACACCTCAAGGTCTTCACAACCAATTCCGAATCAACCTCTACGATAGCGCAGTCAATTTCTAACTCACTGCCCAGCTCCACTACTCTACACGCTGCCATTGCCTCCACTTCCACGAGTTGGTATGCTTGATCCAGCTGTTGAACTAGTGATGCAATTACCTCCCCATGGTAGTCCCGAACAACCACACCAATCCCAGTTGTGTTGTCTGTGTTTGAGATTGCTCCATCATAGTTAATCTTGTATTTGTTGGGTGGCGGTGCTTTCCATCTTGCTTGAGGCTTTGATCTGACTTGTTCCGGTGTGAGTTTACATCTTTTGATCTCATTCCAGTGTTCTTTTGCACTCTGTTGTAGGTCCTTGGTAAGGGAACAAGCTTGGTTCATCCTAGTTTTATTTCTCTGATGCCATATACTTCATACAAGGATAGCAAAAAGATCCATTGACTTCCCATTCTCAACCATCCATCTGCATAATTCCTTAAAATCAGCAAATACTTCCCTTTGCCTAAAGTTCCATCTGTCACCTTCCCATACCTCATCCAAACCCAAACAACTCCAAAGTGCATGCAATGAATCCTCTGCCTGTAGAGAGCATCGGTCATAGATGGGGTTGTCTATTAATGTTCTTCGGGTTAGATTTTGTTTTGTTGGAAGGGAGTTCCTACATGCACGCCCCACCAAATTCTTGAACTTGTTAGGAAATTCTAAGGACCAAATACTCTTCCAAAACTTCTTGTCCACCTCTGGTTGAATACTCACCTCAGAATCCATCTCCAAATCCTTGAGAAATTTATACCCAGACTCGCAATTGTACTGTCCACTTGCAGTGAAAGGGCAGTACAAGATATCCTTTATTTGGCTTCGTGGCAGAGGTATCTTTTTTGCAATTTCCGCTTCAGCTGGTATAAGAACTCCTTCAAGCATTTCAGCATCCCATTTTCCTGTGTTCTCATCAATGAGGCAGTCCACAGTAGCATTCTCCATAGACTCTATGATTGGTGAGGTGACTAATGGAGGGTGCTTTATGGGCAGCTAGTGGTGCTGCCATATTTTGATGCCTTTTCCATTGTTCACCCAGAATCTTGAACCCATCTGTATTACCTCTCTCCCTTTCAAGATGTTTTCCAAGCCCACGAACCGATTGCCAATTCTTTTGCTTCCATGAACGAGCAATGAGGGAAAAATCTTGCCTTGAAAATTTTGTAATCATCATGTAAAGAAAACATGTAAAGTTTTATTAGTAATTATCCCCTATACTTGTAGGGACCACATTCGAGATCCAAGCCCAAAGTATGAATGGGCTTAGGCCCAAAAAGCCCAAAACAATGAATTTGTAGAGAATGAGTTAAAAAAACTGGGCTTTAGTTAGCTGAACAACAAGTTAGGTAGGTTTGACGTCAAAAGAATGAAAATACACGAGTGTATGCTAAAGAAAAATCATCCTCGACAAAGTCCGAGGACACTAGTTTTTATATAATGCTCTTAGGTAACGTTACAAGTTTGATTCTTAATTGTTACAGTGTTTCTTTCCTCCTTTTTCCTCGATCCCCTTTCTCACTCACTCCTTATTTTATACTTTCTTTCCCTTTCATCTCCACCTTCCACGTGCATTCTAGATGGTTGGTTTGGATACTTGTCCCATCGGCACTCCTCATAAGTCCTTATGTAGTTGCTGTAAGGCTGAAACCCACTGTTCAGGCATCACCTCCACATTAATGCGGCCAGCGAGTTAGCTGCAGTGCATTTAATGTGGAGGTAGTAGCTTTCACCTAAGATATTTTAGGACTCCTCCTTATCTGATGTCTCTGCAATGCTTGTCCGCTGCAACTGAATTTTCGAGATCGTTACTTTTGCTGATAAACCATCTCTTAAGACCTCGGCTTTGTCTAGCCGAGGACTCCTTCATCCTCGGCACACTCTCTTGAGCTATTATGACTAAATCCCACCTTTTTATTTATCAACAAAGTCTCATCTGACGAAGACTTCTCCTCGTTGGGTAGATCCTTATTCTTAGCATGGGCTACAGGCCCAATATACGAGTAGATAATGAACTCCTAGGCCTAAGGGCCCTACAATAGCCCCTCAAGATTCTTCTTTCTGGCTCCTTAAGAAGAAAGGAGGATTTCAATGTCTCTATATTAGCTCCGTACCCATTTCGTCCTTGCTCTGCTCATAAAGACGCCTTTTTGACTGCCCAAGACACGCTCCTAGTGCTGTAGCATTCGAGACACGTCCTTATTAAATTCTTGCGGCTCTTTGTCCCCCACATTCTACGGTGTGATGCGAATCCTACAGTTGAGGGCTTCGTTAGGAATCGAGTGGGAATATTGCTCAAATCAAATATTGCTCAAATCGGACCTTCTTTTTACTTTTAGCATTCACTTAGCTTTAACACACATACACTGAACCTACCAACCTTCCCATTTTATTCGTGATCTCTAGAAATATCTAAAGTTTGTTTGAGGAGACCCTTCTTATTTCTGTAAGTCTTCACAAATCTCTACACTCTATTTTTCCACATATTTTTTCTGTTTTTCATACGTTTCCTCTTCTCGGCCCTCTTTTCTCCTTCCAACCTTTCAAGTTCCCTCCAAACCCTTATAGAAATTGGTACATTTTAGTGTTTGGTAGACTCCGAGGAGGGGATAGAAAACTTTAGGGCTCGTTATAGGATCCCCCCAAGAGTAGGCATTAGGTACTATAGTGAGGGTCAATGGCACGGGGATAGGCAAGTCGAGGAGGTAGTAATCCCGATGATTGCCTTCATAGAGGAAGGGATGAAAATCCCTATGGGTGGAGTCACTAGAGACTACCTTAGAGCTCATAGGTTGGCTCCCACTCAGTGTGCCCCTAATATGTTTATGATCTTAGGCTCCGTAGATGCCCTCAACGAAAAGATGGATTTAGGTCTAACCCACCACGATGTCAATTGGGTCTATAATCTTTACCGTCTAAAGGGGCAGGGGTACTACTTGAAATCAAGGTATCTTGAGGTTAGGCTCATTCAATACCTTCCCAAATCCAACAAGGGGCTAAACAAAGAATTCCTGATCTTGTTAGGGGAATGGAGTAATGGTCTCCCCTTCCCGACGAGAGAGGGAGACTAGGTGGGGTACTAGGTCTAGGGTACTTATTTATAAGTCCTTTCTTTTGGTTCTTTGTATTTTCATATCAGATAAAATTCTATTTTCTTGATGAATTTGCATACAAATGTGCTGCTGAGCTGAATCTTAGCATGGTCAACAAGGAAAGTTTAGATAAAATACTCTGCGTCGAGGTCTTTGTACACGACGACAACCAACTGCGAGCGGCTCACATAATCTTAGGGTACATGCTGATCTCGTCCAGCTTTCAAGCACCGAAGTGCGTGATCAAAGCCAAAGACCCCCGTCTTCATCACATAACTGTAGCTGTCCCCGACTTTCTCCTTCCCGAAGGTGCTCCTGTTCTAGAAGGCACCTTCTCCACCCAACCTATCTAAGAAAGTAATTTTTCACTCAATCAATCCCGGAAGGTGTTCTTAGAGTAGATCTTCCCTTCCAACACCCAGCTGGTGCATCTGGTTCTTCTCAACTTATTGATAAAGAAGAAGAAGTAGTTGAAGTACTAGAATCTAAGGACGAATTTGAAGCCTTCACCCGAGCTTTATCCCCAGAAACTTCAACTCTTGATCCCAGCCCACCACTCTCACCAATAATTGACGAAATGGGGATACAACGCAAAACAAAATCCAGTTTGATGGATTTGATAGAGTCCCAGCTAGGAAGGGAAGCACCGATGAAAACTGCCTAGACTAAGCCTCCCACTCCTCCACCTGCTTTGCTCCTCCCGCCTGGACCTGCTGACCTAAAGAGGAAGAGGGAGAGCAAAGGCAAGGAGGTGGTGGATGCTAGTAAATTCCACACCCCTCAAGATGACAAGGCTCAGAGGGTGGCTAAGCAGGCCAAAGTGGGGTAAAGGGGTGCCGAGAGGAGAGGTGACATTTAGGCCGAGCCTTCAGCTTGGCTCCTCGCGCCAATGCTAGATGGGTTTGCTCTATTAGCTAATGCCTTCATTAGGGACTTCCAAGGAGGAAAAGCGGGCTATGAGGCCGTCGCAGTGGAGCAGGTCCTACTGCTCCTTCGGGACATGGCCGAGTTGCGATCCTTGAGAAGGCATGAGGTCTTCCTTAGCCTCAAGAGATATTTGGCCATGGTATGATTTCTTCTTTTCTTTTCCTTCTTAATTTTCTTCCTTAACTTTCTTTTTCCAATTCTCGTTTCTTTCTTTGGCGGGCTGTTCAAGCCTCCTTCTGGGCAGAAGAGATGACCAACTATTGCCATTGGCAGATGAAGGAAGAGGAAGGAAGGTGTATTGCCGTTGTGGAGGCCTTTTAGGTAGCCGATAAGAGCCTCAAGAGCTTAAGAAGAGGCTGTAGGAGGAGGAAAAAGAAAGAAAATACATAGCAGCCGCTCTTGAAAACGTTGAAAAGCAAGCTGAAAGCTAAAGGTTGTTGTTGCATAGTGTTGAGGACTAGCTGGCCTCCTCTAAGACCTAAATTGCCGCATTGAAAAAGAAATTGGAAGAGGTTGAGAAAGCCAAGGCTCTAGCCGAGAAGGCCAAGGATGAGGCAGAGAAGGCCAAGGATGAAGCTGAGCAGTATAGGTATGATGTTGGGGTGGCCGAGACCGAGGATGCCCTTAGGGCTGAGGTCCTTGTCGTATGTAGGACTTATTGTGCCTTGGTATGGGATGAAGCTCTCAACCAAGCCGGGGTTGAGGCTTCTTCTGTGCTTAGGAAAGCAGAAAGCGTCTACTACCCCCTAGCTATACGCCCTTTAAGCTCTTCGGACTCTAAAGCCGACCCAGCGTCCTCGGAGGCAGGTGACATTCAAGGCAGCCTACCCAAAGTTCCTCCTGCAGCCAACACTCCTTCAAAGGGGGCAAAGCAGGCTGAGGACACTTCAAAGATAGGGGAGATCAATAAGGATGTAGTCCAAGGCTCTGGCTTACCTCCAATTGCTCCAAAGGACCCCTCAAAGGAAAAAGAGACTTCACAAAACATGGAGCTGGTATTGGCAACTCTCACCGTACCCCCAAAAGAGGATCCTAAGGATAAGGCCAAAGTGTCCTCCATGGCAGCAAGTACACAACCTCCCAAGGACTCAAAAGAAAAACTTGTAATAAAGATGAAGTAATAGGTTGTCTTTTTTTTTTTTTTTGTTTTTGTTTTTGTTTTTGTTTTTGTCTTCACAAATTGTAATCAACTTGCCTCTTTGCATCTGATCTGCCTTGTTTTAAGGCTGTTTATTAATGAAAATTATGGGCGTTTTCTTTCTTCTTTGTTGTGACTTACATATTGAAGTCAATATGATTTTTGTTTTATCTAACATTTAACGAAAGTAGTGATAAAATAGAATTTCTCTCACTAATCTACTCAAGTGATAGAAAATTTCTCCCATTTCATATGATCAGCAGCAATAATAAGTGAAATTTACTAAGTCCACCATCTTGGCAAGGGATAATTCCAATTTCAAGAACATACTTTATAACATCACTTGCATATAGGTTCAAATATGCTCTGTTCCTTACTTATTGGTAATTTTAAAGGAGCAAAAGGATAATCATCTCTTGAACAAATATAAGTAATCCTATAAATGCTTTAAGTGATGCTCATGAGCATGTCATTGTGACTCTTATTGTAGTGAAAATCATTGCCGTTTGAAGTGGTTTTACCTGACATTGAAGTCATCAATAAGGGATACTAACTCACCTTAAATTTGTAATCCAAGAAGTCTTTAATAACTAAGGCTTTGCCCTGACCCTTAGCGATTTAATAGAAAGCGTTGGTTTAACCAAAGTGTGTGGTCCGAGGAGCCAGGCACGGGTGAGATCTAGTTCAATACTTAGAACAATGATTGAAAGTTATCAATTTTCCTAAGGCATGTGGTCCGAGGATCCAGGCATGACCAATGTTCTGTTTGATTCTTAGGTAGATGTCAAGGAGTATTAATTTTCCCAAAGCAGGTGGTCCGAGGAAGCAGGCATAGCTAAGGTTCTGTTTAATACTTAAAACAATGATTAAAAGTTATCAATTTTCCCAAGGCATGTGGTTCGAGGAGACAGGCATGACTAAGGTTTTGTTTGATACTTAGGTAGATGTTAAGGAGTATAAATTTTTCCAAAGCAGGTGGTCTGAGAAACCAGACATAGCTAAGGTTCTGTTTAATACTTGAAACAATGATTAAAAGTTATCAATTTTCCCAAGGCATGTGGTTCGAGGAACCAGGCATGACTAAGGTTCTGTTTGATACTTAGGTAGATGTCAAGGACACATGACAAACAATATAACAAACCTAAATAGGGTGAAGAAAATCTCCGTTAATAATAATATCTCCTAAGGTTATATACATTCCAGGAGCATGGTACAGCCTTTTCCTCTAGATCTTCAAGATAATATGCTCCAATCTCATCCACTGATGTGATATGATAGGGCCCCTCCCAGTTGGGTCCTAACTTCCCCCATGCTAGATTCTTGGCAGTCCCCATAACCTTTCTTAGAACCAAGTCTCCAAGTGCCAGTGGCCTTAGCTTCATGTTAGCATCATATGCTTGTTTGAGCTTGTGTTGATAGTAAGTCAATTGGACCATGGCATTTTCTCTCCGTTCTTCAATTAAATCTACGCTTTTTTCCAATAGCCCATTGTTGCCGCTCGGAGCGAAAGAACTTGTTCTTAGCGTGGGAAACCCAGTTTCCAAAGGAATGACAGCCTCGGCACCATAGGTCATTGAGAAAGGCATCTCCCCAGTAGATCTATGAGGTGTAGTCCGGTATGTCCAAAGGATGTGTGGCAGTTCTTTCACCCTCTTCCCCTTTGCGTCATCTTGTCTTTATTTTGAGTCCACTCACTATAACCTTGTTAACAGCCTTGGCTTGCCCATTTCTTTGTGGATAGGCCGGAGTGGAATACCTATTCTTTATTCCCATATCGCAGCGATACCTCCTAAAGGTTTTACTATCAAATTGAAGTCCATTTTCCGAGATGAGGGTATGAGGAATTCCAAACCGAGTGATAATATTCTTCCAAACAAATTTTTTGGCGTCCACGTCCCTAATATCTGCCAGTGGTTCAGTTTCGACCCATTTGGTGAAGTAACCCGTGCCAACCAAGAGATACCTCTTATTCCCTGTTGCCTTAAGAAAAGGCCCTACAATATCCAAGCCCCACTAGGCAAAAGGCCAAGGACTGGTCATGGGATTAAGGACTCCTTCAGGTTGGTGAATGTTTGATGCAAATCCTTGGCATTGGTCACACTTCTTCACATAGTCTTGTGCTTCTTTTTGCATGTTGGGCCACCAGTAACTTTGTGTGAGGGCCTTGTGAGACAGAGATCTAACCCCAATGTGGCTTCCACAAATTCCTTCGTGTAATTCTTCCAAAAGCAACTCAACTGCTTCAGGGTGCACGCATAACAAATACAGGCCTGTAAAAGATCTCTTATACAGTTTTTGGCCCTCAGACAGCCAAAACTGAGGAGCTTTTCTTCGCTCCTTGTCAGCCTCGGATTTATTCTCGGGAAAAACATCTTCCTTAAGGAATAGCACAATAGGGTCCATCCAGCTAGGCCCCACCCTTAATTGGTGAACATGAACCACATTCCTTCCCATTTCAGAAGGTTTGCACAAGTCCTTGCACATTAAGGCTTCATTTTTGGAATGTACAGCTATCCTTTGATTAAAGTGGCTAACATGCTCTATAGAGTCTGTTCTGCTGTTATACAAGGTGAATGTGGGTTGAGTGAACCACTAAGGAAATCTCCCTCCCTCAATCCAACGGGTGAAGGTGACTTGGAAATTTGGTTAAGTACTTTACTCATGGCGTCATTTCCCAGGCCTCCTAAAGATGAATTTCTGTTTTGGCGTTCATGGCAGTAGTCTTCATCATACGAGAAGGACTCATTGAGGGGAGTCCTTGACCTCTGTCTATAGTCTTTGTCCTTCTCATCACTGGAAGAGTAATCAGAGTTTGAAGGAGCTTGCTTTCTGCGTTCATGGCGTAAGCTTCTCTTTAGGTGATCAATCTCCTTCTGCATGTTTCTGGAATTCTCTTCATGAAAGACATAGCTTTTACCTTGAGATTGACTCTTACTAGAGTGGGTAGTGTGTACACTTCCCTCTTGGTCTCTCTTTCGTTCAAGTTCACGGAAATGATCTTGATGTTGAGACCCCGCGGATTCTGCTTGGTTTGGACTTGATCCTACCATCATTGAACATCAAAATCACTATCGCACCAGTAATCCCCATAGACGGCGCCAATTGTAGGGACCAGATTCTAGATCCAAGCCTAAACTATGAATGGACTTAGGTCCAAAAAGCCCAAAACAATGAATTTGTAGAGAATGAGTCAAAAAAATTAGGCTTTAGTTAGCCGAACAACAAGTTAGTTAGGTTTGATGTCAAAAGAATAAAAATACACGAGTGTATGCTGAAGAAAAATCGTACTCGGTGAAGTTCGAGGACACTGGTTTTTATATAATGCTCTAAAGTAATGTTACAAGTTTTATTCTTAATTGCTACATTGTTTCTTTCCTCCTTTTTCCTCGATCCCCTTTCTCACTCACTCCTTCTCATTTTATACTGTCTTTCCCTTTCATCTCTACCTTCCACGTGCATTCTAGACGGTTGGTTTGGATACTTGTCCTATCAGCATTCCCCATAAGTCCTTATGTAGTAGCTGTAAGGCTGAAACCCACTGTTCATGCATCACCTCCACATTAATATGGCCAAAGAGTTAGCTACAGTACATATAATGCGGAGGCAGCAGCTTTCACCTAAGATATTTTGGGACTCCTCCTTATCTGATGTTTCTGCAATGCTTGTCCGCTCCAACTGAATTTCTGTGATCGTCACTTTTGCTGATAAACCATCTCTTAGGACCTCGGCTTTGTTTAGCCAAGGACTCCTTCATCCTCGGCACACTCTCTTGAGCTATTATGACCAAATCCCACATTTTTATTCATCAACACAGTCTCCTCTGACAATGACTTCTCCTCCTCGGGTAGATCCTTGTTCTCGGCTTGGGCCACAGGCCCAATATATGGGTAGATAATGAACTCTTGGGCCCAAGTACCCTACAATACCAAATCAAACATTGGCCTCCCTTATTATTGGCCCCTGCATGTTATTCACTTTTTTTAATTTGAGAAAGAAATTGAAGAATAATTTTCTTACTACAATGCAGATATAAATTGAAATTCAAAAATTTTTTACTTAAAATTCTTTTTTCCCAATATTCTAGGCCGTCACTATTGTCAAAAGATTAGATAGTTAATATCTGGGTAAATTACAAATACCATTATATTTGTGGTTTACCCTTAAAATATGGAACTATGATATGTTCTATTTTAAGACACTTACCTCTCTTGTAATTTTTTTTGAAGCATTTATCTCCCTTGTAATTTGCTAATTTGCTTTATAAGACATTTTTGTTAATTTATAGAATTTGATGGTGTGGCAAGTGCGAACAATACCCCTTGGAAAGAATTAAAGTAAAATATTGTTCTACTTTAAATCTAATGTCATGTAAACTCACAAAAACTAAGGGTCGGTAATAAGTCGGACCAGCCCATTTTTACTATGCCCATGGGTTAGATGTGCCGAGCATGGCAGGATGTCGATTAGCGATGATCCCAACTCAAGAGAAAAATCCAAGCCCGTGGCCTAACCTATGGTATGCCCATTAGGCCTTTAGTGGGTTCTCCTCCCTCGGATCACAGGTTCAACCCATCCTAAAAAGTTTTCTAATAAATTACAGGTTGATGGGTTGAGCTAGCAGGCCAGCCCAACGGGTGCCGATAGGCAGAATAATATGTCCACAACTTGTCCCACCAAACTAGTGGCCTACCCATAAGACTCAATAGTATCAAGCTCAGCTGCCCATTAGCGGGTGGGTGGATGGGCTATTGAGTAGGACCATGGATTGTGAACTTTTCAATGACACTTAGTACAAGCTCAAATGAGGGTTGAATGAGAAAGCTAGAGAGAGAACCAAAAATGTGATGATAGAATAATATTTTTTTTTTCTTCAATTTTTTAAAATAATTTTTATGTGTGATGTTGGTACTTGCTACATTATCAATCCCATTAAAATTAACACAAACGCCTCATAAAGCAAATTACAAGGGAGGTAAATGTCTCATTAAACAAACCACAAATGGAATTAAGTATCATAAAATAAACTACATAACAATTCCATATTTTAAGGGTATACCATAGGGTATGTGTAATTTACCCTTAATATTTTTTTACTATAACTATATAAATATATTATATGATTGTGTATTCATTCTACTTTATTGAGTACTATTAATTGCACACCTCTTTCCACACTGCTTTACATGAAAAAATTCTTGTTTTCGTCTTGTCATATATTGTCATAGAGGTTAGGCCTTAGTGCGATCACAAGTGCCTTTCATTAGAAGCGATAGGTCAAGAGTTCAGATTTAGGAATCAGCTTCACAATAAAAAATATATATTAAAAAAAAAAAAATTAGGGTAAGAGTGGCTGCCTATCAATCACCTTTCCTATAACCCAAAATAGTAGAAGTTTTGTGCATCACTTACGCTCCACTTGAGGCATTAGTTTGTTTATATATAAATAAGACTATACAGCTATTTTTCCCCAGATCATATGGTAATAGGGGGACCATAAGTATAATATAATACAACGTCGTCATTTTTGACTATACAGCTATTTCCCCCCGGATCATATGGTAATAGGGGGACCATAAGTATAATATAATACAAACATCATCATTTTGTTGAAGAAAAGGTTTTGCTTAGGATATATATCAAGGGAAAAAAAATAGTTTTCTTTTAGTACCTATCTAGCTGTGGAATATTGTTCATTATTAACTCTCCCAGAAGGACTTACGTGGTAGGCCAATTCCGCTTATGCCCTTACAGTCTTGCACTCACCAAACAGGAAGTATATTTTTGCATATAAAGATTGGACACGTTAGTTTGGAAGAAAAGCAATTGAGAAACAAATGATTGAATGCAGTGACGGTTCCAAAATTTTTTTTTATATTGTTTCTTAAGAAACATAAATTATACAATCTAATAAAAAGAGAAATTTATATATTGACAATAACAACAATAAAAAAAAATGCAAATACATCAAGTTTACAATTGCCTTCTACGAGTTTTCATATTTTGAAATAATTGCATGATAGTCTCATATCAATGCTACAAGTTACATCTCTTTTAATGTACACAACTAAGCAATCATTCATCCACTGAATGTAGAACAAATTATGGAGCAAAATTTAATTTTATTGACTTAAAAAAAACTGAGAGTGTTCCCATATTTTTTTTTGAAGAATAGACAAATATTTTTTTTTTTAAATTACTATATATAAAAAGAAATAAAATTTCAGGTCACCACCCTAACCTTAAGGTGGCGCCGCCCTGGTTGAATGTTTCAAAATCATGGACTTCCTGTTCCTCAAAAGTCTTTACGCGGCCCAGTAGCTCATCCCTCTCTCTAAAAGCCTAAACGATATATAAGTTTCTTCACCCAAGTCTTGCCTTAAACGCATGGCAATGGTTTCTTCAGTACTTCTCTTCCTCTCTGCCATTTGCATATTCATTGCTCAAGCCCATGGGCGGAGCCATGTTGAATGCCCCCCCACCACCCCCCACCCCAAATTTTGAAATTTTTTTAAATATATATATAATTATTTTAATGTTTTTAAAATTTAGTCTACAAAAATAAGAATTGGCCCCCCTAAGTATTTGAATTAGTCCAATGATGCTTTAAAAAAAATAACTGGTCTAATAGTTATAGAGACAACTTTATTTTTCGCAATGCTATTTTTTATTGTAAAATGTGCGTTTATATCTGTTAAATATTTGAAAAAGTTTGGCACCAAACATGTTTGAATTTATCTTTTTCAATCTGTTATGTGGCGATTAACAAGTCATTGACTCATTAAAAAATTATTGTCACTAAAACTACACATGAAATGTCTTTTTAGTTGCCACATAATGGGTCAAAGCAAAATAGTTTTAAATATGTTTGGAGCCTAATTTGTTCCTCCAAGTTTTGGATCATTCTTGTTTTTGAAAATTATATTAGTTCACTTGAATAATTTTACTTACATTAGTATAAAATTTGATAATTTTTATAGAAAATGAAACTTTTTAAGAATTTCACTATGAAAATTGTGAAAATGTATTTTATTAATTTTATGAAAGATAGCCATCAAACATAATTTTGATTGAAAATGTTAAGCTCTTTTTTTGTTGGGTGTGTGTATATATATAACTTATCAAATAAAAAAATTTGTGTATATAATAAAAAAAAAGCATGTGTATTTATGTATGTGTATGGGGTTGTCTTGATAAATATATGAGTGTTGCAACTTGACCCCCAAACAAAAATTCCTAGCTCCGCCCTGTCAAGCCTTTGCTCAGCCAAACTTCCTATACCATTTCTGTTTAGACAATGGTAACTACACAAGCAAAAGTACCTACAATGCAAACCTCAATAACGCACTCTCCTCCCTCTCTTCCAACACTGAAATAGACTATGGGTTCTACAATTTTTCTTATGGCCAAAACCCTGACAAAGTATATTCACTTGGACTTTGCAGAGGAGATGTTCAGCCAGATATTTGCCGTAGTTGCCTCAATAATGCTACAAATCTTCTCCCTCTGCTTTGTCCCAATCAGAAGGAAGCAATAGGATGGTATGACTATTGCATGTTACGCTACTCATTCCGCGACATATTTAACATCAAGGAAACTAGTCCTTCTTTCTATATATGGAACAAAAAGAACGTATCAGCCAATTTGGATCAGTTCAATCAGGACCTGAGGACCTTGTTGGATAGCAAAAGAGTTCAAGCTGCAGCAGGTGGTTCTCTTCGTAAGTTTGCGGCGGGAAATGCAACAGCACCAAACAATCAAACACTATATTCACTTGTGCAATGCACACCTGATTTGTCCGAGCAAGATTGCAGTGATTGTTTGGCTTGGGCTTTTGGAAATATTCCGCAATGTTGTGGAGGCAAGCAAGGAGGGAGATATATTACACCCAGCTGTTATTTTAGGTTTGAGGTCTACCTCTTCTATGTCGCCAAAGCTGATAATGCATCTTCACCATCACCGTCTCCATCACCACCACTAGTACCATCCGTAACCACTAGTACCATCCGTATCTCCTCCACCATTGAACAAAACCGCAGCTGCAAAAGGTACCAATGAATTACTTGCTTTGCTGAATGTTGATTGAAGTATATTTATATCTTAAAAAAAATGACATTAGAAATTTGTATAGAATCAAATAAGGTCAAAAGCTTACAACTCTTTATAAATGTGTCCTTTTTTTTTTCTTTTTATTTTGGGGGTGAATTATAAAGGGGTCCTTGTTACTTTCTTATGTATCCACTTGAAAATTTTAACATACATCTGTCAGAATTTTTTATGTAAACATATTTCTGGTTTTTGCAGGAAAGAAGAGTAACAAATCTCGAACTGTCATGATCATAGTTGTACCCATTATTTCTTTTGTGGTACTAATAATAATCTCCTTCTGCATCTACTTGAGAGTCAGGAAACCAAGGGAGAAACCACAAGGTAAGTAAAATAATTCGTTAATTAATTTCTTTTTTCTTATCCAAAAATTTGAATTATTGCAAAGATAATAACAAACAAAGTTAGAAATTATGTGCTTGTTTACATAGATGTGCTTCCTAAAGTTCTTAGGTATGGGTGATATTTGTGGGAGTAAAAAATTCCACTTATATTTTGAGCCTATGAGGACAAATTTCCCAACAACTATTAACGTAAAATACGACATAATTTGGGGATTTCTTTTTTTAATTTTTCATAAAATGATACTATACTAGAAATTAATAATAATCAATGTTTTCCGTCAATAAATTGACTTGCACTAAAGCAAACAAAAAGTTATTATATACTAAATAGACATGAGTGTCCTATCTAGAAGATTTTGATAAATAATTAGTTTTTAGAGGTCATTGCTGTTGCATGAATGTATTTTAAATTGTGTTGGTTTTAAATAATGCACTAATGTCTTGTTTAGGCGAATCTATGGATGAGATCAGAAGTGTGGAATCTTTGCAGTTAGGCTTTGGCACTATTAAAGTTGCAACAGACGACTTTTCTGATGCAAATATGCTTGGAAAAGGTGGATTTGGTGTTGTTTACAAGGTAAACCTAACATCATCAATAGCCTTCAAAAGGATAATTTAATGGAAAGGACCAGCCTCATGATTGAAGTAGGGTATTGATTCAAACACTTTCCCTTCCACCCCCACCCCAAATTGGAAAAGTTTGTAGTTAGGATGCACATGTTAAGTCCAAAGGGTTAAATATGTTCTAATCTAGTGCTCGTTTGGATAGCACTTATTAGTGTTGCATCTGTGTTTCCTCAGTTTTTTTTTTTTTTTTTTTCTTTTCAGCCGCAATGGTTGACCCGTTCTTCTGTGAACAGTGCACTTGTGCACTGTTCACGGGTTCCACAAACTCCACTTCTATCAACTTTTTCATTAAAAATGGGTCCCACAGCACTATTCACACATTTAAAAATTATTTTGCTACAGTGTTTTCAGTTTTCAGTTTTAGCAAAATAAGTTCTATCCAAACAGACCCCTAATACGGTTTCAGGGTAAACTCTCCGATGGACAAGTTATTGCTATGAAAAGGCTTTCAAAAAATTCTAGTCAAGGAGATCTTGAATTTAAGAATAAAGTTTTGTTAGTGGCCAAGCTTCAACACCGAAATTTAGTTAGACTCCTAGGATTTTGCTTGGAAGGAATTGAAAGGCTTCTAATTTGTGAGTTTGTACCCAATGGAAGTCTTGATAACTTCATTTTTGGTATGATTTTAATTCTACCTTTATTTCAAAATTATATTCATTGTAATTTATTTTGATGACATGTCTTTTGTGGATAGACTTCCTTCACATTTTAGTCCAATATAATATATTTGATTGACTATGTAGATCCAATCAAGTGTGTACAACTAGATTGGGAAAGACGCTACAAAATCATAGGAGGCATTGCACGAGGCCTTCTCTACCTTCATGAAGATTCTCGACTTCATATTATTCATCGGGATCTTAAAGCAAGCAATATCCTATTAGATTCAGAAATGAATCCAAAAATATCAGATTTTGGTATGGCAAGATTGTTTGAACTTGATCAAAGTGAAGGCAATACAAGCAGAATTGTGGGGACCTAGTAAGTATCAAACTTTTTTTTTTGACAATCTAGTAAGTATCTTACAAAGGTATTCTTTATGTTTACATTGTACCAAAAGAAACAATATGAAAGGCTAATAGTATTGTTGAAAATAATTGTGAATGTGCAGTGGATATATGTCTCCAGAGTATGCAATGCATGGACAATTCTCAGTAAAGTCTAATGTCTTTAGTTTTGGTGTGCTATTGTTAGAGATAATAAGTGGACGAAAGAATAGCTCCTTCTGAAATGGAGAGAATATTGAAAACCTTCTAAGCTATGTAAGTACTTTTATTTTTGGGTCTAATGGCACATACACCCCATAAGTATGGAGTGGTAGATCGGACTACATGTTCAAATCCCACCATGTGGTGGGGTGGGGGTGAGGGGATTAAATGGCTCAATAGGAGTGGAAAAAATTTGAAACAATACCCTTTTATCTTTAGGATGTGGAGTATCAAGTATTCTACCTGTTGGCCTGTACCTATTATATGTCACTAATATTGTCCATAAAGTTACAAATTATTGATGTAGCTTGTATAGCTAGTTGGCTTTATACCAAATGCATAGGAATCTAGCACAAATGAAGGATGAGGAGGTTAAAGGAAATGAAGAAATACATCAAGTTGTGTAGCCCAAATATATTTCTTTTTAAAACACAATAAAATAATGTTTTCGTGATGAATACTAAATTAGTCAGTTTAAATTATCTTGCAGGCATGGAAAAATTGGAAAAAGAGTACAGTTTCAAATCTTGTAGATCCCACATTGAAGGCAGGCTTGACAACCGAAATAATGAGATGTATTCACATTGGATTACTATGTGTTCAAGAAAATGTAGTTAATAGACCGACTATGGCATCTTTTGTTCTCATGCTTAATAGCTACTCTATTACTCTCCTAATACCTTCAGAACCTGCATTTTTTATGAACAGTGGAACTGAATCAAACATTTGCTTGCAATGGGAGCATGATTCAAGGTTGACAGAGTCAAATCAATCTAAAAGTAGCTCTGTCCAAGCTTTGATAAATGATGTGTCAATCACAGAGCTATCTCCTCGCTAGTATTTAATGAATTTGAAATGTAATACTACTATTTTCCTTATTTATTTATTTTAATTGAAAAATACACAATATATGAGTTATTGATGATACATTAACAACGTAGCATTCGTTTCAAAACCCGAACTATTTAGTGACCCAAAACAAAATTGGTGTAATTTATCCATTTGTTCTTTCTCTAGCTCTAGTCTTATTCAAGAAAACAAAAAGCTACATTATGATATACCAGTCTTACTGTCTCCAATTTCAATTTTTCTACAGTATAAAATTGAATTATGAAAAAAAGGATTTGATATAAAATTAATAATATATATATATATATATATATATTAAAGATATTGTCATGTGATGTCTTGTAATATTTTACTTATATAGGATGGTAATGGCCTTTTTTTTCATGATTCCGTATTACTGGATTGAAATTAAAAGTTAGTAATTTTGGTGATTCTTAAAATAAATAAAACATGGTAATGTTGGGACATTGATTTTGCATAAGATTTAAAGTGTGACAACATAAGGGAAAACTAAAGAAAGGGGAAAAAAGTGGAGCACTTTTCTATTTTTCATTTCTTGTCCCTATTTTTTATTGTATTTTGTTGCCTTACTTAAATGAAATAATTCCAATGAAAACATTTTTATTTTCTTAAAATTTTCAAAATAATTGAAGTAAGAAACTATTAATGATAAACAATTAAAAAAAAAATATCAGTTATTGCGAGCCTACTTAAAAATCAATAACTCTATTGTCTTCAGTCAACAAGAACAATAAAATAAAATAAAATCAATAAAAATTGTAAAAAAATAAAATAAAATTGTGGAAAAGATTGTATACCTCTAACATTACTCCATTTAGATGCCATTCCATGTGCCATACGTGTTGAATGGGATGGGGGAGTCCACTAAGACCAGTACACCTGTACGTTGACTACCATTTTTAAAGTTTACAGAAAAGTCCCAATGGTGTAAAGTTGAAGTAGGTGAAGTAAGACTTGGCTTCCCTAACATTTTGATAAACTAGTATTTAACTACTTATTTCCATGATTATGAACTAATTTGATATGAGAAGTATAATGCATATATTGAATATTTGTGATAATTGTTGCTATTTAGTAAAGGTAAGAATAAAATGATAGGAGTCTTTTAGTTCAATTAACACCTCCTAAAGTCATAGGGTTCAAATCAAACTACCTCAACTATCAAATTATAAAAATAAATAATAAATAAAAACTTAAGTGTAATAGAGACTAACATAATGGTGGCTCTCTGTAATAGGTCAACCATGCAAGTCCTATATATAAAGAAAAAAAATTTATGAGCAAATATTTCAGAGCTAATCTTTTTATTTATTTTTATTGATATCCTAATCGAAACTTTATGTTCAACAAAATGAAGGGAAAAAAGGGTATTTATCCCTAGTTTGAAAACTATGTAGCAAAATGCTCATGTTTTGAAATTATTTAGTAAAATGCTCATGTTTTAATTGGAACTCGATTTCAACAAAATCAAGTTTTGTTAAAAACTCAATATTTTCAAAATTAAGTTTTATGTATATTTTTAAGTAGAACTCGACATTAACAATGTCGAGTTCAGAATTCCACTTAAATTTTCAAAAAATTTTAAGTGGCAAAATATTCATAGAACTTGACATTGCTAATGTTGAGTTCCACCTGTAACTCGATTTTGTTAATGCCATGCTTATATGTTGTATCTCCTCCCCTTATAAAATAAATGGGTAGTTGTGACCACTGGGGTAGTTGGCCTAGTAGTCATGGGCTCACTTCTAAGGATTTGGGAGATGGAGGTCCCAAGTTCAATTCTCGCAATAGAAAGTGCATGAAAAATAACTTCATGCTCACTGGTTGTTACTTATAGTGTGACACAACACTGTGTGTTTTATCTATGTACTCACATTTGCAATTATGAAAACATAATGTGTTTTATCCTTATTCATTTATGTTCTTTCTCTTCCTCCCCATGATAATCTTCTTTTAGGAAAAATAATTAATTTTGTTCTAGAAAGTCCCAGTGGTGTAAAGTTGAAGTAGGTGAAGTAAGACTTGGCTTCCCCAAAATTTTGATAAACTAGTATTTAATTATTTATCTCCATGATTATGAACCAATCTGATATGAGAAGTATAATGCATATATATATATATATATGTGTGTGTGTGTGTGTGTGTGTGTGAGAGAGAGAGAGATAATTGTTGCTATTTAGTAAAGGTAAGACTAAAATGTTAAGAGTCTTTTAGTTCAATTAACACCTCCTGAAATCATAAGGTTCAAATCAAACTACCCTTAACTATCAAATTATAAAAATAAATAATAAATAAAAACATAAGCACAAAAGAGACCAATATAATGGTGGCTCTCCGTAATAGGTCAACCATGCAAGTCCTATATATAAAGAAAAATTTTTATGAGCAAATATTGCAAAGCCAACCTTTGTTTTTATTTTTATTTTTTATTGATATACTAATCAAAACTTTATGTTCAACAAAATGAAGGGGTAAATAGGTATTTATCATAATTTGAAAACTATGTAGCAAAATGTCCATATTTTAAAATTATCTAGCAAAATACCTATGTTTTAATTGGAACTCGATTTCAACCAAAAAAAAAAAAAAAGCATGAAGTGCTACGTCCAAAACAAGGTCACAACACTTTCACAACAAATCATAGTTGGTAAGATGTTATTGGTCATAATTTGAATCAATAATTTAAAAACAACCTATAACAATCTGTCACTTAAAATTTGTTGCAAAAATGTCGTGAATTTATCATTTCTAAAAAATAGCTTTTATTGTATTGATGTCTAGATAAACTTTTTTTTTAATTATTATTTTTAAGGTTAGAAAGGAAGATAAATTTAATGGCGTGATTGGGGGGGGGGGGGTGGGAACTTATTTTCATATATTTTGAAATCTCAAACATATAAATGCATATATTTTATTTTATTTTATTTTTAAATTTAGGGGGCCAAGGTCCCCTTCGGCCTTAACATGGCTCCACCACTGCAAAGTCCTTAAACACCATGCTTGATTCACTTTCGTCATGTCGCATCCCATGGAAGCTTCTAATGCAAAAACATAAGTCTCAACATGGATACTTTTTAGCCTATTACTAATAATATTGCTCTCATGGTACTAATTATATTCTCCTTCTGCATCTACCAAAGACTTAGGCAGTCAAGGGAGAATCCAAATGGTAGGGATGGAGGCATGCTTTGACTTGGAGTTTCTAGTTGAATTAGCCCTAAATTCAGCTCCAGTATTGGCATAAAGGTTAAGAACCTTTATCAATTCATGAATAAGTGCCATAGGATCTTGTGCTTTCAACACAGGCACTTTTTGTTTGGATGCTTGTAGCTTAAAGCAATTTGGGCATGTATGCCCAACTCCACCACAAAAATGACAAAACCACTGAGGTTTGTGTTGTTTCTTATTTCTAGGTTGATTGGGATTCTTAGGTTTTGACTCACTTAGATCTACCCTTGTTCTTCTAGAAGTCAGAACTTCTTCCTTAGGTTCCTTAGCTTCAGGCAAAGGATTGGATGTAGAAGGTACAAACTTAGGAGAATGAATAACAAAAGTAGAACTACTCTCAACAAACCCTAATCCTGTCTTATCAGAAATAGATTTTTGAACATTTAGCATATCATCCAATTTAGAAGTAGAAGACCTATCCAGTTGTTCTCTAGCAATAGATAATTCAAATTCTAAACTTTTAACTTTTTCAATCAAAAACATGTTCTCAATCTTAACAGAATTTAAGAGTTCATTGGCATCAAACAACCTTAACAACAAATTTTTCTTCCCTTGTTGAAGCATGTTTATTTTTTTCAACCCTAGATCAACATTCATGGCATCCTTTGCCACAATCTTACAAAGCTTGTTGTAAGCTTCTTGCAAGTTAGCATTCTCAAAGAGTTCTCCATTAGAAGGGTTCGCATCAGCATTCACAATTTCACTTACTATAGTAGTAGCAGTAAAAGTCATGAAGTTTCCCTCTTGATCACTTTCAGACTCATGATCAAAAACTTTATCATCACTCAGGGTAACAACCATAACTTTTCTTTTAGATCTAAAAAATGTGGGACATTCTGATTTTAGATGACCATACCCCTGACAACCAAGACACTATTGGCCTAAAGAATTGTTAGAAGATTGGACAACTTTATCTTTTGATTTTTCAGAATATTTTATTTTTAGTTGTATCATTTTTCTTCACGTTCTTAGGGTCAACATTGTTTCTATTTCTTACCCTTCTATTATTATTTCTCAGAAAGTTTAAAGTTCTTGGTAAGATAAACAATCTTAGTAGATGAGAGTTCATCATCAAATCCACAATCATCAACAAATTTTAAAACCATTGATTTAGATTTGTTAGTTTTAGGTAAGTTGTACTTATAGGATTGAACAGATCCTACAAGTTCATCTACAGGAATGAAGTCCACATCTTCACTTTCAGTTATGGTAGTCACTTTGAGTTTAAAGTTGTCAGTTAATGATTTAAGAATTTTCCTAACAATTTTAGGTAGCCATCAAAGAAACAAGGTTCGCATAATTCACCCCAACTATGGCATTCTAGGGTTGTAAGAAGCTTTTTAACTCAACCTTCGGAGGGTCTTTGGCCGGTACCACACCACTACTCTCCTAAGGTCTTCTTGTTCTGTGTTGTGCAGGTGTTGTCTTAAGCACATGAGGACTATGTGACTTATTGACAATTTCCAAAATCATCAGTTGGCGCCGTCTATAGGAAAGAACAAGCACAACTTGTAAGCCATAGTATCGCTTCCCAAACAAAGAGTTGCATGGTGCTTACTTGCTCAATGGCGACTACCAACAATGTTCAAGGAGACGAACCATGCATCGCCACACTTGAGAGATAGGTTCAAACTCTCGCTATTGCCATAGAGTGCCTCACAAAGCAAAACCATGATCTAGAAGAGCAACTGTGCCAAAAGAATGTTGGGCTTAATACTCAGGAGGAGGATCAAGAAGGCATTAATGTTAAGAGAAAGGACCACGAGGGGCCAAAAGGTCGCAATGCCCCAAGCAGACCAGAGCAACAAGACACGAGCCGTCCATCAGCCACAAACGCGGTTCCACATCATATGGTCACGGAGATGCAGATGATGAAAGAACGGATGGACTTCATGATGAACGCCCTCAGAGGATGGGTATCTAGCGACCTCGATGACTTGATCCATAGAATTAATTCACCATTCATTGCATCCATCACTTCATTCCCCCTTCCACTGAAGTTCTGCATGCCTCAGGTGGAGAGCTACGATGGATCTAAGGATCCATTGGATCACCTAAAGTCTTTCAAGACACTGATGCACTTGCAAGGAGTGGCGGACGAGATCATGTGCAGGGCCTTTCCTACTACGCTAAAAGGACTTGCAAGGGTTTGGTTCAGTAGGTTGACGCCCAACTCCATTAGTACCTTTAAGGAGTTAAGCACCCAGTTTGCCTCACATTTTATCGGGGGACACCGGTATAAAAAGTCCACTGCATGCCTGATAAGCATTAAGCAACGAGAAAACGAGACGCTGATGACAAGATACTCATGGCCACGTTCATGAATGGGCTGCGAAAGGGTAAGTTTCTGTTTTCTTTATACAAAAACGACCAAAAAACTGTGTCAGATGTACTTTACAAGGCTACTAAGTACATGAACACAGAGGACGCACTGCTGGCTCGCGAAGAGAAGCCTAAGAAGAGAGAAAGACAGGAGGAATCATGACAGGACAAGGGGCGGAAGATAGCTAGGACAGGAGATAGAAGGGAGATAAACGCTCTAAGCCTCCCATCGGACGTTTCGCGAGCTTCACCCTGCTGAACACCCTGATTGATCAAGTCCTGATGCAGATCAAGGACGAAGGAGCCCTGACATTCCCTAGCAAGCTGAAATGAGACCCTAATAAGAGGTCTAGAGACAAGTACTATCATTTCCACCGCGACCACAGTCATGACACATCTGACTGCTATGACTTAAAGCAGAAAATAGAAGCTCTTATCAAGCAAGGGAAGTTGCAAAGTTTCATTGGTAAAGAAAGGACAGACTAGCCCTAAGACCCACTTCCTCGGAGAGAAAACGAGCATCCCAAACCCCCACTAGGAGACATAAAGATGATCATAGAAGGAACCACGACATCCAGCTCATCCAAGAAGGCACGCAAAACCTATCTACGAATGGTTCAAAACATCCAGATGATGGGATTCATCCTGTCATTGGATTTACAGAGGAAGATGCCAGGCATCTCCACTACCCTTATGATGATGCACTCGTGGTTAGTATTTGGATCGGAGACTACAACACCCACTAAGTCCTTGTGGACAATGGGAGCTCTGTCGACATCCTCTACTACCGAGCATTCCAGTAGATGAGGATCGACAAGGAACGAATGATTCCAGTTAATGCGCCACTCGTTAGATTCAAAGGAATAAGGGTACACCCTCTAAGAGATGTCACTTTATCCGTAACAGTCAGAGATTAACCATAGTAGATCACTAGGGACGTCACATTCTTGGTTATTGACTATTCATCTGCTTGCAATGCCATATTGGGTCATCCTACTTTGAACTCATGGAAAGCCGTAACTTCAACTTACCATTTGATGATCAAGTTCCCCACAGAGTATGGAGTAAGAGAGGTTCGAGGAGATTAAGTAGTGGCATGTGAATGCTACATTGTCATGTTGGAAATGGAAGATCATTTACAGACTATGTGTATAGAAGAACAACAGACGGTGGCAGAACCAGTGGAAGAATTGGAAGAAATACTTCTTGATGACTCCAAGCCTGAACGAACAACCAAGATCGGCATTCTAGCTAGCGCGCCAATTCGTCAAGCACTGACGACGTTTTTAAGGGAAAACCAGGACATGTTTGCCTGGAGTCATGAAGACATGCCTGGGATTGATCCATCCATCATGGTCCACAGATTAAATGTGTCACCTTCCTTCTCTCCCATCCGTAAAAAAAAATGGGTGTTCGCACAGGAACGCGACAAGGCCATAGTAAAAGACATTCATAAATTACAGGACGCAGACTTCATCTGAGAAGTGTACTAGCCCGACTAGCTAGCTAACGTAGTGATGGTCAAGAAAGCCAACAAAAAGTGGAGGATGTGCGTAGACTTCACAAACCTAAACAAGACTTGTCCTAAGGATAGCTATCCTTTCCCGAGGATTGACATCTTGGTGGACTCAACAACAAGACACCAACTGCTAAGTTTCATGGACGCTTTCTTCGGTTACAACCAGATCAAGCTAGACGAGGCCGATCAAGAGAAAACTTCATTTGTCACCAGCCAGGGTCTCTTTTGTTACAAAGTAATGCCGTTCGGACTTAAGAATGCAGGTGCTACGTATCAAAGGCTGATGAACAAAATATTCGCACATCAGATCGAGAGGAATGTGCAAGTTCACGTGGACGACATGCTGGTACAAAGCATACGAGAGGATGACCACTTGAACGACCTCTAAGAGACCTTTAACACCCTTCAGTCTTATAACAATAAGCTAAACCCCAAGCAAATGCGCGTTTGGAGTGATAGCCGGGAAGTTCCTGGGGTTCATGGTATCACAAAGAGGTATTGAGGACAACCCAACTGCACTATACAGGTTCGTCTCAATAGCAATGGATAAGTGCCTGCCTTTCTTTTGAACATTGAGGAAGTCCTTTGAATGGATAGCCGAGTGTTAGCAAGCATTTAAGGTACTAAAGAAATATCTTTCTTCCCCGCCATTATTAAGCATGACCAAACCAGGAGAAGAATTGTTCCTATATCTAGCCGTTTCCCCAGCCGCTATCAGTGCAACTTTAGTAAGAGAGAAGGATGGAGTTCAAAAGCCCATATACTTCACGAGTCGAGTGCTCTGGGGTGCAGGAGAAAAGTACCCACCAATGGAGAAGCTAGCTTTTGCCTTGGTGACAGTAGCCCATAGACTCAAACCTTACTTTCAAGTGCACATGGTGATTGTTCTAATGGACACACCTCTACGACGAGCAATGAGCAGCCCTGAGGCAACTGGACGAATGGCGCTATGGGCTATTGAATTAAGTGAGTTCGATGTACAGTATCGCCCCCGTACAGCTATAAAAGGGACAAGTGATCGCTGACTTCATTGCAGAGTTTACTTTTGTGGAAAGCTAGGGGGCAGAGTCGAGCCCACAACAAAGCATCCACACGGATAGATCTTCCAACAAGCAATTAGGTGGATCTGGTGTGGTACTCCATAGCTCGGAAGGGGATAAAGTCGAATGCATGGTCCATCTCCCTATGACAAATAACGAAGCAGAGTACGAAATTTTGATAGCAGGGCTAGATCTCGTAAAAGTGGTAGGAGCTGCAAATATGGTCATGTACTGCAATTCCGAGGTAGTGACCAGTTAAGTTAATGACGACTATGACTGCAAGAATGAACGGATGAAGAAGTACCTTGAGCAAGTGAAGAATCGGGTAAGCAACCTCCAAGTAAAATTCGTTCAGATACCAAGGGAGGAGAATGAGAACGCCAACTGTCTTGCTAAAGCTACGTTAGCAGAGTACATGCTCATCCCCAGTCAGGTACTATCCTTCGTTCAAATCTCACCATTAATAAACAATATTGGTATATAGGAAATAGGTTCCGTGGACTATTAGATGACACCAATAATCTCATACTTAAAGGACAGTGTGTTGCTTGACAAAATGGAGGCTGTAAGGAAGTTGAAGGTTCAAGCAGCATGTTTCATTTTTATTAAAGATGTTTAATACAAAAGGGGTTTCTCTTGACCATACCTGAGGTGTCTCATCCCCAAGGAAGCAAATTATGTCATGCGAGAAGTCCACAAAGGAATCTGCAGAAACCATTCTGGATCACGGTCATTGGTACACAAACTAATCCTAGCGGGATACTACTAGCCTACCATGCAGAAAGATGTCGTCTCTTATGTCAAAGCATGTGACAAATGCCAGAGGTTTGCCAACCTCATTTGGCAACTAGCAATAGAACTCACTTTATTAATGGCCCCATAGCCTTTTGCGCAATGGGGATTGGACATCATGGGTCCATTCCCAACAGTAATTCAATAGCTAAAATTTCTGGTGGTCAGTATAGACTACTTCACTAAGTGGGTGGAAGCCAAAGCACTGGCCACCATTATGAAGAAGAATGTGCAAAGCTTCATATGGAAGAATATCGTTTATAGGTACTGTATACCTAGAATGTTGGTCTTGGACAATGGGAAGCAGTTCGACAACGACGCATTCAGAGACTTTTGCTCACAACTAGTCAGCAAGAATCACTACTCATCTCCTGCCCACCCTCAGGCCAATGGACAAGTTGAAGTCATGAATTGATCCTTGCTCAAAATTATCAAAACTCGGCTTAAGGGGGCAAAGGGTATATGGCCAGAGGAATTGCCAAGCATCTTATAGGCATACAAGACGACAACAAGGACACCTACAGGAGAGACACCATTTTTACTAGCATACGGAAGCGACGTGATCATTCTAGCTGAAGTAGGGCTCACAAGCTATAAAGTAGGAAACCATGACGAAGGTAAAAATGACGAATCACTACTGCGCCTACAGCTTGATCTGGTGGATGAGGTCAGAGCAATGGCTGAGAAAAGGTTAGTGCGATACCAAGACCTCATGTCCAAGTACTACAACTCTAGGGTTAAGCATAAGGACTTCCGGGTTGGAGATCTTGTCTTAAGAAAGGTGATGGGCACCACAAAAGACACCTCTTAGGGGAAGCTAGGACCCACTGGGAAGGACCATACAGAGTGGCATCATGGCATAAGAAGGAAACCTACCACCTGGAGACATTGGACAGGCAAAAGTTGCATCACCCATGGAACTCAAAGCACCTAAAGAAGTATTACTAGTAGACAATGGCAAGGACGACGACACTCCTCATTTCCAATTTTTTAGTTCCTTTTAATTTAATTTTTATTATCTAGAGTTTCTTTTAAGCCTAAGGCCATTTTTTTCATTTTCCAAAAGACAATTTTTATTCGCGAATTTTTCACAATAAGAAGAGTTATGCATAAATGCCATGTGTATGCTATCTACATTTCTACATTATCATTATCAAGTCCCAAGTGGACGGATTCATCCTGAAAGGGGGTGACCATGAAATATTGCATCCAAAGTGAACGGGTTCACCCCAAAAGGGGTGTATTGAAATTATTAAGTCCATAAAGTGGACAGATTCATCCTAAAGGGATTATCTAGTCCACACAAGTGGACGTGTTCATCCTAGAAAGATGACTTATATTTAACAAGTCCATAAAGTGGATGGGTTCATCCCAACGGGTCTGTCCCATGAAATGGACGTACCCATTAAATCCACAAAATGGATAGGTCCGTCCCATGAAACATACCTATTCCTTAAGTCCAAAATGGGACAGGTTCATCTCAAAAGGATAAGCTTATTCACAAAATGGAAAGGTTCGTCCTACAAAGATAAATTCTATTAAGTCCGCAAAGTGGACAAGCTCGTCCAAAAAGGGATAACTTATGTTTGTTTAATCCACAAAGTGGATAGGCTCATCCCAAGGGATGAGTTAAAATTATAAATCCATGAGTAGACAGCTCATCATAAAAGATGAATCTGAAGAATACAAGTCCACACAAATGGACGGATCCCAAAGGGTTCATTAAAAATTGTCAAGACCACTAGTAGACGGACCCACACCATGGGTTATATAAATACTAAGTCCAAAAGTAAATAGGTAGATGGGTTCGACAAAATAATAGGAGCACTTTAATGATACTGCGTGCCATTTCTACCAAAAAGTCCGTAAATGGACGAATTTATATGTCCAAGGGCGCCATTTAAGAAATACCAAACTGAATGGGTATATTGAATTTTCGAATAAATAGTTCCTTCAATAAAAAGTAGCATATGAACAAAAACAAGCGACGAATAAATAAAGATCGTAAGTACAAGGAAAATGTTTACATCTAAAGTTGACGGAGGAAATGGATACAGTTCTTCAAAGAAATCTAAAGATAATATACAAAGTAAAAAGAAAAAACTACAACTGAGCTTCAGGGGTCCCTTCATCCTTCTTTTCCACTATAAGGTCTCCTTCAAGATGATGGGTTACGTCCTCGACAGATTTCCCCTGTTCAACCTGGGCAGCATCCCCGTCACCTTGAGGGTCGGGATTTGACTCCTCAGCAAAAAGTTCGTTAGTTCCTTCGAAGTCGACAGGCTGGGCTGGAGTCTGAGCTTAGGCATCAATAGAGACGTGTGAAAGGTCTAGATTAGGGAAAGAGGCCTTGACCTGATGGAAGTAGTCATCAAAACTGTCAGCAATGGAGACTCCGAGCTCCTTTAGAAGGGCGTTGGAGTCATAATACTCTCGTACCGCATCCTCCTTTGCCTAACTGAGTTAACTTCTTGCCTCCAAGATCTCTCTTTCTTTATCTTTAAGTATTTCTTTCAGCACCTCTACTTATGCCTCCGACTCCTCCAACAGTTTCTCTGTCAGGCCTAGCTTGTTAATCTGGACCTTTTTCCAAGTCGTCAGCTCTCGAATCTCTGTCTCCCTTGCCTCAACCTTCTCCTTTAGACAACCTAGCACCATATCATGGGATGCGTAGCGGTCCATCAGACCTTTCATCATAACCAACCCCTACAAGGATCCAAAAACGCTTGTTAGAATAAGGAATAAGATAATGACATGATTGAAAGGAAAAGGACGGATATATACCTAAGCCAGGCTAAAGAGACCTGTCTTTCCCATAGCCTCGGTAGCATGGTTGCCCAGGTCCTCATAATCTTCATCCTTGATGATTGAAGAAATTTGTTTGAGGGCATACTGGGATTCCTCTCAGAGGAGGACGAGGGGTTTCTTGGTGACGGGACCCTCATTAACCATCAAGCCCTTCCCCTTTCTAGGACCAGGCTTGGGGGGTAGTTTGCTGATGGTAGGGGTTTCACCAACCACTGACCCCGTCACCTTGGGCTTTTTAGGTTGACGATCCACTCTTTCAGTTGGCTTTCTTTTTGTGAATGGGTGAGCTGTACCTGTCACCTTAGGAGGTAGGCTTCCCTCATGCTTCTTCTTGGCAGTAGCCTGCTACTTTTCCATTTCTACACAAAAATGAACGGATAAAAGCTATATAATCATACTATAATAAAAGGCAAGTAAGATGATGGACTTGCGTTTGCATACTTGGCTATCGTAGCGATGGGCGATTACTGTGTGTTCTGGACCGTCACAATACCAGTGAAAAGTATCTAAAGTAACTAGCTGTGCCCACGTTCTCTTCGACAACTTGATCTTGAGTATCCTCTTAAGAAAACTCCACTATTCAAGTGTTATCGGTCCCTAATTGCAATAGGAGATGAACACCTACAAGACGGGGGCATTATACCCCAAGTTTTGTCCACTGGCATGTAATCTTGGTTGTCGGGGTGACACATCCAGTCGTCCCCTTGAAGGAAGAAATACTGACTCTTCTAGTTTCTGTTGGAGTTGGGGGTCTTGCACACCAGCTGAAGGGCCGATTTCCTTGGTAAAAAGATATACATACCCTTGGACTGGACTATTTTGGATGAACAGTAGCAATGGAAGAACTCTTCCACCATCATCCTGCATGCCCCTTTGGATAACACGCCGTATAAAACTTCAACACCTAGGAAGACTCTCCAAGCATTTGGAGAGACTTGGGTAATGGCCAATCCTTCTAGTAACACTTCTCAAACTTGAGAGGCAGATGGATAGGGATATTGATAGGGATCTGATATTTTCCCTTAAGGGTTTCAAAGTGTTTTCTCTGTATGAACTACCTAAGACCATCTAGCCCTATGACGGACTGAATTGGGGGCTCATCACTACCTATGCCTTCATCCTTGTTGGAGTCACTTTCTGATCTGTCTACATCCAAATCATCATCCTCCTCCACAAAAGGTGAGTTGGCAGATGGTACCCTTTCATCAAAAGAAGAGGTGTTAGGGTCATCCTGACCTAACAAATACACCTCATTGTAGCCCGCTCCCTCGCGGACACACGATTGTTCACTTGACGCACTAGACATTTGTCACCTACACGTGACGGATAAACCCTAAGACTCTGACGGGTCTAAATAGACGACGGGTACATAAAGTTTAAATGAAAAAAGAATTCAACATAAATAAAAAGATACTTACCGGATTGAACAAACGTGTAGAAGGAAACGAAGGTGTAGTGGACAATTGTGCCAAGAAGACGGTATGCTTGTTTGATAAATAGGACGGTAGCATTTTGATTGTAAATTCGTTATGAAAAGTGAAAATGAAAGGTAAGGAAGCTTGTATATATAGAGGGAATGGTATGGAAGATGAAGGGACGCTTTGGTATAAGTAATTAACCACTAAAAACGTGCCATGTGCCCCTACGGCATTTATGGCCCTAGGCTAGCCTGTCAATCAAAGCACATTTTTTAAAAACCGAGTTAGACCATCACTCCATAGGTCCGTCCGTGAAAGGACACGGACCTATAGAGTGAGGGGGCAACTAAAGAGGGTAAAGTTAGAGAAGACAGATTCATTCACCTAAGCCTGCCATGGGCGATGAAACTAAAATAATAAATAAAAGGGGTAAGGAGACGGACCGATATACCAGAAAGAGTATGAAGGAGATGGGTGAAACCTCCATAGTGAACAGACCCTAAATGGACAGACACAAAGGGGGTAGATATCAAGGCCACATGGCATTTACATGGCTTAAGTAGTCTCCAAGAAACCCTAACTGGGAATGTCTTGTACCCCACAGTTAACCCTAGTCAATGGAATCTCAAAATGGGAAGAATCCCGTAAAATACGCACATTTGTAAGGATCTTCCTCATAAGGAAACATCTTCCTAAGTAAGAAACAAAGGTCGGTTCTAGACTACTATAAAAGCCCTAAGCCATCAAAGAAACAAGGTACGCATAATTCACCCCCAACTTTGGCACTCTAGGGTTGTAAAAAGCTTTTTAACTTAACCTTTAGAGGATCTTTGGCCGGTAACACATCGGTACTCTCCTAAGGTCTTCTTGTTCTGTGTTGTGCAGGTGTTGTCTTAAGCACATGAGGACTGTGTGACTTACTGACAATTTCTAGCATCATTAATACCTATGGGAAACTATTTTCATTTATAAAATGATTTTTCTATTAACTTTTAATTAATAGTTTTTTTAAATATATGTGATTTTAAATTTAACTATTCCGTACATCATACGAGTTAGTGACTAGTTATTATTATTTTAATGTCCACATAGGCATCGTGTGTATCAGCTATATATATATATATGCAGTTCGTCTTCCATGTAAGTGATTTATGTTAATAAGATGACGATAGAGACCAAAATGGTAACAATTTTCGATTTTCAAGGACAAACATAAACGCTCTGAAAATGTAAAGACCAAAATGAGAATTAGCCCAAAATGTATGGTCCAAAAGTGCATTTTCACTTATATTGTTTACAATTTCATGGCTGCCCATGTTAGCTCCACTTCATATAAATAAGAACTTGCACCTATTTATCCCCAGATAGTATAGTAAAAGGGTAATACAACATCATCATTTTGTTGTTGCTTAGGATATTCGGGAAAAAAGGGGTTTTTACTGATTAGGAATTTCTAGCTCTGCAATATTGCTCGTCCACGTTCCCACTATATGGGACTTGCTTACATAGTTGACCAATTCTAAGGACCCACCAATTATTGTACTGGTCTCTTATTTCCTTCCAGTCTGAATAAAATTTTTGTTTCACATTGTTTATTATATATTTTATCAATAAAATCTTGTTAGATATTCTTCTTTCTTTTTTTCTTTTTTTTTTTCTCTAAAAAATAATCAAAACTTAAATGAAAAAATAAATAAATAAACCATAACAAATTGTATTTGGTGAAATATAAAATAAGACACTAAAGAATAGGACATGAGGATTTTCACCAAGGGAATATGTTTTCGTTACTTTGGCAAAAAGCATTTTAGAAACAAATGGTTGAATGTTTCAAGATCATGGACTTGCAATGCTTCAAAGTCTTTGCTCAACCCCCCTAGTTCACCCTTCTCCCTAGCTATAAGCCTATATGAAGTTTCTTAACCTAAGTCTTTCCTTAAACACATGGCAATGGTTACTTCAAGACTTCTCTTCTTGTTTCCCATTTGCATACTGACTTCTCAAGCCTTTGAGCAATACCTCTTATACCATATGATAGGTCAAGAATGTATTGACCCCTTGTGATAAATTAACCAATTAATTAGTCAAGTTAATTAATTAATTCAATTAACATGTAATACGCGTGATAGCACAAACAAATCATCAACTAAGTTAATATGCAGCTGAAAATAAAGTTGACACGGTGATTTGTTTACGAATGGGGAAAACATCCAAGGCAAAACCCTACCGGGTGAATTTAAGGTCACCACTCCCGAGAATTGACTATTATCACAACAAGCGATTACAAGTAAAGGAATCCCAGTATCTTATACCAACCTACAATTGAACCCTTACCCCAATACCCAATTGGACTTATTTTGTAGTGACAATCTCTCTTTTTCAATGCACGGCTCCTAATACGTGACTAACCAATCAATGCACAGATCCAAGTACGTGACTAACCACCAACTTGAGAAGGATGTTGGCTGTAAAATTCTTCAGTTCATCAACACGATGAAGATCAAGAAGCTCCTTGGTTACAAAACCCTATAACGTATAAATGCAGTAGTTTCTTCAAGAGAAAGATGAACTAGGGCATATGTCTCTGATCATAATATGCTTGTGAAAAACTTTTGCATTAAGTTGCATCAACTATGACGGTCCTTAAGATAATCCTTATATATGTTAAGGGTTGTGAGAAAAGAAAGCCTAAACAAATATACACAAATTTGTGTGAATTTAGATCTGAAAACTAATTTTCGTAAATCTCGATAAATAGGTTATCTATCGATCAGCTGTTGAGCATCGGGTTGAAGATCCCTTTTAAACCTCGATAGATGCTATCTGTCGAGCTAGCTATCAAGCTTTAAAGTATGGTTTTAACACTTAGACTTGAACTCTTGTTCCTTGAAGTATTAAACACATTCGAGATTTATCCAATTACAAGTAAAGTGCGTTTTCTCAAAGGATTAGCCAATTCTAAATGACATATGTTCCTAACATGATTCACATATTTCTTAACGATCTCTCCCTTTGGCAATCCATGACAAAACCACAACAAACAAATGAACATATGAGAGAAGTCATAAATCACTCAACTCATACTCATTTGTTGAACACAATAAAATTTAATCCTAACACAAACTCTTGAAAAACTTTGCAAGAAGAGAGTTCATGGCAAGAAAGACTTTGACAACCTATATTTCTGTAACACTTTAAACAAAACACATCATGGCATCTTAGTGTGAAACAAAAATATAAAAGATTGCATACAATAAATAAGATTCATATGCATAAAGAGAGAAAAAAAGCAACACATGAAGAGATAGGTGAAAGAATGTAATAACAACCTCAATATATATATCAAAAAAAGTACAAGGTTTGCTATCACAATGTAAGAACAATGTATCTAACAAGTAAAGAAAAGAAAGATACAAAAAGTGCTCACTACATCCCTCAAAACAATAACACTCCCCTTAACAAAAATAATCTCCTATACTAACTCTCTCCCTAAGTACATGACTACTCTCATGCCCAAAACTACTCCTCCTTTTTGTCACAAATGACAAAGGGTAAGTCACTGAGAAGCTGTCATCTCCTCGTCACCAGAAGAGCTAGCACCATCATCCTCATCAGCATCATCACTATCGTAGCCATCATCACTCTCATCCTCTAAAGCTTGTGGCGATGGAGAAGAAGATGCAGTGAAACCACCCATGACAGTTTGTTGTCGTGCGATATGACCAACACGGGTGTTCATCTGACATAACTCATCACTAAGAGTGTCAAGGTGAGCATCCATGCACATAAGCTGTGCCATGATGGCCTCGAGAGTCACTCCACCCACAGAAGAAGAAGGAGCGGATGTGGATGGAGCGGAAGAAGACAGAGGAGTCACCGTCTCGGTTTGAGGCTGCTTCGGTCGAAGCTGGGCCTCACTTCGTCTAATGATCGCTGCGTCTATGGCACACATGACGGAGAAGTGTGAAGACTCATGGCGGAGAATCCACATGATAGTAGAAGGGAAATTAAGCTTATCACTGGTCGCCATATCCTTATAGACATCTATAAGGGAAAGTATAAAGTGAGAGGGAAAATCTACAGTGAGTCACTTAAGTAAGGACAACAAAAATCTAGCACGAGGCTCAGTAATGGAGTTATAGTGAGAAAATGGATGGAGAACAAATGTCATCACCATATTAAGAAACCTCGGACCTTTTGCAAAGCTCAAGCAAGGGGTGTTTTGATGGTCACCCCAAGATGAAGGTGTTTCACAGAAGAGAGATGAGAGTTTGTCTTTGGACACAGTCCTAAGATGATCACAGCTAGGGTAGTTAGCAAACTTTACCCTCGGAACATGTAGCACCTCGGATATAAGATCCGGAGTGACTACAATGTGCGTGCTTCAAACGTGAGTGATGAAATGAGGTACAGAATAATCGAATCCGTGCATATTGGAGTAGAACTCCTGTATGATCACGAAGGGACAAGTGACTGGGATGCCATAAAGTGACTCCCAACCCTACTATAGATGACAGTGGGAAGGTCAGTATCAAAAAAATCCAATAGGATGACTTGGCGTTTTAAATGAATGCCTTGTCGAGAAAAGTTTTCTGAGAAGTCTTGACAGGCTTTCTCATCACGGAACCAAACATGAGAGGGGGTAGAATCAGAAGTAGATGCTGCCTCAGAATGAAGAGGGTTTTGGGACGGGATATACTTGCTCTTTTTGGGTGCCATAAAGCAAACTAACCAAAAGAAAGAGAGAGAGGGACAAAGACAAGCAGAAAAGTACCAAGTACAGATCAATATCAATAAGATAGAGAAAAAAATGGTACGTATGCATGAAAAATGCATGAGTATTTGACATGGAACAATAAAAACACCATGGGCTCACCCCAATCCAATCCTACCAGCACACATGATTTGAACATAGTAAACACATATCTAAAATGCATAAAACATTGTGAAAATGCAAATGTGATGCAATGCATGAACATTTAAGATCATTTAAACAAAACCCAACCCAAAAATTTCACAAAAACTTCATCAATTTTGAAAGATCTCAAAAATTTTCAAAACACCCCAAAAGTTAGGTCAAAATGAATGAAATGCATGATAAAATGATAGAAAAGAGATCATACCAGAGAGAAAAAGCAAGAATTAGGCCAAAGATTGAGTGGGGAAGATGAAAAGTGTGATTGAGATGTGTTTGGGAGAGGGAGAGACATTTTTCTATTGAGAGAGATCTGATAAAATGAGAGAAAATATCACACTGAGATATATATAGAAAACATGAAGGTCGATGGATCGAGAGGTGTCAAGAGGTGTTAAGCTTTAAATTTTGATAGATGGAGCTATTGAGGAGCTATCGAGAGGTGTCTACAGCAAAGTGACCTCGATGGATCGAGAAACTATCGAGCATACAAAAACTTTCTCGATAGATCGAGAAGCTATCAAGAAGCTATCGAGAAAAATTCTCAAAAAATTTAAGGGAACGAAATTGCGATAACAGTTGTCGAGAAAGGAAGATCAAGAGGCTCGATAGATAGCCTAGTTGTGGAGAGGTATCGAGAAGCTGTCGAGATTGCTTAAAAACAGTTTTTCAAAGAAGAGAAAAACACAAATATGATTGCAATCAAGCATGCTACTCAATCAAAGATCCAAACAACATTTTAAGTTCTTAAAATCATCTCTCAACAAGTAAATGTCAAGCATTTAGATCCAAAACACACACACACACACACACACACACACACACACACACAACAAGTCTAACGAATTTTATATTTCAAAAACAAGTCAAGACAGTTTAGTGAGCATAAATTAACACATTTATTCCTTGTGATGGCTAAATCACATTGTACCTGCACAAGTATCAAGAGTAGTAGAGAATATTGTGTATTGTGTGCAAAAAACATCACAAGATTGTATAAGTATCTACATGTTATGAGAATTTGAGATATAAGAAAATCACTTTGACTCACACACAATCATAACTGCTCGATGGGGACTATCACCTTCGAGGTACATCCTATAATTCCCACATCTCCTAGAAGACACGCTTGCAATCATATATAAAGCATTTTGATTCTTTTTGCTTTTATTTTTCTTTGCATATTTTTCTTTTGTTAAGCATATCATGCATGGACATATAAGAGAGAGAAAAGAAATACCCAATAAAGTTAAGCTTTCGACATTGCACTTTTATTATGCCGAAGCATACAGATGTCATTTCATGATTGGCGGGCAACAGTGGTGAGATGGTTCTTTATGCCTTTCTCTTAGGATTTTCTAGTCATTCCCATCAAAAAGAGTGATACGAGTGTTAAGTACAAGAGATTACTTAATCTTACTCATTACAAACACGAGCCACAAAACTCACTTGCTTAGTTGTGCATGGAGATGCTCATCTAAGTTACAAAAGATACAAAGTTTAGAAAATTTTGTTTCAATGGCCATCCAAGGTACACAAGTACCAATGTACACAAAACACACACTGTTTTTTTTTTTTTTCAATTTTTTTTAATGAAAAACAAAATAAAGAAAAACTAAAAACAAACAAACAAAAACATGTTAAATAAAGCAAAGCATAAAATTAGACTGACTCAAAACAAGAAAGCAAACCACATAAGTAATGCAAGCAAAAAAAAAAAAAAAAAAAATAGAGGGAGAGAGAGAAAAGTGACAAAATCACTTTGATCCTTTTTCCTTCCACACCTTGGAAGAACCTTTCCGTTTAGCGAACCTTTGATCCGGCGGTGAAGGGGAAGAGTTGAAACTGTTTAAGTTCAAAAGGAACATTAGGGATTTTAGAAGATCTCCAAGAGAAGCAAAAAAGGATGGAAACTGATTTTGGTTTCCCGATGAGATCATACTGTTGCTCTGTTGAGTGGCTAACAACTTATAGCAATTCGGTCGAGTATGTCTAGCTGCTCCACAGTGATGGCAGAGATGTTGCTTCTTCTATTTAGACTTTTGGGTATTGCCCTTCTTAGTCCTAGGGTTTTTAATCTCTTTCTTATCTAGCTTAGTGGATGCTCCTAAGATAGATTTACCCTTGTCTATGTTCTCACTAGCTAACACAGTTTTCATATCATTATTCTCAGAATCAACATTATTAGCAGGAGAAACAAACACAATAGTACTAGAAGAAGCAATATTACAGGAAGAGAAATCATTCCCCAAACTGGTTTGATCAGAAGCAGATTTCTGGAAGCTAAGCATCTCATCGAGCTTTGCACTTGACGTCCTCTCCAACTGAGCTCTGACTTGAAATAGCTCCACTTTAAGCTTCTTGGTCTTTTCAGCCAAGAAATTATTCTCAAATCTCAATGCTCCAATGGTCTGATTGGTTTCATCAAACTTCATGGAGATTTCTTCTCGTTCAAGCTCCACATAATTGAGCTTCTTGGTGGCCAACCTATACAACTTCTCATGCTTTTCCGAGACTTTGTATAATTTTGCATAGGCTATGTGGATGTCATCTTTCTCATCCATCTTTTCAAATTTAGACTCCACCTTGTCCTCTTCTTCATCCACTTCTTCAACAATCCCCTTAATAGGATTTACAGTGGCAGTGAAGGCATTCAGGATTCCATCATCCTCATTGTCCGAATCATCCTCAGGCTCGGTGTCACTCAAGGTAGCAACAAGTGCCTTGCTTTTCCCAATGGTCTTGAAATACGTAGGGCACTTTTGTTTCATATGTCCAATGCCTTGACATCCAAAACACTTAGTTCCTGAGGGAACAGTGTACTGACCGTTATCCCTAGCATCCTTCTTCCCTTTGTCTTGGCTTTTGAACTGAGACGAACTGGATTGCTTGCGGTCTTTGTTAAATCCTTTAGCATCAGCATTCTTCATAAACTTTATAAATTGCCTTGTAATAAAGGATTTCATTTTAGAATCTTCATCATCTAAAGACTCATCTATGTCACTACTCTTGGCCTTTAGTGCCGTGCTCTTTCCCTTACTCGATTTCCCAATCCTTGTCAAACCCAACTTATAAGTCTGCAGATTGCCAACCAACTCTATCAAAGTAATTTTTTCAATGTCCTTTGATTCTTCAATTGCGGTGATCTTGGCATGAAATCTCTTGGGTAGAGATTTGAGCACCTTTCTAACAATCTTGGGTTCGGGAATGGTTTCCCCAAGATTGAAGGCTAAGTTCACTATGTCTTTGAGCTTGGCATAGGACTCATCAAACGACTCATCCTCCTCCATCTTGATCTCGTCAAAGCTTGTAGTAAGCCTCTGAAGCTTTGAATCCTTGATAGCCTTGGTTCCTTCATAGGTTATTTGGAGGATGGTCCATGCTTCCTTCGCAGTTTCGGTAGAAGATATCTTCTTGAACTCCTCATTTGTGACCGCACTGAATAAAGCATTCAATGCCCTACTGTTGAAGTTAGATACCTTGATCTTAGCATCATCCCAATCGGTCGACGCTTCATTTTTCTTGGTCCAGCCTATCTCCATAGCTTGCCACACTTTTTCATCCAATGACTGCAAGAAAACTCTCATGCGTACTTTCCAATATACATAGTTAGTGCCATCAAATAAAGGAGCTATAATCAACGATTGTCCTTTATCCATGACAACAGAGGTCAATGGATCACATAGCAAAGATTAACCATAATCAGAGTGTGCCTGCTTTGATACCATTTGATAGGCCAAAAATGTATTGACCCATTGTGATAAATTAACTAATTAATTAGCCAAGTTAATTAATTAATTCAATTAACATGCAATATGAATAGTAGCACAAACAAATTACCAACTAAGTTAATATGCAGTGAAAAATAAAGTTAACATAGTGATTTGTTTACAAATGGGGAAAACCTCCAAGGCAAAACCCCACCAGGTGAATTTAAGGTCATCACTCCCGAAAATCCACTATTATCACAACAAGTGGTTACAAGTAAAGGAATCCCAGTACTTTATACCAACCTACAGTTGAACCCTTACCCTAATACCCAATTGGACTTGTTCTGTAGTGACAATCTCTCCTTTTTAATGCATGGCTCCTAGTATGTGACTAACCAATCGATGCACGGATCCAAGTACGTGACTAACCACCAACTTAAGAAGGATGTTGGCTGCAAATTTATTCAATTCATTAATACGATGAAGATCACAAAGCTCCTTGGTTACAAAACCCTACGGCGTACAAACGCAGCAGCTTCTTCAAGAGAAAGATGAACTAGGGCATATGTCTTCGGCCACAATATACTTGTGAAAAACTTTTGCATTAAGTTGCATCAGTTGTGACAACCTTTAAAATAATCCTTATATATGTTTAGGGTTGTGAGAAATGAAAGCCTAAACAAATATACATGGATTTGTATGAAATCAAATCTGAAAAATTGATTTTCGTAAATCTCGATAGATAGGCTATCTATCGAGCAGCTATCGAGTATCAGGCTAAAGATCCCTTTTAAACCTTGATAGATGTTATCTGTCGAGTTTTTAAATATAGCAGTTCTTCACTTGATTCTTGGACAGATTTGCATGGCTTTAACGCTTGGACTTGAACTCTTGTTCCTTGAAGTATTAAACACATTCTAGATCTACTCAATTACATGTAAAGTGCGTTTTGTCAAAAGATTAGTCAATTTTAAATGACATATGTTCCTAACATGATTCACATATGTCCTAACACCATAGTTGTTTAGACAATGGTAACTACACAAGCAATAATACCTACAAAGCAAACCTCAATCAACTCCTTTCCTCCCTCTCTTCCAACATTGAAATTGACTATGGGTTCTACAATTTTTTTTTATGGCCAAAACCTTGACAAAGTATATTCAATTGGACTTTGTAGAGGAGATGTTAAGCCACACAATTGTCATAGTTGCCTCAATAACACCACAAATCTTCTCCCACCGTTTTGTCCTAATCAGAAGGAAGCAATAGTATGGTATGAAGGTTGCATGTTACGCTACTCATTCCGTGACATATTTAACATCAAGGAAATTAGTCCTCCTTTTTGTGAGTATAACAACATTAGCGTGTATCAACCAATTATTTGGATCAGTTCAATCAGGTCTTGAGGAACTTGTTGGATAGCAAAAGAATTCAAGCTGTAGCAGGTGGTTCTCTTCATAAGTTTGCAGTGGGAAATGCAACAACACCAGACTTCCAAACACTATTTTCACTTGTGCAATGCACACTTGATTTGCCTGAGAAAAATTGCAATGATTGCTTGGTTGTGGCTTTTGGAAATATTCCTCAATGTGGTGGTGGCAAGCAAGGAGGGAGATTTCATACACCTAGTTGTTATTTTATTTTTTAGGTCTACCCCTTCTATGACACCTCATATCCACAATCACCACCACCACCACCACCAGTATCTTCTCCACCATTAAACAATACCTCTGGTACAATAGGTGTTGGGACCCAAATAATGTTATCAACAATATTAGCAATCCAAAATAGCAATCACACACAAGAACACACATATTTATGTGGAAAACCCTTTCTCTTGAAGGGAAAAAACCATGGGACAAACTCCAAAAAGAAAAATCTCTCTTGTTTTTTCTTTACTCTCTCTCACACACACACACACACTAATTATCTCTTTCAAAGGCAGCAACACTTTGCTCTCTCCTCCTTGGCTATCTTCTTGAAGGCGGCAACCCTTCGCTCTCCTCTCCTTGACTATCTTCTTAAAGGCGGTAATACCTTGCAGTCTCCTTCCTCTTGCGTTCCTCCCAAGCGAAAATCCCTTTTCTCTCTCTTAGTTTCATGCTCTATTTTCCCTCTCCCTAGAGGACCCTTGGGCCAAAGCCAAAGCCAAAACCTTTGTAACGTTGTCTATTTACAATACTCTTTTGCTATTCCCTCTTGGACTAGGAATACATTACTTCTTTAACAAGGAATCTATTTCCTCTTGGACTAGGAATACATTACCTCTTTAATAAGGAATAGACTTCCTTCCACACCAAGGGATAGTCTTTTCTTCTACAACAAGGAAACCCAAATTAATTTTTCCTTATTCAACAAGGAAACCTAATTGACTTTCCAAGTCACAATTGGAATTTGAGGCAATTTCCCAACAATAGGTACTAGTGCCACCTTAAGCTTAAAGCATAATAGATTAGGATGTAACTTTTTGCTAAATACTTACTGAAAGTTTATTAGAATATGTAGTTATATCTTTAAAAGCAATATTTATTACACATTGCTTTATTATACACAAGGTACACACAATTTAGTTTAAAACTAAAATCGTGACTTCAAGACATGATTTTAGTTCAAAACCAAAATTGTATATAAAGTGTGTGCAACAAGTAGTATGCATTAACAATTATCTTTTATTTTTTCAAATTAAAAAAAAAAAAAAAAAAAACACTATTACAAAGCCGTATGGAGAAGCAAATAAGCTTAAAAGCTTCCAAATATTAATTTCCACATAATTTCTATACTTTCGAAACTACAATCTGAAGCTCTTTTCATTTATCTGCTTGGAAATTTTAACATTCATCCGTCCAAATTTTGTATGTGAACATATTTCTGGTTTTTGCAGGAAATGAGAGCAATAAATCTCGAACTGTCATTGTAGTTGTGCCCATTATTTCTTTTGTGGTACTAATAATGATTTCAATCTGCATCTACGTAAGAGTCAGGAAACCAAGGGAGAAACCAAAAGGTAAGCAAATATAATTCGTTTATTGTGGTTTGTTATACAAAAATTTGAATTATCGTAAAGATAATAACAAACGAAGTCAGAAATTATGTGCTTGTATTTAACTATTTATAGATGTGCTTCCTAATTAAAGTTCTCAGGTATATATAGCGGTATAGGTGATATTTGTGGGAATAAAATTCCACGTATATTATGAGGACAGATTTCCCAGCAATTATTAAGGTAAAAGACAATATAAGTTGGGGAAATCTTTTTCATAAAACGAATGGGTAGCATAACATGCAACCTTCATACCATACTTAATAGGTAGAATCATGGATACCTAGTAAGTATCATACTTTTTTTTTGACAATCTAGTAAGTATACTTAGTATACTTGATGTTTACTTTGTACCAAAAACAACATGAAAATCCTAACAAATGATGTTGAAAATAATTGTGAATGTGCGGGGGATATATGTCTCTGGAGTATGCAATGAATGGACAATTCTCAGTAAAATCTAATGCCATTAGTTTCGATGTGCTAGTCTAGGAGATAATAAGTGGACAAAAGAATAACTCATTCCAAATTGGAGAGAATATTGAGCACCTTCTAAGCTATGTAAGTATTATTATTTTTGGGTCTAATGGCACATACATCCCATAAGTTTAGAGTGGTAGGTACCATGTGATTTTTTGGTTGGGGGAGGGGGGGGGGGGGGGGGGGAGGCGATTAAATGACTCAATGGAAAACAGAAAATTTAAACCAATACCTTTATCTTTATGATGCGGAGTATGCTATCCATTGACATGTGTCTATTAGTAGGGGTGACTTCAAATAAACCCCCTAACTTGAAAATTTTGTGTGTGTGTATATATATTTTTTACAATAACACAGATCACAGCTCTCTCTCTCTCTCTCTCTCTCTCTCTCTCTAAACATAATATAAATTTACATTAATTATTTAATAATTAGGAAATAAATAGAGTTTGTATATGTGTATATATAGTTATCAAGATATAATAACTTTTTGTTATAAATTTAGTGATTTAGTAAAAAAATACAGTAATAAATTTAGTGATTGTTTAAACATTTTATTGGTTAACTAAACAATTCATGTATTATTTATGTATGGATGAGTTTCGTCGTTTAGTTTAAAATATTTTTATAAAAAAAAATGACAAATAGATAATGAAACTACATAAAAATAAAATTGTTTTAAAAATAAAAAATAAAATGGTCACACTTACCTATATTGACAATAGATAATGACAACTGAGAATGAACTATCATATAATGATTTTAAAATATGAAAACTCTTCCATTATTGGCGTGTGTGTGTTTTTTTTTGGTTGATAACTTGATATATTCAAGTTTTCTTTTTATGAAATATTGTTTAATTTAAGTTTCTTAATGACCCCCTGGAAAAGTTTTATGGAGCCACCATGGTTTATTATTATGACAATAATAATGTCCATGAAGTTACAAATTATTGGTGTAGCTGGTATAGTTAGTTTGCAAATACATAAAATTCTAGCAAGCATGAAGGATGAGGAGCTTCAAGGAAAGGAAGAAAAGAGTCCTGTTGTGTAGCACAAATATTTTTCATTTTAAATCACAAAATAAAATATTCTCTTGAATACTAAATTTGTCAATTTAAATTATATTACAGCATGGAAAAATTGAAAACGGGGTATAGCTTCAAATCTTGTAGATCCCACATTAAAGGCTGGTTTGACAACTGAAATAATGAGATATATTTACATTGGATTGCTTTGTGTTCAAGAAAATGTAGCTGATAGACCAACTATGGCATCTATTGTTCTTATGCTTAGTAGCTACTCTACTACTCTACCGACACCTTCAAAACTTGCATTTTTTATGCACGGTAGTATTGAATCAAACAATGTTTTGCAATGGGAGCATGATTCAAGGGTGATAGAGCCAAATCTATCAATACAAGCTTCGATAAATGAGGTGTCAATCATTGAGCTATCTTCTCGCTAGTATTTTGTGAATTTGAAATATAATACTATTATTTTCCTTATTTATTTATTTAATTTAAGAATAAACAATGTATGAGTTATTAAGAACTTATAATTCCTTCAAAACTGGACCATTTAGTGACCAAAAAAAGAAAGGTTGAGATTTTTTTACTGTATTATGGTGTTTGATTGCCAAAGTCCTGTAACACTATGCTTGATTCGCATTCCTCATGTGTTTCCCACTGAAGCTTCTAATGCAAAAACATAGGTCTCAACATAGTGTCAAATCACTCAATCACATTACCAAAACTGAGGCACATTACATGCTTCCAGATGCAACCCAGCACCAGTAGCAATATTTTAATTCCAAAATGTGTCTTTGGAATGGCTGTCATCTCTTCTATTATGATAAATCAAGTTTAGCTTGTCCACATCATCATTCAAATATATATTCTTTTGTCTTTACAAAAATCTGTTAATATTACTGATTAAATATTAATATTAATTAGTTATTGATGAGTTATATGAATAATTTGATATTTCCTTCTTCTATGAAGAAAATGCTTATTTCAAGTCACAATATAAGCTGTTTAAACAGCATGTATATTGTGACTATATTTTAAATTTTTGGCAAGTTATAAATTCATTAAATAATTCAACGCCTTTTTGGATAAATTAACCCAATACTTACCAAAATTCTCATTAAATTAGGTTTGACATTATTTAAACAAATTGTAATTAAATCATTTAATTTCTTCTCTATAAATTCTTTGATTCGATTTTTTATTTACTAATGCTTATTAATTAAATATGTATTATATATAAATATATTTTTTTTATCAAACATTCCATACATTGCACATGTTAGCAACTAGTTGTATACATAATGGTGTCTTTTTTAATAACTTTGATGACTTAGTTGCTTATATAATTACTAGTTTTTTAGCAAATAAGTGGTCAAATTGATTAGAAAAGATATTATAAAATATTTGATTCAATTTATGAAAAATTAACATTACTACGTTGTTTATATATAATTACTCAAATATAAACAAATATACAATTCATTTTGCAATGCTAATTTATCAAATAATATATATGAAATCAAAACCTTTGAACTTTTTTTTTTTGTTGTTGTTGAGATTTCTACTAATATTACCATGTAAACTTTTGAAATCTATTTAACAATGTTATTTCTTAGAAACGTGCTTTTGCATGTATAAGTCACCATTAGAAAATATTAATAACAAATAATATTATAATTATGTCACGTCATCATTTGATTCAAAATTAAACTTTTCTATATCATTTGGAATGAGTAATAATTTAATTTATTTACAACTAAATTAATTGGGTTCATCAAGTGGATCCTAAAAGTAAAATCAACAATCTATAATCTACATTTTAAAATGAGAGCACATCATCCTACCAACACAATTTGATGGTAATCACTACAGTTAAATAAATTAAAAACATAAAAAGAACCTTAGGCTATGTTTCTGTCGGGATATCAAAACTAAACTAGTAAATAAATTGAAAACGTTGATTTAATTTCTATTGTTTGAGTATCGAATCTATCGATTAAATATCTATCAAAATCTGTAACATGATCAATCGAGATTTGATCCAATGACTGTCAAATTCTAGATATAATTTCTTATTGAGTTGTTTCAACAAACTTTTGAATTCATGAATAATAGTTATTGTAAATGATACATAGTCATGGACATTAATACTAACCTAAAAACTAAAAATCTTCTCTTTGGCAATTCCATGACGTAGTAGATTTTGAGCCTGACTGAAATACCCATTGTTCTTCGTTCTTCTTGAACTGAAGTAGATTTTGAGATTGTTGTTCTTCTTACTCAGATGATTATGACAAAAAGCAAGCTTTATATATATGAATTTATTTTGAGTAGGCCTTAGAGAACTCTTATTCATTTATATATTTTTCCCCTCTATCGAAGAGTTATTGGATGATCATTAAAGAAAGTAGTCACTGAAATCACCATGGTTTTAAAAACCGGACCAAATAAAAAGAAAGAAGTGAGTAGATGGCAGTAACTGGGGTATTTAAAGGGAGGTGTTGACTTTGGAGTGCTAAGACTAATATGGATTTTTTTTTTTTTTTTTTTTTTTTTTTGTCGTTTTCTATTCCAAATGGTCTAACTTTCTCTTTCTCTGTTCAATGTAGCATTAATTTCCTAGAGTCCTAGAGTAATGTTATTATTTATTTTTGGGTCATGTTAATAAATGTCCTTATGGCAATTGTTAATAAACCATAATAGGAAAGTTTTGACTTCATTCTGCCAATAAAATATTTCTAAAAATAGCTCCGATACCAATGCCCTAATATTTCCCTCTATTTTTTGGTGAACTCCTAAAGCCACTTATTTCTTACAATTCTTAAAAGAAAATGTTAACGAAATGTCCTAAGGGCAATTGTTAGTGAACCATTTTAGGAAACTTTTTATGGAAAAAAAAAAAAAATAATGTTTGACAGTTTTTCAATTTCCCATAAAAGTGGTATAAAAACTTTCACAAAATGGTTTATTAACAATTGTCACAAGGACACCCATTAACATGACCCAAAAAAGAAACCAAACAATAATTAATAGGTTTTTTTTTTTTTTTTTTTTTGGGAAAAAACATAGCCATACAGTGATACAAATACAACACAAACATTGACATAAATATAATTTAAATCTAATAAATGGTTTTTTAAAAATATATAAGTGGTAATTATATGATAATAATTAATTTATAAATTTAATAATAAATGAACTTTAGTATAACTTTGCTATTATGTCTTGTGAAATATTTTTTTAATTTTTTGAAAGAAAAATGATACGCCTATAATATTTTTACAACAAATCCCAAGTGACAGGTTGTTATTGTTGGGACAAAAAAATCATCTTAGCGTTAGTTTGAAATTTGAACCAATAACAACTAACCACTTGTGATTTGTTGTAAAAATGGTATAGATAGTATCTCTCCTTTTTGAAATATATTTTTAAACTAAATATTATTAGTTATAAATTTATTATATATCTTATTATTTATTTTTATAAATTTAAAATTATTAATTATTTATTTATGATGTCACTAATTCGAACCAAAAAATCAATTACCATTCTCTTTTTCTGTTCTTTGATTGGTATAGTTTTTAAAACCATAGAAGCTATAGTAAAAGTTTTAATTCAAATCATGTTTTGTGAATACCTTTAGATTAACTCAAAACAATTGTCTTTAAAAGACCTTGTCTTCGCCTTAATTTTTTGATTCAAAAGTGTTGCCGAAATGGGTTGTGGAATTTAGCATTGGAGGAGCTTGGGAGGCTTAAAGATTTTGGGTACAAGCCCACGAGATGGACGTATAATGCATTGGTTCAAGTGTTTCTTAAAGCTGATCGGTTGGACACGGCTTATCTGATTCATAGGGAGATGTCGAGTTCAGGGTTTATTATGGATGAGTTTACCTTAGGTTGTTTTGCGCAATCTCTCTGCAAAGCGGGGAGGTGGAGAGAAGCTCTCTCGCTGTTTGAGAAGGAAGAAATTGTGCCCAACACAGTTCTTTATACAAAGATGATATCTGGGTTGTGTGAAGCTTCTCTTTTCGAGGAAGCTATGGATTTCTTTAACAGAATGCGGACTAGTTCTTGTATTCCTAATATTGTGACATATAGGACTTTGCTTTGTGGGTGTTTGAGGAAAAGACAGCTTGGTAGGTGTAGAGAATTCTTAGTATGATGATCACAGAAGGTTGTTATCCTAGTCCTAAGATTTTTAATTCTCTTGTTCATGCCTTTTGCAGATCAGGAGATTATTCTTATGCCTATAAGTTGCTTAAGAAAATGGTCAATGCAGTTGCCAGCCAGGTTATGTGGTTTACAATATCTTGATTGGTGGTATATGCGGCAATGAAGAATTACCAAGCTCAGATGTTTTAGAGTTGGCCGAGAAAGCTTATGGTGAGATGCTTGATGTAGGGGTCGTATTGAATAAGGTCAATGTCAGCAATTTTGCTCGATGTCTTTGTGGTGCTGGAAAATTTGAGAGGGCATATACTGTTATTCGTGAAATGATGAGTAAGGGATTCATACCTGATACTAGTACCTATGCTAAAGTGATTGGCTTTTTGTGTAATGCCTCCAAGGTAGAGAAGGCCTTTTTATTGTTTGATGAAATAAAGAGGAACGGTATTGCTAGGAAACTTTCCAATGCTAATGATCTGTTTGAGATTATGAGTTCTGAAGGTTGCATTCCTAAGGTTTGTGCAAAGCTCACAAGGTCAAAGAGGCCCGTAACCTGTTGGATGCTATGTCAGTGGAAGGCTGTGAGCCAAACCATATCGTGCATGATGCTCTTGTAGATGGATTCTGCAAGTCCGGGAAGCTAGATGATGCACAAGAGGTGTTTGCTAAGATGTCAGAGAATGGATATAGTCCTAATGTCTATACTTACAGCTCTTAGATTGACATGTTGTTTAAGGATAAAAGACTGGATCTTGCTTTGAAAGTCTTGTCCAAAATGCTAGAAAATTCTTGTGCACCAAATGTTGTCATATACACAGAGATGATTGATGGCCTCTGTAAAGTTGGAAAGACAGATGAAGCCTATAAGCTTGTGCTAATGATGGAAGAAAAGGGGTGTTATCCAAATGTTGTGACGTATACTGCAATGATAGATGGCTTTGGGAAAGTGAGTAAAGTCAAAAAATGTCTTGATCTCTTGAGAGAAATGGGCTCAAAGGGTTGTGCTCCAAATTTTGTCACCTACAGAGTTCTTAGAAATCACTGTTGTGCCACTGGCCTTCTGGATGAGGCTCATAAACTCTTGGATGAAATGAAACAAACATATTGGCCAAGGCATATATCAAGCTACCGTAAGGTCATTGAAGGTTTCAACCGAGAGTTTATTATCTCACTTGGGCTTCTAGATGAGATCAGTGAGAATGATTCTGTTCCTATCGTTCCAGTATACAGAATACTGATTGACAGTTTTATTAAGGCTGGGAGATTAGAATTAGCTCTGGAGCTGCATGAAGATATTCCATCATTTTTCCCTTTAAAAGCTGCCAGCAAGAATATGTATACTTCTTTGATTGAGAGCCTCTCCCGTGCAGGTAAAGTCGTTTAGGCTTTTGAGCTGTACACAGATATGGTAAGGATGGGTGGTGTTGCAGAGCTGAGCACATTCATTCACCTTATTAAAGGGCTCATCAATATTAACGAGTGGGAAGAAGCACTTCAACTGTCAGATAGCATATGTCAGATGGTCAGTCTCTCCCTATCTACATTTTCTTTGCTCAAGCTTTGGTATACATTATGGAAACAAATCATGTTTTTGCTTATTGAAGTTGTCAGTTCTCAAAATTTTGTCAGATGTATAGTGTCTATCCATTTGGTTGTGAAATTGGTTTCTACTTAAAATTTGCAAGATATGAGAGAAAATTACTCCAAATTAAAATAATTATGGGATCATGAATTTGCACCCTTTAGGAGAATATCTGTTTGCCATCTTTTGTTTTGTGGGATAATGATATCTAACTACATTGAATTGAATGATGAAAGCTGGTTTTCTTGCTGTACTGGAGACTAGCTGTCTGTCATTGCATCTTCTTAGTTATCTACTTATTTTGGTTTGAGTATATAGCCAAAAAGAAAAAGAATATCTAGGTTTGAGCAAATCCCTGACTAAATTCAATAATGAAAGTTTATATGTTGGTTCTTTAATATCCTGCATGTTTTGGGTCTGTAAATGGAAAAACTGGGTTTAGCATGTAAAGGTTAGTTGACCAGAGTGACACTTAATAGAATTTTTGGCATAAATGCAAATAGATGTAAAGAGACCACTGTTTTCTTCTTTATTTCTCCTCGGCCTTTTTTTCCAACTGATTGTAGTCTAAGAAGAATGAAAACTGCTTGGGAAGTATTACTTAGGAGACTTTTGGATATTTATAATATTGTAGTAGGATAAGCTACTTCAGGAAAGCTAAAACCACTTTGGTTGAGGGGGCATCCTGCTGTATAAATTGCATGCGTTAATATTGTGGCACTGGTGGAAGGTCTCACTTGAGTTTTACCATTGCCCACATATTAATGATTCTCTTTCAAGTAAATTACATTTTAGTAGGTGGCACTAAAAGTGAGACATCGAAAACTATTTTGTTGTTTTAAGTGATAAATTGTGCTTGCTTTGTGAAAAGACAAAAGAAGCTGTTACTTCGGAAACAGTGTTGCTGAAAATTTTAGTTGTCCCTTGTATTGTGGTGAAACCTGTTTAAGAATAAATAGGTGTCGAGTTACTTGTCTAATAATTTCTTCTTCTTTTTATCATTATTTATTTCTCCTTTCTTTGAGCAGGATATCCATTGGCTTCAACAAGAAGATACATCTTCCAGAAATTAGGCTTTTGAGCATATCTATATTTTTTTCTCAAGGTTGATGTGATAGCATAATGGTGTATGTTAAAGTTTTGGTTCAGATAATGACTACATTGGTGGAAACTCTTGATGCACACATGAAATTCCTAGGAGGTGATAGCTATTGCATAATTTGCATCGCAATGAAATGAGTATAAAAAAGAGTATAAAAAAAATATGGACATCTTCGATTGACTGTTTGAAGCAACTAGAAGCTGAAATAAAGCTTGAGGGAAATATTTTGCCTTTCAATTATTCATTCTCATAAAGTTGGTGAGCTCTCTTTAACTTCTTAACAAAAACCAATTGAAAAAACTTCTTTAAAAAAAAAGAGGTCCTATTTATCCTTATTTGTGTTTATTTTGTGCACCATTGCTTACAGCTGATGCGGCCTATTGGGTATGATGCGAGTCAATGTTGCTAAAACTGATTTACTTCTTCAGTCTCTTAAAGTTGGTGAGCTCTCTTTAACTTCTTAACAAAAACCAATCGAAACAAGATTCTTAGCAAAGAAAAAATGTCTCCTTTATCCTTATTTGCATTTACATTGTGCATTGTTGCTTACAGCTGACGTGGCTTATTGGGTATGATGCGAGTCAGTGTTACTAAAACTGATTTACTTCTGCAATACCCTCCATTGAATTTGTCAAGGTCAGTTTATTCATTAGTATTCTTCTGTGACCTAGACAGTAGTGACTATGTATATCTTGTTCTTTCATCATTCAATGTAGATAAATCCACCATTCCTGTTGCTAGCTTTTAGTAAAATCATATCATTCATGATGCAACTGTGTTGTATACAGCTAAAGTTTGTTACTGAATGCAATGCATGATGTGTTATTAGAACCAATTTTTTGCTGCAGATAGCCTTCGATTGTGATAAGGACTTCTGAGGTGTTGATTCTATCTTCTTTCTTGTGCAGCTTTGACACTGATGATGACAATACATGCATAGACACTGACAAACACACCTACAAATTATCACACTTTTCCCCCACTCTTGCCTAGGAATGTAGTCACATGAATTTGAATTTAATTGACTGTTTGGTCTCATTAATGGTTGGAAATACTTTCTTTCCCACAAAAGGCCTATTTCAATATAGATCACAACATGGATCTAATCAATTTTAATTTATGGAGTAATGTCAGCAAGATCTGTATTATTTCACTGGAGATTCTAATGACATGTCACATGTTGATGCAAATTTGTATTGCATGTGAATGAAATTTTTATATAGAACAGATTGGTGCTTTTGCCATGTACATATTCTCTTAAACATTGTTGTTACACTTCAACAACTTCTATAGAGACAGTTGCATGATCCATAGAAAGTGACCCAATTTAAAATTTTTAGAAACATGGCACTGTGGAGTCGAAAGGTGAAATCCTTTCTAAAGTTTGTTGAATGCAATGGCATTGTTGTCAAATATGAATTCACATAAGAAATCTATGTGAATTCATTCTCGTAACATCTCCATGTTTTACAGAAACTAACAATTTGCATGATGGGTGCTGGAGGTTGGTGTTACTCACTTTTAGTTCGTTTGTGCTGTTTTATACAAAGGAAAATCACATTTTTTCAGATTACATCTGCAAATTGGGGAGGCTGTCTTCCAGCCACCTCTCATAGACCTTGCACAAGTGGGAGCGATGTGCCTTGGGTATGAAATTTGTTTATCTACAGAAAATTTCTTTTTTATTGTCCCATATATGTCTTTTTTATGAGAAACTTCATATAGTTCATAACCAACAAAACTTATTTATATGTCCTTTCTTGGAGAAACTTCTTATAGTTCATAACCTACAAAACTTAATAAATAAATAAAAAAGGGTGGGGGGTGCAATTTGTTTGGAGAATGGAATCTTGAGGCCCAAACACAAGTCCTCCTTCCAAGATATAATGATTATACATACCAATGGTGGAGATCCATGCCAACTCGGCTATCTGAAACCCTCTAGACTGATCTATAGACAATAATTGGTAAGATGCTATATAAAAAATAGACTTCTAACAATAATTTATGTAAGCTTCTTCTCTTTAGAGAAATAAAAGTTGAGGGCTGAGGTCCTCAAGAATGAATCTCAGATAGAATTTCCCAAGTGTTTTTCATTGTCTTTTCTTTTTGTTACATGATTCATGACTGTAAAACTGCAGGCATTGGAGTGGCAGTAAGAAGCTCAACAAACTTGTTTGCTTCACTTTCGAATGGGGTACTTTGCCTCAAGTACAAGTTTCCATTTTTTGTCGCCTTAGGCGTTTATTTATAGCTAGGACACTTTGAGCAGGGTATTGGATGCGGGACACTATCATCTGGTGCTTCTTTTTACAAAAATCAGGTACCATATACTTTAGTTTTTCCCCCCCTCCTATCTTACCAAAAGCTTTATTTATAATTTAACATTAAGGAAATTATTTTCTTACAAGCAACTTCTATAACTCTAGATCTTTATTATTTATAATATCATAAGTGGCCTCACTCTTTTTTTTTTCCCCTTTCTTTTTTTCTCTCCTATAACTCAAAATCTTCATGTGCTGATGAAATTTATAGAGGGCTTTATATTAAAAATAATATTGAATTCATTTATTATAAATACTCAACTCCAAATGCAATTTTGAAAATTTTCTTTATTAGAAAAAAAAGGTAAACAGCTAATTTCATGCTCATTGAGAGAGTGCCAAGACACTCAATAACTTTTTTTTAGCTAAAATGACAGGTTGGGTTGGGTTGACATGTGGGTGAAACATGTTGGTCCCTATTTTTCGAAATAAAAATCCCCCTTTTATTTGGTTTTCCCTCGATCAAACAGATCACAGATACAAAAATACTGTCGATCTCAATTCTCAAATTGACCAAAAAAAAAATCTCAAATAACCACTTCTGGTCTCTCTCTATTCCTTCACCTTCATAAGTTCGTCTTTTATTGTTGGGTAAATTATACCAACCTCCCTTGTGGTCTCACAAAATAACACACCTCCCTCAAGGTTTCTATAAATGCAATAAATCCAAATGCCCTCTCATAGTACTACTTCCTTCATAGAATTTTTCATTTTTTTAAAAAAGATTCACTCTTGTTCACAAACCTTAAGGGGGTAGAGTGTTATTTATAATAACCAAGGGAGTGGAGTGCCATTTCCTCTTGAGTTTTGGCAGGAATATTTTTTGAAATAGAATATTGCATTCAAAGTGTTTAGTTTGCAAAGGAGAAAGGAAAGGAAAAAAATCCTCAATGTTTGGAAAAGTGGGGGGGGGGGGGGGGGGGGAAGTCAAGAGTTGAAATGAAAAGAAGGAAAAGGAAATGAGAGTACCTTGCAACTAGAAGCTGAAATAAAGCTTGAGGGAAATATTTTGCCTTTCAATTATTCATTCTCATAATGTTGGTGAGCTCTCTTTAACTTCTTAACAAAAACCAATTGAAAAAACTTCTAAACAAACAAAAAGGTCCTATTTGTCCTTATTTGTGTTTATTTTGTGCACCATTGCTTACAGCTGATGCGGCTTATTAGGTATGATAAGAGTTAGTGTTGCTAAAATTGATTTACTTCTTCAGTCTCATAAAGTTGGTGAGCTCTCTTTAACTTCTTAACAAAAACCAATCGAAACAAGATTCTTAACAAAGAAAAAATGTCTTCTTTATCCTTATTTGCATTTACATTGTGCACCGTTGCTTACAGCTGACACGGCTTATTGGGTAATGATGATGTCGAAAAAATCACCAATAAGTCACACAGTACTTGCGCGCTCGAAGTAGCACCTGCACAACAGAAAAGAAAAGACCTAACAGAGAGCACCGGTGTGGTGCCGGCCAAACACCCTCCGAAGATCAAGTTAGAACTATTCTTAGAACTCTAGAGTGCTAGAGAGGGTAAATTATGCGTACCTTGATTTGTGAAAGCATTGGGGCTTTTATAGTAGTAGGAGGCTGGCACTTCTTCCTTGGCCTTGAAGTATTTTCCTTATAGGACTATACTTGAATAGTAAAAATGTGGTGAGTAAGACTTTTCCTTGTAGAGGAGATCTTCCTTCGGCGCGCGTATCTTCCGGAATTCCTTTTGTGCCAGGATTCCTATTGTCTTTGGGATTCTAGGATGATTCAAGCGTAGGCAGCAAGTACTCTTTATCCAGGGTTTTTGCTGTATCTATCCATGCTGGGCCTTGGCGCAAGTTGGGGCTAGCACTCCGTTGGCCCACGGACCTGGATCCATCATGCCCATTAAATCAAGCCCGTCAGGCCATATTTTATCCCCTTCAGGTATGATGCGAGTCAGTGCTACTAAAACTGATTTACTTCTGCAATACCTTCCATTGAATTTGTCAAGGTCAGTTTATTCTTTAGTATTCTTCTGTGACCTAGATGGTAGTGACTATGTATATCTTGTTCTTTCATCATTCAATGTAAATAAATTCACCATTCTTGTTGCTAGCTTTTAGTAAAATCATGTCATTCATGATGCAGCTGTGTTGTATACAGCTAAAGTTGGTTATTGAATACAATGCATGATGTGTTACTAGAACCCATTTTTTGCTGCAGATAGCCTTCGATTGTGATAAGGACTTCTGAGGTGTTGGTTCTATCTTCTTTCTTGTGCAGCTTTGACACTGATGATGACAATACATGCATAGACAGTGACAAACACACCTACAAATTATCACACTTTTCCCCCCACTCTTGCCTGGGAATGTAGTCACATGAATTTGAATTTAATTGACTGTTTGGTCTCATTGATGATTGGAAATACTTTCTTTCTCACAAAATGGCCTATTTCAATATAGATCACAACATGGATCTAATCAATTTTAATTTATGGAGTAATGTCAGCAAGATCTGTATTATTTCACTGGAGATTCTAATGACATGTTGATGCAAATTTGTATTGCATGTGAATGAAATTTTTATATGGAACAGATTGGTGCTTTTGCCATGTACATATTCTCTTAAACATTGTTGTTGCACTTCAACAAATTTTATAGAGACAGGTGCATGATCTATAGAAAGTGACCCAATTTGAAATTTTAGAAACATGGCATTGTGAAGTCCAAAGGTGAAAGCCTTTCTAAAGTTCATTGAATGCAATGGCATCATTGTCAAATATGAAATAATGAGATTACTCCTGTCGTATCATAAGAAATCTATGTGAATTCATTCTCATAACATCTCCATGTTTTACAGAAACTAACAATTTGCATGATGGGTGCTAGAGGTTGGTGTTACTCACTTTTAGTGTTTGCGCTGTTTTATACAAAGGAAAATTACATTTTTTCATATTACATTTCCAAATTGGGGAGGCTGTCTTCCAGCCACCTCTCATGGATCTTGCACAAGTGGGAGCAATGTGCCTTGGGTATGAAGTTTGTTTATCTATAGAAAATTTCTTTTTTATTGTCCCATATATGCCTTTTTTATGAGAAACGTCCTATAGTTCATAACCAACAAAACTTATTTATATGTCCTTTTTTGGAGAAACTTCTTATAGTTCATAATCTACAAAACTTAATAAATAAATAAATAAGTATGGGGAGTGCAATTTGGTTGGAGAATGGAATCTTGAGGCCCAAACACAAGTTCTCCTTCCAAGACATAATGATTATACATACCAATGGTGGAGATCCATGCTAACTTGTCTATCTGAAACCCTCTGGACTGATCTACAGACAATAACTGGTAAGATGCTATATAAAAAATTGACTTCTAACAATAATTTGTGTAAGCTTCCTCTCTTTAGAGAAATAAAAGTTGAGGGTTGAGGTCCTCAAGAATAAATCTCAAATAGATTTTCCTAAGTGTTTTTCATTGTCTTTTCTTTTTGTTACATGATTCATGATTGTAAAACTGCAGGCATTGGAGTGGCAGTAAGAAGCTCAACAAATTTGTTTGCTTCACTTTCTAATGGGGTACTTTGCCTCAAGTACAAGTTTCCGCTTTTTGTTGCCTGAGGCGTTTATTTATAGCTGAGACACTTTGAGCAGGGTATTGGATGTGGGAAACTATCATCTGGTGCTTCTTTTTATGAAAATCAGGTACCATATACTTTAGTTCCCCCCCTCCTATCTTACCAAAAGCATAATTTATAATTTATCATTAAGGAAAGTATTTTCTTACAAGCAACTTCTATAACTCTAAATCTTTATTATTTATAATATCATAAGTGACTTCACTCTTTTTTTCCCTTTTCTTTTTTTCTTTCCTATAACTCAAAATCTTCATGTGCTGATGAAATTTATAGAGGGCTTTATATTAAAAACAATATTGAATTCATTTATTATAAATCCTCAACTCCAAATGCAATTTTGAAAATTTTCTTTATTAGGAAAAAAGGTAAACATGTAATTTCATGCTCATTGAGAGAGTGCCAAGACACTCAATAACATTTTTTAGCTAAAATGACAGGTTGGGTTATGTTGACATGTGGGTTATACATGTTGATCCCCTATATTTCGAAATAAAAAATCCCCCTTTTATTTTGTTTTCCCTCAATCAGACAGATCACAGATACAAAAATACTGTCGATCTCAATTCTCAAATTGACCAAAAAAAAAATCTCAAATAACCATCTCTGGTCTCTCTCTATTACCTCACCTTCATAAGTTCGTCTTTTATTGTTGGGTAAATTATACCAACCTCCCTTGTGGCTTCACAAAATAACACTCCTCCCTCAAGGTTTCCTGAAATGCAATAAATCCAAATGCCCTCTCATAGTGCTACTTCCTTAATAGAATTTTTCATTACAAAAAAAAGATTCACTCATGTTTACAAACCTTAAGGGGCAAAGTGTTATTTAAAATAACCAAAGGGAGTGGAGTGTCATTTCTTCCAGAGTTTTGGTAGGAATATTTTTTGAAATAGAATTTTTCTTTAGGAAAGCCAGGCATGCACTTATTGTCACATTTATACAGACCTCAAGGGGAAGTATCATTAATACATACATTTGGAAGAAGTATAATTTCGATAAATCCCAAGATAGGTTGGCCATTGGTGTAATCTATCCTTTCTTTCTCCCTCTGCCTCTGCCTCTACTCTTACTCAACCAAACCTCTAGCCATACTACGATATGCTAATCTCCCTCCATCTCTAATTTCAATTCCACTTTTTCGATCGTTCATTTAGTTTTCGATGACCATGCTATTGGGATTTTGTATAAAATTAATTCGATGTATATTCAAGATATGGTTGTATGATATCATGTAATGTTTCATTTCTTTATGATGGTTGTAGCCTCTTTCATGGTTACATTTTACTAGATTGAAATTCTAAGTTAGTAATTTTAGCACATTTATTTTGCATGGGGTTAAAGATTTAATGTTTGGAAAAATAGGGGGGGGGGGGGGGGGGGGGGGGGGGGGGGGGGGAAAGAAAAAAAAGTCAAGAGTTGAAACGAAAATAAGGAAAAGGAAATGAGAGTACCTTGCATTCAAAGTATTTGGTTTGCAAGGGAGAAAGGAAAGGAAAAAAAATCCTCATGCTCTAGTACAGATTCTCTCTTCTCTCTATTTCCTTCCAATTTGGGAGGAAAGGAAAATGTTGGCCCTATGGAGAACTCTGCATTTTCCCTTCCCTCGTTCCATTTCTCTCCAAACAAATAAAGGATTTTTCTTTTCCTTCCCACCTTTTCCATCCCTTGCTTTCCCTCCAGCTTCCCTTCAACCAAACATATATATATATATATATATATATATATTTATTGAACATTTTCTTCCCATAGTGTTCATTAATCACTGTATAGAATATGGAGTAGTTCGGGAACTTGCAAAACCTTTTATTTATTTATTTGTTTATTTATTTTTTAGAGAGGTGGAAATGGAATACATGATAAAGAAAATGAGGGTTGCCTATGTAGTTCAAGGGTTTCGTTTTTTCTAATGCGAAAAAAAAAAATGCAAGTTATAATGGATTGAGCTGACACGTTAAAGACCAAATAAGTCGAACTCCAACCCACCCAACTCTATTTGTTACAAGAATTTCACATCAGAAACTAGCAAATTGGATATCAAGGTTTTTTCTTCGTTAGAAACTAACTTGTAATCTTTGTATAATTATAAATATTATAATTAAATAACCATATCATATTTGTAATGAGGGATTTTATTTTATTTTAATAGGATAAAAATGTGGCTTTGAAAGTTTAATGGTGTGCATTGAAAAGATAAAAGTTTAGTTTTATTAATTGCATCTGTCAAGATATAGATATTATTCTCTCTCTCTCTCTCTCTCTTTCTCTCTCTCTCTCTCTCTCTCTCTCTCTCTATATATATATATATATATATATATATATATATATATCTTTTTTAATTTTTTAAATGTCGAAAATCAATTAAATATATAACGTTCAGGAATCAAGTATTTAGGTTAATGCTATCAATTAGCTTTTAAATTCTGGTAGGGTAAGCAAATTTGTTCCTTCTATATTACTCTATAGAAAAATAAGTTAGTTAGTTATATTTTTATCTATTTTTTTACAAATAAAGTAGTTATTGATTTATATATTCACATGACATTTTATAAATAAATGTTATTATTGTGATACAAATGTTAAAATCATGCCTAATAGAATTTTTTATGAGTTATAAAATATATTTAAAAAATTCGAGGCATTTCTTTCTTATCTTTTATAATACAAATAGTTCGGGGTATGGTTGTCCAACTCACCCACAGACCCGACCCACTCAAAAAATCTGACTAGATTTGAGTCTACTGCCATTTCTACTCCATGACTCTAGCAATTGGCAGCGGGTCTCTTTTTGCACAAAACAATGTTGGTGGGTCGGTTGCGGATCTCATTCCCTAAAACCCGAAAAACTCAAACAAATTGATTATGAGGCCCTTTTTCCAGCGAGATTTGCTAAATCTAGTGAGCTATCAGCTATTTCTAGTAAGATCTCAACTAGATCTGGCTATTTCTATTGAATCTAGCAACATCTCACTAGATTTTGTGATATTTTCGCTAGATCTAGTGAAATTTTACCGGATTTTCACCTTTATCTCATCAGATCGTTATCATTTTTTAGATCTACAACACCAACCAAATCGACTGCTACCATTTGAAGGCTTGATCTGTTTAATCTAATCAACTTTTTTGATTGGTGGTGGGTTAATAAATGTTCCTCTTGATCAGGTTGGATCTAGGGGTTGAGCCCAAACTCGATGACCTAACTCGTGGACAGCCCTAGTTGGGAGAGAGGGATTTAAACACACAAAATTGGAAAACATTAAGTTATACAAATAGAATCATCTTGAAAAATACAGACAAAGAAAATATTACCCAAGATTTAAAATTCAGAACATATAATAATATTTTAATAAAGAAATCAAAGCGTTAAAATGAAGAATGAATCAAAATCCGCCTTCAGAAAAGTTTCAGAAATTCCGTGCGATGTTTTAAATTAGATAATTTTTTGCTCAACTTGCTATTTCTCTTTTCTTTTGATCCCATTATTTATTGTATCTTGTTGATTCTCTTAGATCACTTTCCATGGGCTGTGTTGAATGGGATGGGTGTCCACTGGGCCCAATAAACCTGTATTGTTGACTGCTACTTTCAAAGTTTGCGTAAAAATCTCCCCAATATTAATTCCAGATCAAGCGCGCGCCAATCATAACAAGGAAGTCAATTTCATTTTTTCTCTTGCCAGTCCCCACCAAGTCAAGTGGCAATGGAATATTGTTCACTATTAACGTTCCCAAAAAGGACTTGCGCTGTTGGTCAATTCTTCTTATGCCCTTACAGTCTTGCACTCATATTTACATAGAAAAATTGGACACGTTAGTTTGGAAAAAAAGCAATCGAGAAACAAAAGGTTGAATGACTCAAAAAAATCAAGGACTTCCTGTTCTTCAAAGTCTTTACTCAGGTCAATAGTTCGGCCCCCTCTCTAAAAGCCTAAATGATAAGTTTCTTAACCCAAGTCTTGCCTCAAACACATGGCAATGGTGCCTTAAACACATGGCAATGGTTTCTTCAAGACTTGTCTTCCTCGTTTCCATTTGCATACTGGTTTCTCAAGCCATTGCTCAGCCAGACTTCCTAGACCATTTCTGTTCAGACGACAAGGGTAACTACACAAGCAACAGTACCTACAAAGCAAACCTCAATCAAGTCCTCTCCTCCCTCTCCTCCAACACAGAAATTGACTATGGGTTCTACAAATTTTCTTATGGCCAAAGCCCTGACAAAGTATATTCACTTGGACTTTGTAGAGGAGATGCCAAGCCAGATATTTGCCGTAGTTGCCTCAATAACGCCACAAATCTTCTCCCTCTGCTTTGTCCCAATCAGAAGGAAGCAATAGGATGGTATGACTACTGCATGTTACGCTACTCATTGCGCAACATATTTGGTATCATGGAAGATACTCCTGCTTACGATATGGGGAACACAAGTAACTTATCAGGTAATTTGGATCAGTTCAATCAGGACCTGGGGACCTTGTTGAATAGCAAAAGAGTTCAAGCTGCAGCAGGTGGTTCTCTTCGTAAGTTTGCGGAGGGAAATGCAACAGCACCAAACAATCAAACACTATATTCACTTGTGCAGTGCACACCTGATTTATCTGATAAAGATTGCAGTGAATGTTTGGCTCAGGCTTTTGGATACATTCCGGGATGTTGTGGAGCCAAGCAAGGAGGGAGAGTTAATACACCCAGCTGTTATTTTAGGTTTGAGGTCTACCTCTTCTATGATGCCAAAGCTGATAATGCATCATCACCATCACTGTCTCCACCACCACCACTAGTACCATATGTATCTCCTCCACCATTGAACAATACTGCTGCTGCAAAAGGTACCGTTGAATTATTTGCTTTGCTGAATGTTGATTGAAGTATAGTAATATGTTTTTCTTTTTAAAGAAAAGACTATACAAAGCTGTATAGAAGCAAATAAGTTCAAAAGCTTACAACTTTTTATGAAGGGTCCTTATTACTTTCCCATGTATCCACTTGAAAATTAACATACATCTGTCAGAATTTTTTATGTAAACATGCTTCTGGATTTGGCAGGAAAGGAGAGTAACAAATCTCAAACAGTCATCATAGTTGTACCCATTATTTCTTTTGTGGTACTAATAATAATATCCTTCTGCATCTACTTAAGAGTCAGGAAACCAAGGGAGAAACCACAAAGTAAGTAAAATAATTCGTTTATTTCTTTTTGTTATCCAAAAATATGAATTATTGCTAAGATAATAACAAAAAAAGTCAGAAATTATGGGCTTGGTTACATAGATGTGCTTCCTAAAGTTCTTAGGTATGCGTGATATCTGTGGGAGTAAAAAATTCCGTCTATATTATGAGGACAAATTTCCCATCACGACATAATTTGGGATTATTTTTTATTATTTTGTTTTTCTTAAAATGGTACTTAGCTACTACAAATTAACAATAGTCAGTGTGCTCCGTCAATAAATTGACTTGCACTAAAACCAGGGGCGGAGCCGGGGGGGCGAGGGGGGTACCTGCCCCCTCTGACTCCTAAAACATCGTTGCATATGTAGTCTACTCTAGTTAGTCCCTGAGACATTGAGAAAAAAAAAAAAAAAAAAAAAAAAAAAAAAAAAAAGGACACCCACTTGAAAGTGACCCAGGAAAAGGAAAGGAAGAAAAAGTTACCAAACCATGTAACATTTTCACCATTTCACTATTCTCATAAGCAGTTTTTGTCTATCTTGCACCTATTTTACTACTTTTTCCTTTTTATTTAATGTCTTTATTTTCACCATTTTCACTGTGATACATTTCACAGCATTTTATTATTAAGTAATGTTAGAGATATTACAAATTTTACTACTTATGTCTTACAAATTAGCATCTCACCAATCACAAAAAATAATTTCAAACATATATTCATTATATTGTTTAAGTAACACTCTCACATTTTTACCACATCAATTTGTAAAATTTGTTGTAGCTATGACTATGAATTGGTTATTTTTGTTTATTTATTTTTATACTATGAAATATATTCATATTTTCTTACCATTGTTTTGTTATTATTATTGATTAATATTTTTTAGATTAATTTTACTTTTAATATATATATTTTTTTAATTTTGCCCCCTCTAGACTAAAATTCTAGCTTTGCCACTGACTAAAACAAACAAAAAGTTGTTATATACTAATAGACATGACTTTCCTATCTAGAAGATTTTAATAAATAATTAGTTTTTGAAAGGTCATTGCTGTTGCATGCGCATATCATAAATTGTGTTGCTTTTTAAATAATGCACTAACGTCTTGTTCAGGTGAATCTATGGATGAGATTGGAAGGGTGGAATCTTTGCAGTTAGGCTTTGGCACTATTAAAGTAGCAACAGATGACTTTTCTGATGCAAATAAGCTTGGGCGGGGTGGATTTGGTGTTGTTTACAAGGTAAACCTAAAATTATTGTGATGCAACAGATGACTATTGGTTCAAGTAGTTTCCCTCCCATCCCAACCCCAAATTGTAAAAGTTTGTAGTCAGGATGTACATGTTAAGTCCAAAGGGTTAAATATGTTTTATTCTAATACATTTTCAGGGTAAACTCTTCGATGGACAAGTTATTGCTGTAAAAAGGCTTTCAAAAAATTCAAGACAAGGAGATCTTGAATTTAAGAATGAAGTTTTGTTAGTGGCCAAGCTTCAACACCGAAATTTAGTTAGACTCTTAGGATTTTGCTTGGAAGGAATTGAAAGGCTTTTAATTTACGAGTTTGTGCCCAATGGAAGTCTTGACCACTTCATTTTTGGTATGATTTAATTTCTACCTTTATTTCAAATTATATTCATTGTAATTTATTTTGATTACATGTCTTTTGTGAATAGATTTCCTTCACATTTTAGTCCAATATAATATATTTGATTGACTTTGTGTAGATCCAATCAAGCGTGCACAACTGGATTGGGGAAGACGCTACAAAATAATTATAGGCATTGCTCGAGGTCTTCTCTATCTTCATGAAGATTCTCGACTTCGTATTATTCATCGGGATCTCAAAGCAAGCAATATTCTATTAGATTTTGAAATGAATCCAAAAATTTCAGATTTTGGCACGGCAAGATTGTTTGAACTTGATCAAAGCGTAGGCAATACAATTAGAATTGTGGGGACCTAGTAAGTATTGTACTTTTTTTTTGACAATCTAGTATCAATCTTACATAGGTATACTTGATGTTTACATTGTACCAAAAGAAACAATATGAAAGTGCTAATAAATATTGTTGAAAATAATTGTGAATGTGCAGTGGATATATGTCTCCAGAGTATGCAATGCATGGACAATTCTCAGTAAAGTCTGATGTCTTTAGTTTTGGTGTGCTAGTGTTAGAGATAATAAGTGGACGAAAGAATAACTCCTTCTGCAGTGGAGAGAATATTAAGAACCTTCTAAGCTATGTAAGTATTTTTATTTTTTGGGTCTAATGGCACATACACCCCATGAGTATAGAGCGGTAGGTCGGACTGCATGTTCAAATACCACCATGTGGTGGGGTGGGAGTGAGGGGATTAAATGGCACAGTGGGAGTGGAAAAAATTTGAAACAATACCCTTTTATCTTTAGGATGTGGGGTATCAACTATTCTACCCGTTGGCCTGTACCTATAGCACTAATATTGTCCATAAAATTACAAATTATTGATGTAGCTTGTATAGCTAGTTGGCTTTATAACAAATACATAGGAATCTAGCACTAGCACAAATGAAGGACGAGGAGGTTAAAGGAAATGAAGAAATACACACCAAATATATTTCTTTTTAAAAAAAAAAAATAATATTTTCTCAAATACTTAATTTGTCATTTTAACTTATCTTGCAGGCATGGAAAAATTGGAAACAGGGTATAATTTCAAATCTTATAGATCCCACATTGAAGGCAGGTTCGACAACTGAAATAATGAGATGTATTCATATTGGATTACTATGTGTTCAACAAAATGTAGCTAATAGACCAACTATAGCATCCGTTATTCTCATGCTTGATAGATACACTATTACTCTACCAATACCATTAGAACCAGCATTTCTTATGAATAGTGGTACTGAATCAAACATTCGCTTGCAATGGGAGAATGATACAAGGGTGATAGAGTCAAATCAATCTAAAAGTAATTTTGTCAAAGCTTCGATAAATGAGGTGTCAATCACAGAGCTATCTCCTCGCTAATGTTTAATGAATTTGAAATGTAATACTACTATTTTCCTTCTTTTTTTTTTTTTTTTTTAATTGAAGAATACACAATGTATGAGTTATTAATACATTAACAACTTAGCATTCTTTTCAAAACCTGTATTATTTAGTGACCCCAAAAATAAATAGTTTGGGATTGTTTATTGTATTATGGTGTTTCATTGCCAAAGTCCTCAAGCACTATGCTTGATTCACTTTTCCTCATGTGTTTTGCATCCAATGGAAGCTTCTAATGCAAAAACATAGGTCTCAATATGGGGTTTTTTTAGCCCATTAATATACCTTATACTTTCTCACATGAAGCCTCTGCTTATATATATATATATATATATATATATATATAAGAGCAGAGACTTAATGTGGGAAAGCAAAAGGTTCTGCTAAGTGGCGTATTCTATGCGAAGAGAATTGAAATAATATTCTCATATGCCACACATCATAGATAAGAACAAATTAAATATTGACTTTTTGTTTTATTTAGTTCAATGTTTCAAGACTTTTCTAATTAAACAATAAATATTTTTTGTATCATTTGGTTCAATATTTCAAGACTTTTTATCCCTTACACATACACAAAACTATTTGCATTTTAAATCATCATTTTCACTTCTTGCACTTCTACCCTTTTATATATACCTACACACAACATTTCATGTCATTCCATATCAAATACATACAGACCAAAAATGATGTTATTTACCTTCAATCTTTCAACAACACCTACCTAGCTCTAACATTGTGTCTCATCTAATTCTAACCCGTATGAATTGGCTACAATCAAGGAAGGGGGCCTGCATTTTATATTGAGTAACAATGACAATTATGATTTTAATGTCAAGGTCAGACGTCGTGGATTGTGGGTTTTGTAAATGATGTAATTGACTGTGGATGTTTGGAATGTGTTTTTTGTTTTAGAATTAAGGAGAAAGAAAATGACACATTTTATATCAACTTTTATTCTATAATATTCCTCCAAAGTTCTTTTTTTATTTTTTATTTTTCTCATTACTTCAGTTGAATAATTATAATGGATAAAAAGAATTGTTGCTTTTTATGATGAAATCATTACTAATAAAATTTTATAACAATTATGCTATAATACATATACAATATTTTCCAAAACCATCTTACATAAAACATTACAACATTATTCGTGTATAGCACGGGTAACTTACTATTTACTAATAATATTGCTCTCATGGTACTGATGATATTCTCCTTCTGCATCTACCAAAGAGTCAGGAAGTCACGGGAGAACCCAAAAAGTCACATAATTAGTTTATTGTTATCCTAAAAGTTAAATTTGAATCATCACAGAGAATTAGCAATCAAAGTCTAGATTTATTTTTTTATTTTTTATTTTTATTTGATGAGAAGCTTGTGAGTTAACTTTTATTCAAACTGAAATAGAAACGTTTAGATCATGAGCAATAACTGCTTCTAAAAAAATCATCAACCTGTTTTTATTTTGTCCTTTCTTTTTCCTAGTTTATTTTTATCAGTCATTTGGGTTATCATGGGAGTCTGGAGTAGAAACTCTTGTTTTTATCTTTCATTTGGATGAGGTTTAGGACTCCCTATAATACAATTTAAAAGAGGGGAAAAGAAGTGGGAAAAAAACCCCTCATTGATATTTTATTTTTTTGGACTCAATCAAGTAGATTAATAATTTTGTGTTAAAAATAAGTCTAACAAATTTGTTCATTTTGTTGGACTCAAATTAGAACACAAATTATAACCAAAAAAGAAAACTGTTTTAAATCGTATATCTGTGTATTGTATGATTCATGAGCACTTCCAATACGCTTTTACGATACAAATTTTTTTGTACATAATATGATATGTATTGTAAGATATGCAAAAACTATACTTATATCTGTGATATCTTCTCTCTTGTAAAAAACGGTGGTTGAAAATGTAGGGCAACACAAACAAGTAGAAAGATGGACTGATTATGACCAAATCAATGGTGGGTGAGGTTTAATACTGCCTATATATAGTACAATTTAAAAGAGGGGAAAAGAAAAGAAAAAGGTTCTAGAGTTCTACTACTAAGGCCATATTGATAGTTTGCTAGAATTTTTGTGATCATCAAATTCAAAACAATATGGTTCAAGCTAGGTGGGCTAAAAGTTTGTTAGTAATAAAATCGAAGTATGTGTGGCTTCATGGAGAAAATGGGTGTTGAACAATTTATGAGTCTTCTAGTAGCCATGTAGCAAAGTTGTGGCAATGCTTGTGGTACTATAATTTTCTATTGTTTATATGGGTGGAAAATGTTGAAATAGGATGAATATCAGTAAGCATATTTCAAGGGAAAAAATCTACAGAAAATCAAATTATGGAGGCTTGTAATTGTAAAGTTGCAATGTCTACAAGCTTGTTTTATACAAATAAGTACGTATTTTGAAGTTGGATAACAAAACCAATTTATCTATATTTCTATCATCCTGAAATTTCTAGGGGTCCCTTGTAGTAGATAATGATTTCGGTCCAAGCCATTGATACAAGCTGTTCAAAAGTTATCAGCGTGAACTGTGGTAAAAGTGAGGTACAATTTTTTTTTTTTTTTTTTTTTTTTTAATGGAAAAAATTGAAGTACAATTATGGTTCTTTTATTTGACAATAACCATTATGGTGGGTGAGATTAAGGACTACCCAGAGGCCATAGCACATTTGACCAGAATTTTGAAAGGAAGCAATAAAAATACTATACAAATTTTCCCATTAAAATATATAAGGGAAGGATCAGCATCTTCTCGGCCAACATTTGTGGGAAATTCCCCTATGGCATTGATTGTTACCTAGTAAAACTGGATTCATATCCCGTGCAATACCTAGAGACTGTTTGGATAGCCTATTTTCATAACTCAATTCTCTGTTTTCATAACTCATAACTCAAAAATGATGGGACCCATAGCAAAAAGATTGTTTGACAAACGATAACTCTGTTTCCATCACTCAATTCTCTAATTTTTGAATTATGAGTTATGGAAACTGAAAACACATTTTGGCTGTTTTCAGTTTCCATAACTCATAACTCAATGGTGTTTTTGTAATTAAACATACATGAGAGACCCACTAATCATAACTCAGCCGCACCTTTTACTTTTTTTTTCTTTTTTTATTCTTCCCTTTCTTCTCCTGAGTTCGGTCTCCCTGGTGTTCTTCCTCTTTTTTTTTTCTTTTTTTTTTCCTCTTTCCTGGGTTCGGTCTCCCCTGTTCTGCCCTTTTTTTTTTTTTTTCTTTCTTCTCTTGGGTTCGGTATTTCCTGTTCTTCCTTTCTTTTCTTTTTCCCCTTTCGTCTCCTGGGTTCAGTCTCCCCAGTGTTCTTCCTTTTTTTTTTTTTTTTTTTTTTTTTCCTTTCTTCTCCTTGGTTCGGTCTCCCCTTGTTCTTCCTTTTTTTTTTTTTCCTTCTCCTGGTTCGATCTCCCGGTGTTCTTCCTTTTTTTTTTCTTCTTCTTCTTTCACTAGGTTCGGTGATTTAGTTTTTTTTTTTTTTTTTTTTTTCCTTTCTTCTTTCACTGGGTTCAGGTGATCTATATTTTTTTTTTCCTTTTCTTCTTTCATTGGTTCGGTGACCTGGGTACTGGAAAAAAAAAAATGCTGCACTGTGACAGGTATGGGGCCCACAAACAGTATGAAAAATATTGAGTGATGGAAATTGGGTGATGATGCCAAACGGGTGTGAAAAATTGAGTAATGAGTGATAAGTGATGAGATATGAGTTGTAAGTGATGAGTGATGAGTGATGGAAATTGAGTGACAGAAATTGAGTGATGAAATTTTCTTGCCCAAACAGCCTCCTAAATTCTCAACCATAGGTTTAACCTAATGGCTTAAATCTTTGACACCTCACCCATCCAGGTTGGCAATCCGTGTCTCAATTCTGTTTTCATTACAACTTCCCAAAATCTGAATTTCGCTAAAAATCTCTCTTTCTCTCTCTCTCACTTCAATCGGGTTATCTCCCTCACTCTCCCTAACGCTCCACTCTCTCAACCTCCATGCTCTCTGCCTCTCTGTCAACCTGTTGTCTCCACTTCTAGTATACCCAACTTAAACCCATCAGTAAAAACAAAGAAAAAAAACATTAACTAACCATTTGAGCTCCTAACACCCAAACACTCGCATCCTTTTTAGACCTAGATTAGAGAGAAAGAGAGAGTAAGGGTTCGGGTTTGGAGAGAATCGGGTGTGGGGAGAGACATTGATGCTTTATAGACCCAAATCAGAGAAGGTTAGGGTTTGGGTTTGGAGAAAATCAGGAAAGAGAGAAGTTGATGATCTTTCAGGTTTGATTTATGGAGGGAAATGAGATTGAGAGACAGAGAAAGAGATTTTGGTCAAAGGAGAGAAGAAGCCACCATCGGTGGTGGTGGTTGCGGTGAGGCAGCCTTGCTGATTTGGTTCAGAAACTTGGGCTTGTTTCAGAGGGAGACCACCCCCGGTAGGTTTTATTTTATCTCTATTTTTGTAATTAATTTTTTTAATAAACTTTGTTTGGTTGCTAGGAAAGGAAGGAAAGAAAATAATGGTGTCACAATTTTGTTGATTGATTTATTGGTGCTGAATTAAATTCTATTTTCTCTTGTTGTAAGGTGCCAGAACTGATGACTAGATTTTACTTTTTATTTTATTGAATAAATATGTGGATAAGCTGTTTTTTTAATATAAAAATTCTTTCCATTTTTGGGTCTTAATTCAGTTATGTGGTTAATTGGCTAACCTGGCACCAAGTAACAGGATCTCTAATCTGAAACCTTCAATTCCCAGTAATTCATTCCGTGATTAGGGAAAGAGATATTCTAGGGAAGATATAGCACAATTCAGGACTGATATTTTGTCTAATATTAATGTGATTGCCAAAGGAGATTTGCTAACTCTAGACATCTCTTCACATGTGGAGTGTGGGAAAGAGGGGTAGTGGACTGTTGTTTCTTCTTTTATTAAAGATGTGGGTACCGATCAAGTTAGCCATGGAATGAGGCCCAATACTTTCAAGGGCAGTAACATATACGCCCAAAATTGGGCCTCCAAACCTAAGCCTAAAGCCCATCCTTCGCAACCTATTATTTCTAAGCCTAAAGCCCAACCTCAGCAACCCATTATTTCTAAGCCAAAAGCCCAACCTCAGCAACCCATTATTTCTAAGTCTAAAGCCACTCACTCTCATCAGAGCACAGATATGATGTCGATGAAGCTCACCTCCTCCTCCACGCATCCTTCAGCTACCTTTACCACCAATGACACTTTTAACCCACGGAGGAGCACCACTAGTAACGACACTGACATGCCTTCGGCGTCCATCATCATCAAGGACACCACTCCGTTGTCCGACATCGTCATCTCCCCACCAATGAAGAACAGTCCCACTCCTCCATCGACGACCGATATCAATATCTTCCCACCACTGAATAACAACCCCATCACTAACAGCAGCAACTCTTCTCCACCATGAGCTAATTCTTTACAATTTGGGTCTGTGTTGGGCATCAACCTCCCACCGTTGACCAACGGCACTTCTCAATCGAGCACACCTGAGATGGCCAGTGCTAGGCTCTCTGATTTGCCAGTAGCTCCAGTGCTAGTTACAGCTGAGGATTGTCATGTTGAGTCTTGCCCCTCCATTAAGAATTTCGTTGAAGATTTGGAGCACACCTGGGGTAATTCAGAGAAATGGGTCTTAGAGCTTCGTGGAGGGAGGCAGATAGCTATCGCTCTCTCACTTTACCACTCTCCTGAGAGCTTGTTGAATTTTTATGATCTCGAGGGAGTTGTGGGACAGGGTAACAACACTTTCAAGGAAGAAGGGCATATTGTTAGTTGGGCGGATGAATGTGACGGTGCTCTGGATAATGTTTCTGTTGTTTCAGGGTTAGATTGTGAGTTAGGGGAATGTGATGGGGGTCTTGTAAACTAGGAAAATGATAAAGAACCATTGGTTGTGCAACCTTTGGCGATGGCTAACCCAGTTGCTCCAATTGTAGAAGTGGCAGATGCTTCCACTCAATTATCACCATGGGTTGAGAAACGAATTAAAGCCTTTAGGAAATCTGTGGGTACTTCCTTGGAAGGCTGTGAAGCGGAAATTACTAGGATTTTTTTGGCTTTGGAGGCTAGGAAGAAAGCTAAAATGCAGATAGAATGCTCTCAAAAGAGAAAGCCTAAGACAAGTTATAAAAGGCATCGGGAGTTGAAAAGTTTGCTAAATTCTTGGAACTTTAAGACTAATTCTGATTTGGTAGGAGATGCTAGTGGGAAACAAGATTCTGTGGTGCCTCAATGAATCTGAAAATTATCTCCTGGAATGTTAGGGGGCTAAATGATTGTGAAAAAAGACTTCGAATTCGGAATATGATCAAAGGTTGGGGGGCAGACATTATTTGTCTAAGGAAACAAAAATGGAAAGGCTAACAAGGAGAGAGATTCGGAGCTTGTGGGGTTGTCAACATTTGGATTGGCTATATTTGGGCTCTATAGGTGCTTCGGGGGGTGTTTTGGTGATATGGGATAGAAGGATGGTGGAAAAAATTAATGAAGCAGTGGGAAGGTTTTTTGTCTCTTGCAAATTTAAGAATGTGGTGGATCATTTTGTTTGGGCTTTCATGGGTGTATATGGACCAAACTCTAATCGTGACCAGTAATTGCTTTGGGAAGAGCTTGCTGGTATTCATAGTTGGTGGAATGTGCCTTGGTGCATTGGAGGCGATTTTAATGTCGTGTGATTTCCTTCAGAGCGACTTGGTGCGGACTCTTTCTCATCAACCATGCTTGATTTTTCAGATTTCATTTCTAAACACAATCTTATTGATTTACCATTGGAGGGAGGTACTTTCACTTGTTCTAATTCTAGAAAAGTGGCCTCACGGTCTAGGCTTGACAGGTTTCTTCTCTCTTCTGATTTGGAAGAGCACTTTCCCAATATTCGTCAAAAAAACTGCATAGATTACTTTCAGATCACTTTCCAGTTCAGTTAGAAGGGGGAAATTTTCACAAAGGCAGCCGTCCTTTTTGCTTTGAGAATATGTGGTTAAAGGCAGAGGGTTTTGTGGAGAAAGTGAGATCTTGGTGGGAGTCCTATCATTTTCAAGGTTCCCCTAGCTTTTGGTTTGCAAGCAAATTGAAAGCTTTGAAGCTAGATTTAAAGAAATGGAATTTAGAAGAATTTGGCAATGTGGAGGATAAGATGAACAAGTTATGGAAGAAACTTGAAGCACTTGACTTGTTGGAAGATAGCCGTTCTCTATCATATGATGAGTCTTTGGAAAAGGAACGGCTTCACATTGATCTTGAAAAGATTACTCTTATGGTTGAAATATGTTGGAGGCAGAAATCTAGGGCCCTTTGGATCCGAGAGGGGGATAAACACTAAGTTCTTTCATAGAATAGCAAACTCCCTTAGAAGATTTAATACTATGGACAATCTGTTGGTGGAAGGTGAATTGACATTGGATCCTAATTCAATAGCAGCTTGCATCTCTCATTTCTACAAACAATTGTACTCTGAAAATGAGGGCCAAAGACCTGTACTTGATGAAATGGAATTCTCTATGATTTCTGAGGAGGAAGCTGCTTGGTTAGAAAGACCATTTGAGGAAGATGAGGTATACGGTGTCATCCAAGGTTGTAATGGCGATAAATCTCTAGGGCCAGATGGTTTTTCAATGGTTTTCTTTAAGGCTTGTTGGGAATTTTTAAAACTTGAAATTATGGAAATCCTTGCCGACTTTCATTCACAAGCTATCTTTGAGAAAAGCCTTAATGCAACTTTCATTGCTCTCATTCCAAAGAAAGTAGATGCTGTTAGTGTGAGAGACTTTAGACCTATTAGTCTTGTGGGTAGTATTTATAAAGTCATTTCCAAGTTGATGGCTAATAGGCTGAGAAGTGTGATTACTGGAATTATCTCTGAGTCTCAAAATGCTTTTGTTCTGGATAGACAAATCCTAGATTCTGTCTTAATTGCTAATGAGTGTTTGGATGGTAGGCTCAAGGAAAAGATACCTGGGGTTTTATGTAAGTTGGATGTGGAGAAAGCTTTTGATCATGTCAGCTGGGATTTTCTTATGTATGTGTTGTAGCATTGCTGATTCTCTGAGAAATGGAGAAAGTGGATTCTATTTTGTATCTCCACAGTGAGATTTTCAATTTTGATAAATGGCTCCCCTAAGGATTTCTTTGGGAGCTCTAGGGGGTTGCGCCAAGGAGATCCTCTCTCCCCACTCTTATTTGCTATTGTTATGGAGGCATTAAGCCGTTTGTTGGATTGTGCGGTTCTGGCTGGACACATTTTGGGTTTCACTGTTGATACTAGGTCTAATACCCCTCTCATGTTGACACACCTACTCTTTGTGGATGAGACTTTAATTTTCTATGATGCTACAGCAAGTTAGATTGAATATTTGAGGGAGATTTTAGCCTCTTTTAAGGCAGTGCCAGGGTTGCACATTAACCTGGCTAAGTCAGAATTAGTTCCAGTTGGAGAGGTGACTAATATGGGGGAGCTTGTGGCATTGCTAGGTTGTAGACAGTCATCTTTGCCAATGACTTATTTGGGACTGCTGTTAGGTGCTAAATTCAAGGACAGGGCGATTTGGAACTCTATCCTAGAAAGAATGGAGCGAAGATTAACGAGTTGGAAGCTATTATACTTATCAAAAGGTGGTAAGATTACCTTAATCAAAAGCACTCTTTCAAGTTTGCCAACTTATTTCCTATCTCTCTTCCCTATTCTTGCGGATATTGCTATTTGTATTGAGAGGCTTCAAAGAAATTTTCTATGGGGTGGGATAGATGAGTCTCCTAAATTCCGACTAGTAAATTGGGCCCAGGTTTATTCTCCATTGCAATATGGCGATTTGGGTATTAAAAATTTGAGAAACTTCAATCAAGCTTTGTTGGGGAAATGGTTGTGGAGATATGGAAGAGAGACAACCCATCTTTGGAGGTGGGTTATTGAGGCTAAATATGGGAATGATTGGGGAGGTTGGTGTACAAAAGAAGTCTCTAATCCTTATGGTGTTAGTCTTTGGAGAACCATAAGACAAGGTTGGCCAGCCTTTTCAAAATCCATTCAGTTCGAGGTTGGTGTTGGTGACAGAATTAAATTTTGGCATCATGTGTGGTGTGGGAGCTGTACTCTCCGGGACGCTTTTCCAGAACTCTATAATATTAATTGTAATATTAGATGTTATGCATTTTCCTAACCAGAGGCTTCACTGGGATCTTCTTTTTACTAGAGCTCCCCAAGATTGGGAAACAGATCATTTTTACACTTTTCTAGATCTTATCAATTCAATGCCCCTTAATGGTGAAGGTCAGGACAAACTATGCTAGAAACCAACTGGGAATAAGAATTTTAAAGTGAGTGAGTACTATCTCTCCCTTTCCTCTACTCTCGACATTTCTTTCCCTTGGAAGCCTGTGTGGCTTTCAAAGGTCCCTATTAAGGTGGCTTCCTTCTCTTGGACTGCCTCATTAAGTAAGATTTTGACTACTAAAAATTTATGGTATAAGGGAGTCGCATTGTGGATTGGTGCTATATGTGTAAAAAGAGTGGAGAATCGGTGAATCATCTTCTTCTTCATTGTCCTTTTGCTTATGAATTATGGTCTATGGTGTGGGCCCTATTTCGTCTTCAATGGGTTATGCTGCATGGTGTCTCTGATTTATTTTCGAGTTAACAAGGTTCCTTTGGTGGGCATCGAAGCATTGATTTATGGAGGGCTATCTCACATTGTGTCCTATGGTGTATTTGGCGAGAACGGAACTCAAGATATTTCAAAGGGAAGGAACGGTCTATTTCAGATTTAAAATCTCTTCTTCTCCACAACTTGCTAAAGTGGAGTTCTTCCTTTAATCTTTTCCCTTGTTCTAATTTTTTAGAAATTCTTGATCTTTGTAATTTTTGTGTTTGATGTACTATTTTCCACATACACCCTCGGTGTACCTGGACTTTTGATTAATACAATTTCATTATTTATCAAAAAAAAATAAAAAATCTTCACTATTCCAGAACATATCAAATTTATCAATATTTTGACCTCTCAACAATCATATTATATTGTTCTTTGCATTCTAGATATATCCACTAGCATTGTATTAGCTGATTCATCATTTGTTTGTCAAACAAAAGCCTATCATAACCTTGACAAGGTTAACCTTATGATTACAGTGGCAATCAGTCAAAAAGTTTTCCTAAATGTCTAAAATGTGTCATGAACAATGTGCTAGATGTGATTGTCAGGGTTGTTCAGCTTCTCAGTTTGTCTTTTATACTCTCATTCTACTTCTTGGAAAAGAAATTAAGTTCATGGATTACTAGTCCAGATAAGAAAGTGGGTGTTTCTCTCCCAACCTATTGTATAAGCTGCTTTGTCATTGGGCATGTGAACATTTTTTTTTCTTTGGGAATACTATGTGGTTTTAAATGACGAAACTAGTACATATATATAGATTTCAAGCATAGTGTTCATATGTTGATGTAACTAGCAACAAGAATGCTAATGCTCCTGTGCAAGCCAAACCAGAGACAGTGACAACGCTGTGTGAAATTGTGAAGAAGCAGCTAGCTCTACCTGATGATTCTGCAGTCACTGGTCAAAATTTGCTGCCCTTGGAGCTGATTCTCTCAACAAGGTACCCTAATATCTACCCAAGAAACATCTGTTATATTTTCCTATACATATTATTTTGTTTTGATGCAACTCTTAATTAAAGGCCCATTGTTTATTTTGTTACTGTACAATCATCAAGCAATTTTGATATTGCCGTTGAACTTGTTTGGAAAGGTAATGCTTGAATATATCTGAAATGAAAGGGAAATCAAACTCTCTGAATGTAGATGTGTTTGTTTAACCTTTTAACTCGTACCTTCTCCAAGAATAACAAATAATATGCTTGAGCTGAGATATAAAGAACATGACTCATATATTTTTGTTGGGAGCATAATCAAGATGTGGCTATTTTGGCTCTCTTAATCTTGAAACATTGAAATCACATATCTACATTGTGAAGCTAATTTAGTTGGCTATAAAGCCTTTTTGTTTTGGATTTTCTTCGTTTGGTTTGGGATAAAAACTACAATGAAATTTTTATGTTTATAACAAGTGAATTTGGTGGCCCCACTACTGAGTATAAATGGTTTTTTTCTTCTTGTTATTACTAGATGGTATAGAGACCATAAATATTAGCTTGTCTTTGAGAAAGAATTATTAGCTTTTATGTGCTTTGGTTTTGCCTTTCATATAAGGACTTGTCCACAAACTTTCCCAAGAATTTATCAAGTTTACAATACTATAGATCATATAGGAATTATGAGGAGCAATTTCTCCACACTAATTTAACTAGGGTCTTTTGGAACATAATTTTGCTTTGATACCTTTTTTAGTCTTGGTTCTCCTTAATGCAAAATGAATTTGTTATTGTCTGATTGCCCCATTAAAATTGGGTTGTGCACCTACCATATTATGTCATTGATTACAAAGGAATTAAACGTATCTCATGAACATTCAGACTATACGATTTGCTTTGTATTTCACTTTTAATGTTGGTCCCTTAGCTGAGTTCTTAAGATGGAAATTCCCAAGCTAAACCCTCAACAAACTTACATATTTAGTGGCAAATAGTGATAGTGATCTTATGGCTTCACTTGTGCCTGTTGTTAATTGGAAATTTTGATTTATGTTTATCATTGAAATCACGTTTTGTTTTTTTGTCATGTTGAATGGAATAATTAAAGGAATGCTATTCTTGATGTCCAAAAAAAGAAAAAAGGAATGCTATTCTTCGTTTGATCACCAAGAGCGAGAAATGGCATCTGCTGGAGGGATTAGTGCTAATTTTAGATTGTTTTATGTTGGTGAAGAATACATGTTGTCACACTTGTATAAGTTCTACCATTAAGAAGAAGTATTGTGCAAATATATATTTTTTTGGATACCTAAACTTTAGCCACTTGTATAATTCAAAAATTGTTTTGAATAAAAGTATTTTGCTTGGGTAATCTTATTTATTACACTGGGCTTCAACTTGCATCCTTACAGAATTTGTGAATGCAAATTTTATGTTCTTTTTGAGTGAAATAAATCATTGCCCATGACTGTTTTTTTAATTAGGGCTCTTGTTCTAATAGTCTTGTAATCAAAGTATACATTTCAATAAAGTTTTGTTCATTATTGGATCAAACTCTTGCATCAATTCATGACCGTATAGGCAACATCAAAATTGTTCAATTTGAAGCATTACAAGAAATTATAAATAAAAAGGCATACAATCAATTACATTATATTACACACTCAAACCAATATCAAGAAAAAAAATAACTAAATTTAGTTACATTTTTCTTGGTTTGTACTCTAAATCCTTGTAAAAGTTTTTTGTAAATGAACAATGAAACTACCTAGTGTCAAAATAGAAAATACATTTAATGTTTCACTTATACTGAAAATAATTAGCCTATTGGCAACAAGATATGGCTTCAATACATCATGGAGTGCTTGTAATAGGTTCTATGTTATGACTGGGTTTAATTTCTAACTGAATGGATAGTTATTTGGTCGTATTCAAGATGACCAGTCTCCTGAATAAGAGAATAGAGAGGGAAATTGGCATGGTTGTCAAAATCGCGATTCACATCGTAAAATCGTGAGATTTTACAATCCACCTCACAAAAAAAAAGTTTAAAATCATAGCAGGATCACAAAAATGGTAGGATTGTAAGTAGGATTATGTAGGATCATATGGGATTCTACCGATCCTACCATTTGGCTTGATTTTTATTTATTTATTTTATTTTATTTTTTATTTTTATTTTATTTTAAGTGGGATTCATTTGGATAAGATAATCCACCTAAACTCACAAGCCCAATGAGTTATCAGAAGCCCAATAATGAATTGAAATCCCAAATTTACCCATATGTCAACATAAAATCTCAAAAAAACCTATAATACTTAAGTTTAATGTTTTCAAAAACAAAACCTAAAATATTTAGATGATGAAATGGGGTATGACAATAACAGTGATTAGATTAGAAGAATCCTAGAATGGGAATTCTCTTTTGGATTTTATATTTGTAATTAGTTAGTTTATCTTAGATTGAGAATTTTCTTTTGGATTACATATTGTAAATTTGTAGTTAACTAGTTTTTATATGCTAATTAGCCTAACTTATTTTGGATTTGAAACTTAGAATTTGGAAAACATTTTCCATATGTGTAAATAATATTTTGGTACTTAGTTGCTAATTAAACATGTACTGAACTTTTTAGATACATTATGTCAAAAGTTAAATATATTTTGTTTCGTTAGAATGACATAAGAACGATGTAGTGCGTGCAAATTACATTTTATGATGCATTTTTTTTAATGGATGGATTTATATTTTAAGTGATTATATAATATATAAAGTCACTATCAATAGGTTTTTTGCTTAAAATTTGAAAATAGGTAAGATCTTATGATTCACGATCTAATTCTATGATCTATGATCCTACCTACCTCTCACGATCCTACATAGGATCCCGATTTTGACAACCTTGAAGATTGGGATAATAATTCTCTGCTTTATTAATTGCATTCTACGTTAAATACAAGTCTTAGGAATTCAAATAACAAACAAATAACAATAGATACTCCTATGAATATTCAAAATACTAACAGATAATCCTAAAGGGACTCAACTTCTTAGAAACTCAAATACAAGTACCAAATCAGATATAAGTTTATCTAAATAACATAATTCAAATATGAATGCAACAGCAACTCCATAGTAATCCAAATACTAATTTCAAATGCAATAGCTATCCACCCATGACAATAGCTATCCACAATGCTAAGTCTTCCAAGTAATCTTCTCCCTTTTAGCGGTACACTTCTTTCTTTAGAAATTACATTCTACTTTGAAAAAATTCAGTTACAAGTTACAACCAAAGGCCATCTTTGATAGAGCTACTATTTTCCTTGCAAGGTACCAACACTTCATATTCTTAGCAATTTTTATATCAAGCTTTTCTTTATGTAGCACTATCATGTAATGTGTCTTAGCTGCTATGCTATTTTCTGAATGTGTCTTAGATCATGGAATGCTTCAAAACATTTTATCTTGTTAACAAGAAAACAAGAGACATATAGCTATTAATCCATCTAAGCTTTGGCCACAATAAATGGTGAAAAATGCATAAAACAAACTCTTGTTCATAAGCTCAATTATGCCTAAATTTAAATGCAATTTCTGCTTTATTGTATAGATCAGTACCATATTTGTATAACTTAGAAACACCCATTTAGAATTAGAGTTCATAAATCAGTAACATATCTGTATAACATTGAAAAGCCCAAGAATTAAATTTCATCTTGAAATATTTGAAGATTTATTAAAAGAAAAAGCACATCACCAAATTTTTTAACATTCTTTTGAACCAAAAACCCAGAATATTTGAGGGAGGCCTTAACATATAAAAATCTAAATTGACTACTTAAAATTTGTGCTAAACTTCTTAAGTATGATTGGTAACAATTCAAGCAAGCAAAAATTTTCCCTTGAAGTTAGCCTATGAAGAGCCACAATTTATACCTTTAAAATGAACTACAACAGGCAAAATACCCATCTGCAATTTAGGAAAATAACAAGTACCTAAGAAAAATTAGGGCAAAAAGAGAAATTTCATAATGATTTTTTTATCATAGACCAAGCAACACAATTACTTTACAGATGTCAAAGACAACAACACAGAACAACTATAAGCAGGCCACTTTCCCTTCAATCACAGGACATTCGGCTGTACCCAAAAACCTCCATTGTTTTTTGCAAAAGGAAACCTAGTCACTAATAAAAACTGAAACAAAATGGGGGTTCCAGTCATTTCTAAAAAGCAAATAAAAAGAGAAGAGACAATAAAGAGAAAAAGAGGGGTACCAGCGGCAAACACCATCTATATGCACTGTCGCCGGCAGAAGTATGGGTGAAAGAAGAAGCTAGGCCAAGTGTGAGCTTTAAAGAACTTTTTTTTTTTTTTGGTTGAGAAAATTAAAAGAATGAAAAATCAAAGAGAGAGATAAAGGAACTTTACCGGAACCACCATCGAAATTGGTGGAGCGGAACACAGTAGATGCTACCTGTAGCTATGGAGATTGAGCATCAACTTCTCTATTTCCCGATTTTCTCCAAACCCAAACCCTAACCTTCTCTGATTTGGCTCTAAAAAGCATCAATGTCTTTCTCCACACCCGATTCTCTCCAAACCCCAACCCTTACTCCCTTTCTGATCTGGGTCTAAAAAGGATGCGAATGTTTGGGTGTCGAGAGCTTAGATGGTGAGTTAATGTTTTTTCTTTGTTTTTGCTAATGGGTTTGAGTTAGGTATACTAGAAGTGGAGACGACGGGTTGATGGAGAGGTAGAGAGTGTGGAAACAATGGGTTGACAGAGAGGTAGAAAGCATGGAGGTTGAGAGAGTGGAGCGTTAGGAAGAGTGAGGGAGAGAACCCGGTTGAATTGAGAGAGAGAAGAGAGATTTTTAGTGAGACACCTGGATAGGTGAGGTGTCAAAGATTTAAGCCATTAGATTAAATCTATGGCTGAGAATTTAGGTATTGCAGGAGATATGAATCCAGTAAAAATAAAGTTCAGTTCACCCAAGGGTCGAAGTAGGTATGTGTTGAGGTTTAGTGCATGGAAAACGAGGTCTTAACCCATGTCCCACCTGTGAAAATGACTAGGCTCAATGCGTGGAAATCCAAGCAGAGCAAGTGTGGTTCACAAAATGTGAAAAGGAAATCAATGCGCAGACCTTTAAGCAGAAAAAGTATATCTTTTTAATGCTAACACAACTTGATCCTTCAAAGTTTCCACCTTTTTTAACATTTTCTTGCTGAAATCTAACTTGTAAACACAAAATAACTTTGTACGGTATGGACTAGGCAAAGGTTGTGTGTCACTAGAATTGAGTAACAAAATTTCCTTCTACATTAACAAAATTTCCAACTGTGCATTGGATGATCAAGAAGTCACTTGATGTCTTCACCAAATACAACTGATCATTGAAATTTTGTCTTTGGGAAATTTACTATCAACATGTTTTAGTGGTAATTTTGAAGGTTGAATGCCCTAGATTTTCATGTTGTACTCTATTCCTTCTTATATTTTGTGTCAGTTTAGCATGATTAATTTTGCTAACTTATTTTACTATTTAGCTTATTTTTATTACTATTCATGGTTCTCACAACACCTTTTGGTACTATTTATGGGTTCCATTATACTATTTCAGCTAACTTTTACCTTTATCTACAGTACTTTCAACAAAAAGTTTTCAGTTTCAGCAAGATAAGCAGATCCCAAAAAGACCCCTTGACTCAACTTCTAGTTAATGGGTGTTATGTACCTTAGAATTTGTACTGTTTAATTTGATTTAGGTTAAAATGTAAATTACATTTTTTAAGTTTGGTTGAAATTCATTTAAGTCATAATTTTATTTTCATTTATTTGAGTCATTCAAGTTTTAAATTTGTTCAATTCAGTCTATCTATCTAATTTAGTTAAAAAAAATTTATTTTCACAGAAAAAATATAGAAAATTAGTAAAAATATATTATAAATTTTTTATGTAAGAATTTTTTTTCAAAAAAATATATTTTTTTCATTAGTTAATTGCATACTTAATAGATTTTTTTTTTTTAATGAAATTGAATAAAAGGCTTGAATTGAATAACTTTGAAATTTATAGGACTCAATTGAATGGAAGTAAAACTAGAAGACTGAAACGAATTTCACTCAAACTTCAAAGGTGCATTTTACATTTTAGCATTTCTTTTAATTATGTTCCCTTTCACCAAAAAATAAAAATAAAAATAAAAGGATTATCAATTTCTTTGAAATAAAAATCTCCTTTTTATTTTTTTTTCCCAATCAAACAAATTCATACGTACAAAAATATTTCGTCTTTCTCAACTTTCAATTCTCAAATCTACAAGTTAGAAATCTCAAATAACCACCTTCAATCTCTTTCTAATCTCTATCCCTTTACGTTCTTCCATTTGTACTTTTATTTTTGGGTTATTTACATTAATCTTCTCTGAAATTTCACTTAATAAAAGTGCCACTAAACATTGGATGAAATGACACTCCTTCAAATTTTATATCAATACAAAATATAAGTCCGTACTTGATCTTCGAAAAAGATATTCCATTTTTTCTAAAGGGATCATAGTAAAACTTTTGAATAAAATAAGACCTCCCCCCGTGAGGTTTGTACAAAGAAAATGAAGAATTACACTTTATTACTCTAAATTATACTCCAGATTATACTTTTGCACCATAAACTTTTCGAATGCATATTTGGCACTCTTAACTATGACGGACAAAATGGGCTTCTGCCCTTTTTAGGCAAATTAATTAGCCTTTTGCCCTTCTTCCCAAACTAAATAGGGAAATGCCCCTCTTTTGAAAATCGACTTTTTCAAAATCGAGTTAAGCCCTATAGTGACGTTTTCAAGGACCTATAGTGACGTTTTTAAGGACCTATAGTGGCGTTTTGTAACTTGATATCCATAAAATCGAGTTATAGGCAATTTTATTTCCTATAACTCGATTTTATGGATATCAAGTTATAAAACGTCACTATAGGTTCTTAAAACGTCACTATAGATCCTTAAAAACGTCACTATAGGGCTATAGAATTTTTTTTTTTTTTTTATAACTCGATTTTGAGAAAGTCGATTTTCAAAAGAGAGGCATTTCCCTATTTAGTTTGGAAAGAAGGACAAAAAGCTAATTAATTTGCCAGAAAATGGCAGAAGCCCATTTTGTCCTAACTATGACCATTGTTATACTTTGCACCTTCAACGTTAAGTTTTCCATTAACTTGAATGAAAATGTATGATATCATGTGAAAAGAGTTAATTGCCAATTTTCTCAATCCCTTAAAAACAAAGAGGAAATTAAAATTTACCACCCTAAACTATACTCTTGATTATATTTTGCACCCTAAACTTTAGTTTTCCATTCAAATTAATGGCAAACTTAACATTGGGGTGCAAAGTGTAACAAAGGTCATAGTTTAGGATGCAAAATGCGCATTCGAAAAGTTTAGGGTGGAAAATGTAATTTAGGATATAGTTTAAGGTGGTGAAGGTAAAATGTAATTTTCCCTAAATAAAACTTAGCCTCAAATGGTTTGTACAAATGAGTGATATTTAAAAAATAAATATTCCCTTAAGTAAGTAATTAATACTATGAGAGGGCATGAGTTTATTTGCTACATTTATAATAACCCGAAGGAGTAATGTCATTTATACAACTGTTTGGAAGGAGTATTATTTTGTTCAATATCAAAAAAGGCTGGTGCAATTTATCTATTTTTTCTTTCTCTCGCTGTAGTCTTATTCAAGCAAGCAGCAAGCCACATTATGATCTACATCTCATTTCTTCGTCTCCAATTTTAATTTTTCTATTTCAATCTTTCATTCCATTGTCCATGAATGCACTGTTGGATTTGATATAAAATTCTGAAAAAATGTGCGGGAAGGTTAAAACCTATTATGGCGGTTTAAAACCGCCCTTATAGAGACTGCAAAACCTCTAGTTACTAAATAGTCTAAACATACAAAATCTGTAAGGTTGAATTTATTCAACCATCTAATTGGCTTTATTCCGTGCCAAATTTGCTTGTAATTCAGCATTTAGTAACCCTGTATTTAGGTGGGTTTGATGTAAGGGTAGTGAGTGAGATAAAGTGAAGTTTGCTCAAGAGTGTGCAAGAAAACAGAGACTTGCGGCTGGGACTCGCGGGTGACTCGCGGCTGCAAGCCGCCAGAAGCAGCACACGTGCCAAGCATGCTGGAAGATGAACAGTCATGCTAGCTGGAGCACTACAGGACAAAACAGGACAACTGGCCATACGGTTATCTCGCGACTGGATCTCGCGACTTAGTCAAGCCGCGAGGTCAAGCCACGAGCCACCCCTGTTTTGTAAAACCTGACGTTTCACATTCCTCTCCCACTCCAGTATAAATACCCCTATTACCCACGATTGAAAGAGAGCTTCCAGAGAGAATTTTGAGAGAGAAACCCTAAAGAAAAACCAGATTGTTTCACCCACAATCTCTACCTTAGAGTCTCTTCAAATTCCTCAACTCTCTTCCTCTCCATTGTCAAATCCTTGAGAGGCATTATACCAAACCAGGTTCTCACCATCATCATCATTGTGAGACCGCTGTTTGGATTTCTGGGAAGCAGTTAGGAAGGAACCAATCTTCATTGGTTGATGCTACGGTCTAGTAGCGGAATCCGGGAAGCTAGAAAAGAAAAAGGTTCGGCGCAACCTCGTTGGAGCAAGAAGCTTGGAGGGCTTAGGTGCACTGGGTAGATTAGGCTTGGAGGGTCTATTGCTGTCCTTGTATCCCAACTATATTTTCTAGTGGATTGTTTACCGCTTGGAGGGCGGCGGAAAGGTTTTTCGCCGAGGACTTCGGTTTCCTCTTCGATAGCACATCGCGTGTTGTCTTTGTGTTTGCATCTTCCTTCCTCTCTATCTTTGCCCTTTTTATTATCTGCTGTGGTTTTATTTTGTTATGGCTTAGATAGTTTTTAACCAATTTCATATTATAGCATATGTTAAGTTTCCGCACACTAGTTGTTTGACATATTGCTTGAATTTGTTAAGTTGTAATTTGGGGGTCTAAACGTTCAAAAGTTTTTTTACACGTTTTTGAACTTTCAATTGGTATCAGAGCGGGTACACTGCTATTGGTTTCATTACCATTGTGTGATCCTTGACTCCCTTTTGAGATGGATAGGTCTCAATCCCTAAATGCACCTCCATATTTTGATGGTAGTAATTATGCTTTTTGGAAGGTTCGCATGAGAGCTTTTCTGTGTTCTATTGATGAATCCGTTTGGGATGCTGTTGAGATTGGTTGGACCAAACCTGAGGCAGCCAAATCCACATGGGATAAGGCAGCACTTGCTGCATCTAATGCTAACAATAAAGCACTCAATGCTATTTTCTGTGGTGTGTTTCCAGATGAATTTCACAGGATTTCTCATATTACCGTTGTCAAAGAAGCATGGGAGATTTTGGAAACCACCTATGAAGGCACGAAGAAAGTGAAAGACACCAAGTTACAAATGCTGACCACTCGGTTTGAGGAGCTCAAAATGAGTGAGGATGAGTCTTTTGACTCTTTCTATGGGAAGTTAAATGAAGTGGTTGTCAGCAAGTTCAACTTGGGGGAGAAAACGGAGGACTCAAAGATTGTAAGGAAGATCCTTCGATCATTGCCGGAAAGTTTTCGTGCTAAAGTGACAGCAATTGAAGAGAGTAAGGACCTCGATGACATCAAAGTGCAGGAGCTGGTTGGTTCTCTGCAGACTTATGAGATGTCGCTGCCCAATCAACGGAAGAGTAAATCTCTTGCTCTAAAGACCATTAATGAGAAGGTGGAAGATCAAGACTCATCAGGAGAAGATGTGGTTGACAAAGATGTTGCATACCTTGTCAAAAATTTCAGAAAGTTCTTGAAATTCAAAAATAATGGCAAATTTGATGATAAAAGAAAATTTCAAAGTTCTGGAAGGGTGAAGAGGGAATTCAAAAAGAAGGATGGAAAAGAATCCCAACCCACACAAGGTGTCACTTGTTTCGAATGTAACGGACATGGACACTTTAAGAAGGAATGTCCAAATTATTTGAAATCGAAAGGTAAAGTGTATGCCACGACCTTGAGTGACTCGGATTCGTCTGACTCAGAATCTGAAGAGAGCTGTGATGGAGAGGGGAACTATTCGGCTTTTATGACTATTGCTCATGTTGAGTCTTCAGATGAGTTGAATCTGCTTGTACGAGACCTTGGAGAACATAGTGATGATGAATCACTAGGAATTGTTGAAGAATCAGATGCTGAAGAGGAAGAAAGCACAACAAATCTTCAAGAGAATTATAACTCACTCTTGGAGAAGTCGAGTGAGTACACAAGGGTGGCCAAGGCTGCTGTGAGAAAAATGAAGAAGGCTGAGGAGGACTACAAAAGTCTCCTAATCCGATATAGGGAGGCCAAATGTGAGATAGAAACACTGAATGGTGAGTTGTCCGAAACTTACACAAAAGTAAGATTTCTTGAGAGTGAGGTTGTGCAAGCAAATGCTAAAGTAGAGAGGGTCACCATCAAGAAGCTAGATGATGTTATCTCATCTCAAAAGAGCTTTTCAGACAAATCCGGATTGGGATATACCGGAGGAGGTAGTTCATCTGGAAATGTCACTAAAGAAGTGAAGTTTGTAAAGGCCAAAGATCCAGTTGTAGCTAACCTTACTGGTGAGAAGCTCGAGGTGGAGGAGAAGAAGAATTTGGTGAACCAACGGATGTTAAATCCTCGTAATCAGTCTGTGGTCAGGTCTGAATCTCCTGCCAAGTCACGTCCATGACCACAAAGAGGTCCTAGAGGAACTTATGTGTGCCATTATTGCGGACTTCAAGGGCATACTCGACCAAATTGCCAAAAGCTGAGAGTAAAGAATAGTGCAACTCCTCAAAGGTCAGGAGGACCTAAAAATGATAGAAGAATTTGGGCTGGAGATCAATCTAGAGATCAGAATGGTGATCCCGGAATGATGAACGTGATAAAGATGATTGGTGCATTCACCAACTGCTTGGAAAGCTTCTAACGAAGGTTTGAAAGCCCTAACTCCCGTACCCAATCCTATAAGGAAATCACCCCAAACGCAAGTGACGTGTGGGTGAAAAAGGGTACTCATGCATAAGCATTACAACATGTTCATGCATTAATACTTCTTATGCTTTGTGACTATGTTTGTTTGTTTTGCTTGCTATTTTTGCTGTTGGTTGTTTGTTTGTCTACTTGTAAATATTTTTAATTTTGTCTTATCAATCTTTTTGTTTTGTGTGTCAAAAAATCCAAAAATCACATAAAAAATTAGAAAATCAAAAAGCTTGACTGACTTTGTTGAGTTTTTGTCTCAAAACTTGTTTTGCCTTGTACCTTTGTGCTAATGGCTTTGTGCATTTTCGAGCATTGCTTGTTTTCATGCACTTATATCACTGTGGGAAAAATCTTGAAATCTATGTGATTGTTGTAAATAGATCTTCAAACTTGTCATGAATGATTAGTGAATGGTTATGTTGATCTTGAGACATGCATAGACTTGTGTCTATATATCTTCCCACTCTTTATTTTTGTTTTGCTAAAAAGAGCTCACCAAATATAAATCTCCAAATGAAAAGAGATATTGAGCTGCAAAAGCCTGTCGCACATGCTAGTATTCGACTAGAAAAAAGGGTAAGCGACCTTATATTAAAGTGAATGTTTATTCAATAAGCCAAAGGCTTGTTCATTAAAGTGAAATGTCAAATATCACTCTCACAATGAGAGGTGATTGCCTCAAAAGATCAAAAAGATCAAATGTTGATTAAAAGTGGAGTCAAATGTTAAGCTCCAAGTTATGTTATCAAGTTTTGTGGGAGGTCATATATACATATTTCTATAATTGAGATGGGTCACATGATCTAGTGCTAATTGTGTATGTCTTGGTTGAATTGATCATTGAAGCTTCACATTAGACTAAGGACTATCTCATTGTTGATATCCACACACAACACACAAGTTTATGTTCCATAAATGCCATATTCATTTGTGTGATTGTACTTGATGAAATATGTTTTCACATGCTCAATCTGTGTTAATTCAAGCACAAAAAGATTTTTGAGTATTTTAAGTGTTTTTGGAAAGTATTTTGTTTGAAAAATTTGAAAATTTCAAAAATCCAGTTTTGCCCTGTTTTGGCGGCTCAGTCGCGGGTATGTCAAGTCGCGAGCCTCAGTCGCATCTTCGCTGGTCATTTTTGGTGACTTGTTCGCGAGTGGAAGGTCCAGTCACGAGGTTCACTCAGAGATTTTTGCGGCTCAGCTCGCGACTCACTCGCAGGTAGACCTTCCACTCGTGAAAAACACTTAGAAAAATTTATCAAATTTTTGTTCTTGAGTGCTTTGGCGGCTTGAGCTGGCGACTGTGTGGCGACTTAATCAAGTCACGAAAAACGCGTGTTTTACAGAAATAAGAGCAGTTTTTAAATCTTTTTCAGTTTTCCCTTGAATATTTGTGACTGTTCATCTTCTCTCTAAACTATCTCCCTCCCAAACACTCCGTGCTCTCATCTTCAATCTCCATTGTTGCATACTTGTAGCTCAAAATCTTCAAGTCACAGGTATGGGTTTTCAGTTTTGCACTCTTTTCTACTTGATTTTGTGTTTTTCCCTTTGATTTTTCGCATATGTTTGTGATTTAGAAATGGATTTGTGTTTCGGTTTTTGCTCCTTGTTCATGCCTCACTTGCGAATGCTGCTGCTAGAATATGATTTGATCTTAGTTGTTTCCTTATTGCTCTTCATCCTATGCTTAGCTAAGTGATTCTTTGATTTTATCTAAACTTTGAGTTGTTGAGTTGTTTCAAATTGTTCCTTTTGAGGCTGTGAGTTTTACTGTGCTAAATATGCATGCTCTATTGTGTAAATCTTTTGGGAGCATATGTGAGCTTCACAATGCTGTTTATGAGACATATCATTTTTCATTATCTGTCTCATTGACTTATAACTGCCTTTAGGATAGTTTCTATATCTGATGCTTTTATATGTGTTTCCTATCTTAGGCTTGTTTATCCATGTGATTGATCTAAGTAGCTTGTGTTTAAATGTTCCAAGTTCATTTGTATGGATGAAATCTCTTTGTTAATTACATGGGACTGACTAGTTCTACACATATATTGCTCTATACTGTTGTGGCCTCTTCTGATTGTTCACAGATAGCTCCCTCACCTCCTAAGAAGAAAACTCCTGCAAAGAAGGCTGACAAAAGATTGAAAATGGATTCTAAACTATTTAGGTCAGTTCATCATTTTGAGAGATACAGGGATAACTTCATGAAAGCAGGAATTATTCAAGAAAGATTTGTAGATTTGGAGGATTTGAGACAAACCTTTATCCCCAGCTGTTTTGAAGGAAGAGGATGGGAAAAACTTCTGAGTGATTTCCCTGTAGTGTGTGAACCCCTGATTAGGGAATTTTACTCAAATGCTGTGATAAAGGAGAATGAGTTAAGTTGCTGGGTTAGAGGTAAAGAATTTATTTTGGATGCTCATGTCATAGATGATGCATTAGGGCTTGAAGGATTAGAAGATGAGGAATTTATCAACTACAAGGATAGGAGTATCTCTATTGAAACAGTTCAACAAAGGATAGGTGGGCAGAGAGAAGGAAAATGTTTGAATACCACTGCCTTTCCAGTGGACATGAGGTGTCTAACAATCATCATGATGTTTAACCTCTATCCCATTAAGAAGTTGACTACAATCAATTGTGCTAGAGCAATCTTTCTGATGGATCTCAAAGAAAAGAACTTCATAGACATAAGTTCCCACATATATGACACCATTGTGGATGAGACAAGAACAACCTCTAGGCCAAAATTGATCTTTCCCAGTTTGCTAATGAGGATTTTTAGAAGGAAGGGTGTTCCTATCCCACAAGACATCAGTCTCATGTCCACACCTTCTGCAATTAACAAGCTTACCTGCAAAAGGATAAGTGTTAGGCTTCCAGGAGAAGAAGATGAAGGTGATGAAGGAGAAGGTGTCCCAATGGAGACTGAAGCAGAGGCAGCAGGGCATGCATCAACCTCAACACCCAGGAGGAGTGGCAAAAGACCCAGAGCATCAACTTCTTCAGATACACCTCCAGATGCTTTCCAAATCATTCTGGAAAGACTTGATGGGATCAGAGAAGTCCAGACTGAGCACTCTGAGAGGATGAGAGCTATGCAGGATCAGATTGATGTTTTGTCTGCAAAACTTGACAGCTTCACCACTCAGCCTGAACACTGACCCTTTGGCCATTCCTGTCAGAAAGGGGGAGATGTTTCTGTTGATAATGACATTGATGATTGATTGAGAAGCAGAAAAGCAACTCTTAAGGGGGAGTAATGTGTTGAGGGGGAGTTGTCAAACTCTAAGACTTTGTTTATATATGTTTATGTTTTGAGTACTCTTAGTGTTTTTATGGGTTTGATACACTGTGTTTTTGGTGTATAGTTGTTTTTAACTCTTATCCTATACTCTTGGTTTTATCTTTAATATATTTTGATGATGTTATTCAGGATGTTTTGTATTTGTACCCATGTGCTTTCGTAAGTTTTTAGGGTTTATGTTTTATGCATAGTTTGTAGGCTATATGGTCTGTACCTTGCTTAGTGCAGCCTTTATGCTATGTTGAAATCAGTACTTTAATCTATATGTTCTGCATTTTGGTTTATGTACTGTCACTCTTGTGCCCTTGTAGGATTGTTCCTAGATGCATATACCTTGTGTGTTATGCATTGGTTGAGTGTTGAGCATACAAGTGTCTTGCCTTGTGCTTGTTATCTTGTAAGTCCTTGTGTTCATTCCAAGTGTGAATGAGCACTGTGATCACTACCTTGTGGTGTTCACTTGGTTGATCAAGCCATGGTTTGTTTCTTAACTCCATCTTTGCTTGATCACATATTGCCTGTTTCATATGCATTTATAATTTTCTGCTTACAATGATCATAGTGTATTGTTGTGTTTCAGGAGTATTATGTTCATATGATTCAAGTGCTTCACAGCTTCTAGAGTTAGGTGTGAGTGAGTTTTGTTCAATTGTTCCCAACTCACATGTTAAGTCTAGAGTCTGTTTTAGGGTTTTGTCACGGAATAGCCAAAGGGGGAGATTGTAAGGTTGAATTTATTCAACCATCTAATTGGCTTTATTTCGTGCCAAATTTGCTTGTAATTCAGCATTTAGTAACCCTGTATTTAGGTGGGTTTGATGTAAGGGTAGTGAGTGAGATAGAGTGAAGTTTGCTCAAGAGTGTGCAAGAAAACAGAGACTCGCAGCTGGGACTCGTGGGTGACTCGCGGCTGCAAGCCGCCAGAAGCAGCACACGTGCCAAGCATGCTGGAAGATGAACAATCATGCTAGCTGGAGCACTACAGGACAAAACAGGACAACTGGCCATACGGTTATCTCGCGACTGGATCTTGCGACTTAGTCATGCCGCGAGCCACCCCTGTTTTGTAAAACCTGACGTTTCACATTTCTCTCCCACTCCAGTATAAATACCCCTATTACCCACGATTGAAAGAGAGCTTCCAGAGAGAATTTTGAGAGAGAAACCCTAAAGAAAAACCAGATTGTTTCACCCACATTCTCTACCTTAGAGTCTCTTCAAATTCCTCAACTCTCTTCCTCTCCATTGTCAAATCCTTGAGAGGCATTCTACCAAACCAGGTTCTCACCATCATCATCATTGTGAGACCGCTGTTTGGATTTCTGGGAAGTAGTTAGGAAGGAACCAATCTTCATTGGTTGATGCTACGGTCTAGTAGCGGAATCCGGGAAGCTAGAAAAGAAAAAGGTTCGGCGCAACCTCGTTGGAGCAAGAAGCTTGGAGGGCTTAGGTGCACTGGGTAGATTAGGCTTGGAGGGTCTATTGCTGTCCTTGTATCCCAACTGTATTTTCTAATGGATTGTTTACCGCTTGGAGGGCGGCGGAGAGGTTTTTCGCCGAGGACTTCGGTTTCCTCTTCGATAACACATCGCGTGTTGTCTTTGTGTTTGCATCTTCCTTCCTCTCTATCTTTGCCCTTTTTATTATCTGCTGTGGTTTTATTTTGTTATGGCTTAGATAGTTTTTAACCAATTTCATATTATAGCATATGTTAAGTTTCCGCACACTAGTTGTTTGACATATTGCTTGAATTGGTTAAGTTGTAATTTGGGGGTCTAAACGTTCAAAGGTTTTTTTACACGTTTTTGAACTTTCAAAATCCAGCACTTCTTTTTTAGAATAAAAATAATTCACGATTAATTAAATATAACATGGATTCCAATTAGCTCAACTAGTAAAGTTTCTGATGATTGTATAAGAGATAAGTTTATATATAAAATTACAAAATGACATAAGAGGGATATGAAGTCTAATTTCCTAATAAAATAGAGTAGTTTATGCCACTCTTCACTATGTATTTAAGCTAATACTATTAATATTAGCTTTTAAATTTTTTTAAGGAAAAATGGATTTGAACCCTCCTTTTTCCTAACAAAGGAAAGTAGTTTTTTTATTTTATATTTTTTTATTGATGAAAACAGAGTAGTTTATTTATGCCGCTCTTGATAGTGTAGTTAAGCTTTATAAAATTTGTTTTTTATGGAAGAATAAGATTAATACAATTGATATTAGCTTTAAAAATTTTTCACCCTTGATAAACATTTCTATAGGGATATCCATTTTAGTAAGAAAAATATGATAGGTTATTGACTTATTCATATACTTAATTTTTACTTCTAAAAATAAATTTTGTTAGTGAGATATGACATTTAGGATTCTGCCGACTATATCTTTAATGAGTAATAAAATATAGACTAAAGTGTAAATTACACCCCTAAAGTATGAGAGTTTTTGAATTTTCCACCTGAAGTTTATTTTAGAATTTAAATTTTATCTCCTGAAGTTATATTCTGTATGCATTATCAGCCATTTTGCCCATATTTTCTTTTAAGTGCCGCATGAGCTTGTCACACGTGTCTAGTTTGTCTAATATATAAAATGATGCCACATCATTTTCATTATGCCACATCAATAAATTGTTTAAATTTTTTTTAGACTACAAAAATTATGTGGCTTAATGAAAATGACATGGCATTATTCTATTGAGCAAATTGAACATGCATTGCAAGCTTATGCGGTGCTTAATGAAATTCAAATTCAAAAGCTTCAAAGAGCAAAATTCAAACAGAATATGATTTCAGAGAGTAAAATTCAAATTCTAAAATTTCAGAGTGTAAAATTCAAAAATTTCTAAATTTTAGGGGTGTAATTTGCATTTTTACATTAAAATATTTTTTTGTAAAATCAAAGGAGGCATATTAGTACTATGTAAAAATGAGATCATCTAGGAAAATAAAAATAGAAAAGAATTAAAAGCTCAAGATATAAAATTGAAAACATATTATCAAAGAGTTAAATGAGGAGTGGATCACATCAACCTTGAAAACAAATTTATGAAAATTCATCTAATATTTTTCTTGAGAATGGAATACTCCCCAAAGGCTTGGATATTAGAACAGAAATGTTATATCCATAACATTTTCACAACAAGTTTAGATGATAGGTTGTTATTGATGGGTAAAAAAGTAATTTTAGTGATGGATATAAATTAGAACCTATATAACTTAGTAACTTTGATTTGTTGTGAAAGTATTATGAAAAAGATCAAAAAAATCTAATAACTAAAAACAAATGCACAACTTTTACCATAATTCTTCCAGTTATACACCTTCCCCCTATAAACACTAAGAAAACCCTTGTCCAGGCATAACTAGAATGAGGAGTTCCAAGATTAGTTATAAATTATAAACCTTTAAATAAAGCATTACAGTGGATAAGATATCCTATTCCCAATAAGAAAGATCTACTTGATAGACTTCATGAAGCAACCATATTTTCCAAATTTGACATGAAAAGTGGATTTTGGTAGATACAGATAGATGACATAGATACAAAACTGCTTTCACGATTCCTTTTGGTCATTATGAATGGAATGTCATGCCTTTTGGTTTGAAGAATGCACCTAGTGAATTTCAAAATATAATGAATGACATATTTTTACCTTCACAGATTTTTCCATTGTTTATATAGATGATGTCCTAATCTTTTTTAAATCAATCGATGATCATTGGAAACATTTAAATATATTTGTCAGAGTAATCAAACAAAATGGATTAGTTGTCTTAGCCTCTAAAATAAGTTTATTTCAAGATAAAATTCGATTTTTAGGTCATAATATTTATAAGGGAACCTTAAGCCCCATTGACAAAGCTATTCAATTTGTAGATAAATTCCCAGACGAGATGAAAGATAAAAATCAATTACAAAGATTTCTTGGCAGTTTAAATTATGTTTCAGACTATTTTCAGGGATTAAGAAAAATATGCAAACCCTTGTATAAAAGATTAGAAAAGAATCCTCCACCTTGGATAGATAGACGAAGAAACTGGCCCAATTAAGGAAAGAGTAACACGTATAGAAGATAAAAGAAAGGATCTCATAAAAGAAAAAAGTACTATAGAAAGTGTCAGCAATATAATAAATAAAGACAAAGAAAGAGGTAAGATAAGGAAAGGTATAGTAAAAGAAACGCTAGAAAAATTTGAAAGACAAAATAATGAAAATAATGAGATAGAAAAAGTCAACAATAGTAATGACAATCTAAAAGAAATGGTGGAAAAGCAAAATAATAAAGAAGTATCTAGTTCAGTATAAATTATATGTAAAAAGCTAGACACAGAAAGACAAAAGAGCCTAATAGAGACAAGTAAAAAAAGAAAATAGTACTCTTAAAGAATCTCTACATAGGAAACTTGATACAAAGGATGAGATAGGAAAAGTCAACAAAGGTAGGAAAAATAAAAATAATAATTTAAAAGAGAAAATTGATGAAATACTAAAATTAATTGAAAGAGATATAATATATACCCAAATGGATAGCTTGACAAAATTGATTAAAAAGATAGAAATTTTAAATACACCATTAGAGATAGACAGAAATAGAGACATACCAGTTTTAAATGTTACTGAGTTATCAGATAATGAAAAAACTGACAGACATGTTAGCAATACTATTTGTCATAAATGCAAAGGACATGGACACACTAAAAAACAATGTGATAGACATAATAAAAATATAAAATGAATAAGTAAACTAGAATTTGAGAAAGATATAATAAATGAATTAATGGAACTATTTAATGTTAGTAAAAAAGAAATAGATCAAGTAAAGAAAGAGTTAAAATCAACCAACCCACTTAAGGTTAATAAAAGGAAAAGGAAACAAAAAGACATATTAATGAAATTGATAGATAATTTACCTAATCAATTAAAGGACAAAAAAGACTATTTAATAAAATTGAAAGATTCTATAGACATACCCATTGCTTGCATTAAGTGTAGGAAATATGGACACCATGTTACGGAATGTGGTAAGGAAGAAAAAGCTAAGAAAAAGAAAGAAACAGAAAAAGAGAGAAAAAAGGAAAAGACAAAAATGAAACATGATAAGATAGATATAAAACTAGTAACTTTACAAGACTTAATGACAAAAGCAAAAATGGTAAAACAAGAAATTAAAGATATTAAAGAGGATAACTCCACAGATATAAATGAACAAAATATTGCAGAGTTGACAAATTCTATTAAAGAACTTTCTAAACCCATGATAGACCCCTCTTCATTAAAAGAAGATATTTTAGATAATGATAACAATAAACAGAAATTTTTGAGTTTACTTGACAGAGTAATTTTTCAAAAATGGCATACAGAAATCACTCTAGTAATTAATAAAGAGTTCTTTTTGACAGAAATTGCTTTGACATACTTAGGTGCTGACATGAAAAGTTTACAGTTAATTGATCATAGATTGCCTCATATTTGCCCTAATGATATATGTTTTGAAGCTGTTAAAGGCTTTTCTTCCAAAGTTGTCTTAGAGACAGAAGAAGGAATTAACTTTATCCCAAGAGAAGTTTATTCACGTAATAATATCACTATTTTAAAAGATATTGATAAAGAAAGTATTTATAGAACTGGAAGAAGTTTGTCATCTTTAAAGACAGAAATATCACTTGATGACCCTTTGATAGATAATGACATAAAGAGACTCAGACAAGATATAGAAACAGAGAATAGGCACCTACAAATAATCCAAACACTTTGTGAAAGAAAACTTAGTGGAAAAGGCCTAAAAAATGGAAATATGATTTTTAGTCAATATGAATGGACTGACAATTTGATAGAAGTATCAACAAGATTATAATAAATAACATACTTACACCTTTTATAGTATCCTCAGATGCTCATATAACAGATATTTTAATAAAAGAAACTTTGACAGATTCTATTAAAGAGCATATTAATTGCGGTAATTTCTTGAATAAAGATAGGTTAATTTCTTAACAAATAGAGTTAATCATAAGTCTCCGATAGATTTTCCCCAGATTATTACAGTAGTTGATGAAGAAACTTTATTCTCACAAAATGAGACATATAGTAATACATGCAAAACGGATAAAATCATGGCAGATTTTGTCAAGTTTTTAGAATTTAGCCCTTCAAACATTAAAAGACTTCATCATGATTACTCTTATACCACTACTCAGCATGAGCACAAAGATGTACAGGAAAAAGTTTGTTTTATTATATATGCTTTTCATATAAAATATTTCAAAAGAATTTCACAGAAATACATTGGCAAAATCATTTTAAAAATAAATTTTAAAGAAGCTTTGTACGTGACTAATTTTTTCAGACATAATCCTTTTCCCAAAACCCAATTGCAGACTACTATGAATAAAAGATCCTCTCAAACAGACAAGGGCAAGGCACTAGCAGTGCAACCCAAAGGTATCTGAAAGCCTTCAGTAAAAATTTCAGATATGCATGAAGGCATCTCGATAGAGACAATATCCCTTCAGGATACGTTGCTAGTAGAGGCAATGTATTCATGTGGTGAAAAAAGTGTAATTCTACAAAAAGTTCTCCGCACTGATCTCATGTTTCAGGATGGAGAATTTACAGACCTTCCTCTTCATATTAAACTACTTCTTGATAACTTACATGTAGCCTTCACCCTCAGACAGAAACCCTTATTCCAAAAGACCCTTTAGGCTTTGGAATTACATCTTGCTAGCACTGGTGCATTTATTGAAGCACTTGCTTGTCAACTCTCTGGCAAGGAGGTTGGAGATTCAAGGTCCACAATGATAGAATCACAGTCTCTAAAAAGCTATCTTATGGGAACAAGCTTTTCAAAGCTCCACCTTAAGATTCAACAAAATACAAGAATTGCCATTAAAACTTTACTTCCTGAAATCCAACAGAAAATATTAACTCATTAAACCCTAACAAGTTCTTATGACAGATGGATGCATCTTTTTAAAGTATTAGTTTCTACAACATTTATCAGAACAGAAGACATGACAGATGATACCTGGCTATCTCATAAAGCCATATGGTATGAAAGTTTTGGAGATGCAGATAGAGTTTATGAAGGACTAAGAGACAGATACAATCCCTATTCGGGATTACTTATTAACACAGAGACAGAAGATCCAATAATTCGTGATCCTTTATGGTTATCTGAAATGCTAGAAGCAGGGTTTATCAGCAAATTAACCATAACTTCTGCAAATTAGATTAGTTTATTTCCCAAAGTCATCCAAGAAGCAGCTGCATAGATTGGAGGACTTAATTATATGAAGATGGTAATCTGGAGTACTCTTCTAGCTTGGGACATTAGCTATTATATGGAAGCTGAAAGTTCAAAAACGTGTACAAAAACACCTTTGAACATTTAGACCCCCAAATAACAACTTAATCAATTCAAGCAATATGTCAAACAACTAGTGTGCGGAAACTTAACATATGCTATCAAACGAAATTAATTAAATACTATCTAAGCCATAACAGATTAATATCCACAGCAGATAAATAAAAAGGCAAAGATAGAGAGGAAGGAAGATGCAAACACAAAGACAACACGCGATGTGTTATCGAAGAGGAAACCGAAGCCCTCGGCGAAAAACCTCTCCGCCGCCCTCCAAGCGGTAATCAATCCACTAGAAAATATAGTTGGGATACAAGGACAGCAATAGACCCTCCAAGCCTAATCTATCCAGTGCACCTAAGCCCTCCAAGCTTCTTGCTCCAACGAGGTTACGCCGAACCTTTTTCTTTTCTAGCTTCCCGGATTCCGCTACTAGACCATAGCATCAACCAATGAAGATTGGTTCCTTCCTAACTGCTTCCCAGAAATCCAAACAGCAGTCTCACAATGATGATGATGGTGAGAACCTGGTTTGGTATAAAGCCTCTCAAGGATTTGACAATGGAGAGGAAGAGAGTTGAGGAATTTGAAGAGTCTCTAAGGTATAGATTGTGTGTGAATCAATCTAGTTTTTCTCTAGGGTTTCTCTCTCAAAATTCTCTCTGGAAGCTCTCTTTCAATCGTGGGTAATAGGGGTATTTATACTGGAGTGGAGAGAAATGTGAAACGTCAGGTTTTACAAAACAGGGGTGGCTCGCGGCTTGACCTCGCGGCTTGACTAAGTCGCGAGATCTAGTCGCGAGATAACCGTATGGCCAGTTGTCCTGTTTTGTCCTGTAGTGCTCCAGCTAGAATGACTGTTCATCTTCCAGCATGCTTGGCACGTGTGCAGCTTCTGGCGGCTTGCAGCCGCAAGTCACCCGCGAGTCCCAACCGCGACACTCTGTTTTCTTGCACACTCTTGAGCAAACTTCACTCTATCTCACTCACTACCCTTACATCAAACCCACCTAAATACAGGGTTACTAAATGCTGAATTACAAGCAAATTTGGCACGGAATAAAGCCAATAAGATGGTTGAATAAATTCAACCTTACAATCTCCCCCTTTGACTATTCCGTGACAAAACCCTAAAACAGACTCTAGACTTAACATGTGAGTTGGGAACAGTTGAACAAAACTCACTCACGCCTAACTCTAGAAGCTGTGAAGCACTTGAATCATATGAACATAATACTCCTGAAACATAACAAAACACCATGATCATTGTAAGCAGAGAATTATAAAATGCATATGAAACAGGCAATAAGTGATCAAGCAAAGATGGAGTTATGAAACAAACCATGGCTTGATCAACCAAGTGAACACCACAAGGTAGTGATCACAATGCTCATTCACACTTGGAATGAACACAAGGACATACAAGTTAACAAGCACAAGGCAAGACACTTGTATGCTCAACACTCAACCAATGCATATCACACAAGTCATATGCATCTAGGAACAATCCTACAAGAGCACAAGAGTGACAGTACATAAACCAAAATGCATACCATTTAGATTAAAGTACTGATTTCAACATAGCATAAAGGCTGCATTAAACAAGGTACATACCATAAAGCCTACAAATATGCATAAAAACATAACCCTAAAAGCTTACATAAGCACATGGGTACAAAACACAAACAACCTTGAATAACATCATCAAAATATATTAAACTTTAAACCAAGAGTATAAGTTAAGAGTTTAGAAACAATACACCAAAAACATAGTGTATCAAACCCATAAAAACATTAAATAGTACTCAACAAGCATAAACCTAAAAACCATAAGTTTAGAGGATAAGACTAAAAACAAAAGTATGACAAAAGTATGTGTGTATGTGTGTACTCCCCCTATCACTATGCACACTTCCCTTTGGACTTTTCTCCCCCTTACTGAAAGCTCTCCCCCTTTTTGTCACGAATAGCTAAAGGCTCTCGTCCAACTTTCGTTGAATATCATCTAGCTGATTCTCCATAGTCTCGAGACGCATTTGAACATGGTTGTTTGTGGAGTAGAGAAGTGCCACAAGCTCATCAACGCGTTTCTGAATATGCTCAAGTACACTGCCAGCTCTATCAATATGAGGAGCAGTCGGTGCTTGCGGAATAGGAGCTGGTGAAGCTTCAGGAACAGCACGTGATGTAGATGTGGTATGTGCTGGTGTCTCTGAGTCAGGGGCAGATGGAGTGACCGAGAGATGTGAGCACTCCTTGGTGATTTAGAGGAGTGACTTCTGCTAGCTTGAAGAGTGAGCAAGGAAATGGGACGTTGACGAGTCAACATTTTTCCATCTGTAGGAGGAGTAATGCCTTCACGAAGAATGAGCTTCATGATGAGACTGCAAAATGGAATAACTCCTCGTGCTGCAGATCGACATGCGGTCTTCCTCAAGATGTAGTAGATGTGAGCACATATGTCAATGGGAGCTCCTGTAATAAGGTCACAAAGAAATAGAGCTCTCCCAAGATTGATGAATGTAGTGTTGGACAATGGGTAGATATTGGTGAACATGATCAACTTCAGTGTGGTCAGCTCGGGTGCAAACTTTGCGGTGCTGATGGAGGTTCCTGCACTGGATACTTCATGATCGTATCCTAGGATTTGCAAAATTTCTCCAACTTCCGGATTTCGTTCATCGTAAGGAGTAATATTAACATTCTGAGGTCTGGTGATGCTGAGAAGGTCTGCGATGGAGTTTGGGGTAACACTGAACTCTGTTCCTCTGACCCAGAAAACGAGTTCAGGTCCAAGATCAGTTGCATTGGAGAAGCATTCTTTGACCAGCTCATCCATTGGGTCATCAAAGTTCCCGAACAAGTTTGCCCAATCTCGGTTCTCAAAGATTCGAGGGATGAAAGTGGTCCCTAAGGTATTAAACTCTACCACTCGTTCCACTATAGTGGTCGACTTGTCAAACACATTTGAGTAGACGTGTGAGTTAAGAGGAAGTCTGAATCTATCCTCATTGGGGTCTTGAGAAGCCTGAGATGATAATTGAGTCCTTTTGGCAACTGGTGTTGCTGGTTCGTCAGCAATAATGTCTTTACCCCTGGAAGATCGACGAGACATCTGCAAGATAACATTCCCACAGCAAAGAACCAAACACCAATACCACACAAGACCAATGTCAACATGATTCAGTGTAAACAGAATATCAATATACAAACACAAATTGAAGATAGTGCAGACCCAATCAAACTACCAACAATACACAGGAGCACAAAATGATAGGTGCAGCAATATGGTGATAGTGCACCAAGACATAGAAGGACAAAACAACTAACACTTGTCGCTGAGACAGGTTATCAAGACCATGATATGCAAACAAATACAGCATTCGAACATTTAGAGCAGATAACATAAAATACTCCACCAGAGATATGAACAAGGAAAAATATTTCAACATGAAGAACCCAATAATCCATACTAGAGAACAAGGTTGAGATACAAACACCCAAAAAGGATTCAGTAACCAATATCATTATCAGAAACAATGCTTAAGCAAGTGAAATGAGTAAGTCAAATAGACACCAAACCCATTTAACAAAAGATTTTCAGACTCAATAATAGGCAAATATCAGAACAATGAACATCACATTTTGACCGTTCAAAATGAGAACAGATGAGAACAATATCAAACAAGACCCGCCATACCCATTTCATAAGAGAGAAGTATTTCGTACACAATATCAACCCAAACAGCAGCAAGAAAAAACAGGAAAAGAGAAAATGAGATTGAGAAAGCATAAACCCTTACCTTTTCTTGATGATTTGGATAAGAAATGAAGCACCAATGAGGGTTGAATATGGATTCACAGAGTTTTTGGAAAGGAGGAAGTTTAGAGAGAAGATGAGCAGTTACAAATGTTCGAGGGAAAACTGAAACAAGTTTTAAAACTGCTCCTGTTTCTGCCAAACACGCGATTTTCGCGACTGGATTAAGTCGCCACACAGTCGCCAGCTCAAGCTGCCAAAGCACTCAAGAACAAAATTTTGAAAAAATTTTTCTAAGTGTTTTTCGCGACTGGAAGGTCTACCCGCGAGCGAGTCGCGAGCTGAGCCGCGAAAATCTCTGAGTGAACCTCGCGACTGGACCTTCCACTCGCGAACAAGTCGCCAAAAATTACCTGCGAAGATGCGACTGAGACTCGCGACTTGACATACCCGCGACTGAGCCGCCAAAACAGGGCAAAACTAGTTTTTTGAAATTTTCAGATTTTTCAAACAAAAATACTTTCCAAAAGCACCTAAAACACTCAAAAATCTTTTTGTGCTTGAAATAACAAAGATTGAGCATGTGAAAACACATTTCATCAAGTACAATCACACAAATGAATATGGCATTTATTGAACATAAACTTGTGTGTTGTGTGTGGATATCAACAATGAGATAGTCCTTCGTCTAATGTGAAGCTTCAATGATCAATTCAACCAAGGCATACACAATTAGCACTAGATCATGTGACCTATCTCAATTATAGAAGTATGTATATATGACCTCCCACAAAACTTGAAAAACATGATTTGGAGCATTACATTTGACTCCACTTTCAAACATAACAATTGATCTTTTTGATCTTTTGAGTCAATCACCTCTCATTGTGAGATTGATACATGATATTTCACTTTAATGAATAAGCCTTTGGCTTTTTTGAATGAACATTCACTTCAATAGAAGGTCGCTTACCCTTTTTCCTAGTCAAATACTAGAATGTGCGACAGACTTTTGCAGCTCGATATCTCTTTTCATTTGGAGATTTACATTTGGTGAGCTCTTTTTAGCAAAACAAAAATAAAGAGTGGGAAGATATATAGACACAAGTCTATGCAAGTCTCAAGATCAACAGAACCATTCACTAATCATTCATGACAAGTTTGAAGATCTATTTACAACAATCACAAAGATTTCAAGATTTTTCCACAGTGATATAAGTGCATAAAGACAAGCAATGCTCGAAAATGCACAAAGCCATTAGCACAAAGGTACAAGGCAAAACAAGTTTTGAGACAAAAGCTCAACAAAGTCAATCAAGCTTTTTGATTTTCTATTTTTATGTGTTTTTTGGATTTTTGACACAAGAAACAAAAAGATTGATAAGACAAAATTAAAGAAATGTACAAGAAGACAAACAAACAACCAACAGCAAAAATAGCAAGCAAAACAATCAAACATAGTCACAAAGTATAGGAAGTATTGATGCATGGACATGTTGTAATACTTATGCATGAGTACCCTTATTCACCCTCACGTCACTTGCGTTTGGGGTGATTTCCTTATAGGATTGGGTACGGGAGTTAGGGCTTTCAAACCTTCGTGAGAAGCTTTCCAAGCAGTTGGTGAATGCACCAATCATCTTCATCACGTTCATCATTCCGGGATCACCATTCTGATCTCTAGATTGATCTCCAGCCCAACTTCTTCTCTCATTTCTAGGTCCTCCTGACCTTTGAGGGGTTGCACTATTCTTTGCTCTCAACTTTTGGCAATTTGGTCGAGTATGCCCTTGAAGTCCGCAGTAGTGGCACACATAAGTTCCTCTAGGACCTCTTTGTGGTCGAGGACGTGACTTGGCACGAGATTCAGACCTGCCTGCTAACTGATTGTGATGATTTAACATCCGTTGGTTCACCAAATTCTTCTTCTCCTTCACCTCGAGCTTTTCACCAGTAGAGTCAGCTACAACTGGATCTTTGGCCTTTACAAACTTTACTTCTTTTGTGATATTTCCAGACGAACTACCTCCTCCGGTATATCCCAATCCGGATTTGTCTGAAAAGCTCTTTTGAGATGATATAACATCATCTAGCTTCTTGGTGGTAACCCTCTCTACTTTAGCATTAGCTTGCACAACCTCACTCTCAAGAAACCTTACTTTTGTGTAAGTTTCGGACAACTCTCCATTCAGAGTTTCTATCTCACACTTGGCCTCCCTATATCGGATTAGGAGACTTTTGTAGTCCTCCTCAGCCTTCTTCATTTTTCTCACAGCAGCCTTGGCCACCCTTGTGTATTCCCCGGACTTCTCCAAAAGTAAGTTATAATTCTCCTGAAGATTCGCGTTGCTTCCATCTTCTTCAGCATCCGATTCTTCAACAATTCCTAGTGATTCATCATCACTATGTTCTCCAAGGTCTTGCACAAGCAGATTCAATTCATCTGACGACTCAACATGAGCAATAGTCATAAAAGCTGAATAGTTCCCCTCTCCATCACAGCTCTCTTTAGACTCTAAGTCAGACGAATCCGAGTCACTCAAGGTCGTGGCATACACTTTACCTTTCGATTTCAAATAATTCGGACATTCCTTTTTGAAGTGTCCATGCCCGTTACATTCGAAACAAGTGACACCTTGTGTAGGTTGGGATTCTTTTCCATCTTTCCTTTTGAATTCCCTTTTCTCCCTTCCAGAACTTTGGAATTTTCTTTTATCATCAAATTTGCCATTATTTTTGAATTTCAAAAACTTTTTGAAATTTTTGACAAGGTATGCAACATCTTTGTCAACCACATCTTCTCCCGATGAGTCTTGATCTTCCACCTTCTCATTAATGGTCTTTAGAGCAAGAGATTTACTCTTCCGTTGATTGGGCAGCGACATCTCATAAGTCTGCAGAGAACCCACCAGCTCTTGCACTTTGATGTCATCGAGGTCCTTGCTCTCTTCTATTGCTGTCACTTTAGCTCGAAAACTTTCCGGCAATGATCGAAGGATCTTTCTTACAATCTTTGAGTCCTCCGTTTTCTCCCCCAAGTTGAACTTGCTGACAACCACTTCATTTAACTTCCCATAGAAAGAGTCAAAAGACTCATCCTCACTCATTTTGAGCTCCTCAAACCGAGTGGTCAGCATTTGTAACTTGGTGTCTTTCACTTTCTTCGTGCCTTCATAGGTAGTTTCCAAAATCTCCCATGCTTCTTTGGCCACGGTAATATGAGAAATCCTGTGAAATTCATCTGGAGACACACCACAGAAAATAGCATTGAGTGCTTTACTGTTAGCATTAGATGCAGCAAGTGCTGCCTTATCCCATGTGGATTTTGCTGCCTCTGGTTTGGTCCAACCAATCTCAACAGCATCCCAAACGGATTCATCAATAGAACACAGAAAAGCTCTCATTCGAACCTTCCAAAAAGCATAATTACTACCATCAAAATATGGAGGTGCATTTAGGGATTGAGACCTATCCATCTCAAAAGGGAGTCAAGGATCACACAATGGTAATGAAACCAATATCAGTGTACCCGCTCTGATACCAATTGAAAGTTCAAAAACGTGTACAAAAACACCTTTGAACGTTTAGACCCCCAAATAACAACTTAATCAATTCAAGCAATATGTCAAACAACTAGTGTGCGGAAACTTAACATATGCTATCAAACGAAATTGATTAAATACTATCTAAGCCATAACAGATTAATATCCACAGCAGATAAATAAAAAGGCAAAGATAGAGAGGAAGGAAGATGCAAACACAAAGACAACACGCGATGTGTTATCGAAGAGGAAACCGAAGTCCTCGGCGAAAAACCTCTCCGCCGCCCTCCAAGCGGTAATCAATCCACTAGAAAATATAGTTGGGATACAAGGACAGCAATAGACCCTCCAAGCCTAATCTACCCAGTGCACCTAAGCCCTCCAAGCTTCTTGCTCCAACGAGGTTACGCCGAACCTTTTTCTTTTCTAGCTTCCCGGATTCCGCTACTAGACCGTAGCATCAACCAATGAAGATTGGTTCCTTCCTAACTGCTTCCCAGAAATCCAAACAACAGTCTCATAATGATGATGATGGTGAGAACCTGGTTTGGTATAAAGCCTCTCAAGGATTTGACAATGGAGAGGAAGAGAGTTGAGGAATTTGAAGAGTCTCTAAGGTATAGATTGTGTGTGAATCAATCTAGTTTTTCTCTAGGGTTTCTCTCTCAAAATTCTCTCTGGAAGCTCTCTTTCAATCGTGGGTAATAGGGGTATTTATACTGGAGTGGAGAGGAATGTGAAACGTCAGGTTTTTACAAAACAGGGGTGGCTCGCGGCTTGACCTCGCGGCTTGACTAAGTCGCGAGATCCAGTCGCGAGATAACCGTATGGCCAGTTGTCTTGTTTTGTCCTGTAGTGCTCCAGCTAGCATGACTGTTCATCTTCCAGCATGCTTGGCACGTGTGCAGCTTCTGGCGGCTTGCAGCCGCGAGTCACCCGCGAGTCCCAGCCGCGACACTCTGTTTTCTTGCACACTCTTGAGCAAACTTCACTCTATCTCACTCACTACCCTTACATCAAACCCACCTAAATACAGGGTTACTAAATGCTGAATTACAAGCAAATTTGGCACGGAATAAAGCCAATAAGATGGTTGAATAAATTCAACCTTACAGAAGCTCAGCCAACACACATTTTAGTCCTTATCCATGATTGGGGTTGTATCCCTGAATACAACTGGTATACAGGAGATACTTATTTATCACTTGATGATCCAGATGCTCTGGCTCAAGAATGGTCTAATTTCATGAGTAATAAGATTTATGAAGTACAAAAAGAATTAGACAGAGGCTTCCGCTTATATGGCTACACCAACAGGATAGTTGTGTATGGTCCAAGACCTTCAACAAGACAGCTTATTGGAAAAAGAAGGATTATTAAGGATCCCAGACTAATGACATCAAAGGATTGTGTTCCTATCTACCTTCTTATTTCATACTACGCTCTATGTAATAGTTATGGAGTGATCCACGAGTACGAGCAGTATGAGGACAACCCTGATCCACTAGATTATGATAACTACGAGGATACAGATTGATAGACAGACAGATAGAATGCTCTCCCGAACAACGGCAATAGATCACTATTCACTGGAAACAGATCACTATTCACCAACATGCAGGAATAGCTTCTAGACAAATCCACTACAGTTCAAAAAAATACAGACAGATTTTAAGTCACTACTATTCACTAGTATGCGAATTGACAGATTCATAGACAGATTACTATTCAAAACTTTTACCATATAAGATTCTACAAGATTTTACCGACAGATTAACTTAAGTTCACTTTACTTAACTCAGGTTACTTTTAAAGACTTACCATGGTTCATCTCATCTATAAAAGGATAGACTCTGAAGACAGAAGCAAGGTCCATTTCCAAGGTCCAATCTTCAGGTTCAGAATTAAGGTTCAAAGCTTAGGTCCAAGATAGCTCTCCCTCTCCCTCAGAACAACTCTTGTAATCCTGTAACCCTTCCCTTCTAGACAGATATAATCTTGTAACCCCTTTATAGATTTTACTTTGTAATCTTGTAACTCTTCAAACAGTGTTTTATTTTCAAGCTTGTATCAAAGACAGCTTGTTTTCAAGTTTAATCAAAGACAGAAGTTTTATTCAAGTAAGATTTTACTAGTTTCTGTTTTCATATTCCATACTCTATTTTAACTTATTTTGAATATATCTATTTTGCTATTTTCTTCTTTATCATCTATTTTATCATTGTTTATGCTTCCATATTAACTACCCAGGAGAGAGCACAGCAGTAATATGGAAGCATAAACAATGATAAAATAGATGATAAAGAAGAAAATAGCAAAATAGATATATTCAAAATAAGTTAAAATAGAGTATGGAATATGAAAACAGAAACTAGTAAAATCTTACTTGAATAAAACTTCTGTCTTTGATTAAACTTGAAAACAAACTGTCTTTGATACAAGCTTGAAAATAAAACATTGTCCGAAGAGTTACAAGATTACAAAGTAAAATCTGTAAAGGGGTTACAAGATTATATCTATCTAGAAGGGAAGGGTTACAGGATTACAAGAGTCTTTCTGAGGGAGAGGGAGAGCTATCTTGGACCTAAGCTTTGAACCTTAATTCTAGACCTTGGAAATGGACCTGACTTCTGTCTTCAGAGTCTATCCTTTTATAGATGAAATAAACCATGGTAAGTCTTCAAAAGTAACCTGAGTTAAGTAACGTGAACTCAAGTTAATCTGTTGGTAGAATCTTGAACAGTAAAAGTTTTATGAATAGTAGTCTATCTGGCAATCTGTCCGAGTACGCATGCTAGTGACCAGCAGTAACTTTAAATGTCTGTCTGTACTTTAAACTTCTGTCCATTTTTGTTTATACTTTCTTGGATCTGTTTGAAAATCTTCATACGCACTGGAAATGACTTTGGAACTTTGGAACAGCAGTGACTTTTAAAAATCTATTTTGTCCTTGTTTGAACGCATGCTCATGAACAGTAGTAGTGACTTGGGGACATCTGTTTGTATCCATTTGGAAATCATAGTAATCTAGTGCAAAGGGATATTGATCTAACGCATTTGTCTACCTTGTCTGTTATTTTGTCCAATTGGTGGTTATGGTAGTTATTCTGTCATTATGGTTTAACTTTGTTAAACCTTTCTGATCACCACTTGAATACACTGTCATTGTTGACCTTGTATTCTGAAGGGATATTGTCTCTATTGAGACGCCTTCATGCTTTGACTAAAATCTTTATTAAAGATTTCTATTTTGGCAGAATTTGGTTTGAGATTTTAGCCTTAGAATGGCTATCTTGCTTGCCAGGCAATTGACCATTAATTTTAAAATTAACTGTTTAAAGGACATTATGGAAGTGACAATGAGGTAGGAATAAATATATTTTGAGAAAGGACAAGAAAGAACTAAAAGTCATGATCCTATAGTACAAGGCAAAGATCTTGTCATAGAGATAGATGGGAGAAATGTTTGAAAGTCAAAATAATGGAAAGATACGTAGGAAGAAAAGAAGATAGACTAGAATAGTCAACAAAAGTAGGAAAAATATTTTATTTTCATAAAGACTTTTATATATATATATATATACTTAAATATATATTCTTAAGTACTACCACTGGGTAGAATAGTATTATCTACCATTGTAGGATTCTCATCATCATCTATTACTAGGTCACTGTTATTAGTATTTTTATCCTTTAAAATGGAAATGTATTTCAATAAGTGTATAGCCTTGGGGAATGGGGGTAGGAGGAACTTAAAAAATACTTCTGTTTCCAGAATATTAGTACATATTCCATTGTCTGTCATGAAAAAATGGTAAATTAAAGCCAAAAAATGATTTCCTAATATAACTTTAGAGGACAACTTATCTGCTAAGAAGAAAGATGTTCTGAACTTGATTCCATTATTATATATTTATGCCTTAGTTAGTTTATTACTTATTTTAATTCTATCACCATTAGCCTGAGTTAATCTATCTGTTGTTGATTCATAATACTTAGAGGGTATTAATCCTTCTTGTATGCAATTCATATTAGCACTTGAATCAACAAGGGCAATAACTGTTAATGAGAATTCTTTATGAACTACCAAAGTTATCTCCATATACCACTTTTTGGAATATCATTCTGTCAATTATATTTAAAAATTCATCTTTATCATCTTCTTTGTGAGAACTTTGACCAGTATAATTATGTCTATCAAGAAAAGGGGAGTCTGTCAATGGTTCATTAAAATATTTAATTCTATATTTTATGCTAATTACTTGCGCAGTTATCTGTTCAACCATGCCTTTGAATATGAAATTTTTTTATTTTAATTCTTTCAGTTCATTTTTTAGGTTATTAATATCTATTTGTAGGTCCATCACAGTTATAGGTTTATTGGGTTTAAATCTATCAGTAATTTCTGTAAAATTATAAGTTGGCTTATAATATTTTAGATCTATTTCAAAACTATCAGTTTCAATTAAAGATTCTTTTAATTTATATAAATAATCTTTTTTAGATTGTAGATCTGGAAGTCTATCTATCAAATCCATTATTATGTCTTCTTGTTTTGTTAAGACACTTATTTTTAATTTTCTTTTACAATAACAATTATCAGGATTATTACAGTTACATAATTTAACATTTTCATCATGTAAAGAAACATCTGCAAATGATGATGAGGTGATGTTACTATTATCTATCTGGTGAATTTCATTATCTGTTTCATCACTATCTGTCAGTTCTATTATACTCATTAATTTATCCTTTAATTTTTTGGATATATCAAGTTTATTTATCTTTCTTTGAAAGTTACAATATCTGCTAATATGTCCCTTTTCCCCACATTTGAAGCGTGTAATGTCACTTTCCCTACGTCTATCATGTTTCGTTCTTTTGGATTCTTCTTTCTTGTCTTTAGACTTACTTTTATAATATCTTCTATTATTGTTCTTGTATCTATCACTTCTATCATCTTTCTTTTCTTTTCTTCTTTTCCTAGAGGGAGCAATTAATGGATCAAAACCATATTGCTCACAAAAAGTTTCTAGCTCTTTTTTCGCATACCTTTTTTCTTTTTCTATCTGGTTTTTTAGCCTTAAGTCATTACATAGCCATAGACCTGTTTTATTAATTGAAGATATTATGTCTCCATATGTTAGGCTAAGATAGTCTATAGTTCCTTCATTATTAGCTATATCAAGTCTAACTTTCTAAGCAAAGAAATAGGGTAAACCAGCAATGAATTTTTCTTTCTAGTAGGATTGTTGACAATCATTCCTACTTAAAACTTTTGAAATAAAAACATCTTTATACCATCTAAAATCTAAAAGTTGTGGACATCTTAAATTAATTGAAACATCTAAAGCTCTTTCTTTATATTGATTGGGATCACCAACAAAATGTTTAGTTATGGTAAAAATTAAAGTTTTAACTGCATCTTGTGAAGGCTGTCTATCTGTCATTATAACACTTCCATCTATTTCTCTTTTAACAGCTGTTAATATTCCATTTTTGTCATCATTATTTAAATAATGATCCCACCAGCCTTTCAACTGACCAGTAAAACCAGTGACAATTAAATGAGCTATTTGATGGTCCTATTTTCCATGATTCTTGTAAACATTAGTGAGCAAAGTCATTTCATGTAAAAGGTTTATTATTTCATATTCTAACATTCCATCAATATTTCATTCATGAATTAAATCTGGCAAATAAGATGAATTGACATAAGTATGTCTTTCTTCGAATTGTAAATCAAGGGGAATAGGTTTAGGATACCAAATTTTTCTAGGGTATAATTCTTCAATTCTTCCTTTTTTACGATCTTGTGACGAAGATGCTAAAGTTAATTTATTAATTTTTAATTTATCTGTATATTGTGATTCCAAATTATTTATCTCAGATAAATCTATCAAATCCATCAATTGATTGTCTTCTGATTCTTCATCCTCCGGAAAGTCAGCTCGTCCTGTTGTATTTAACATTATAATATTCTTATTTTTTAATGGCTCCATATCCTTTAATGATTCTAGTTTCATTAAGTCTAGTTTTTTATTTATTTCATTAAGTAAATTATCAGTTTTCTCTGTCATGGGTTTCTTTAAAGGTGCTCTAAGGTGAGGAGGTATTTCATGAGGGATAAACAAAGGGGTATTTGACGTATTTTCTTTTTTTATGGAAGTAAAAGGGGGTGTTATTCTGTCCTTTATGTCTTGTAGCTTTTGGCCAATTGTTTTCAGATAAGTATTGGTGTAATTGTTCTGTTGAATTATACTATCTAGGTTCTTATTATCATCACTTAGGCTAGGTCTTTTGATAGGAGTAGCCAACAGTTGGACTCCACTATTTTGACTAAATATAATTGATTCATAGGGTGGATAAGTCTGATACACTTTCTCATGATTTTCTGTCTTTGTCCATGACAATATTTTCTCTATTACAATTATCTTTTTGTTATGATAATCCAAAAAGTCAAAGAAACTAAAGTGTATTTGTAAATCTGTCATCATTTCATAATACTTAGTTCTTAAATTATTTCTTTCTTGTTCATTGTATTCTTCAAAGAATTGGTTCTTTCTGTCACTATTTTCAGGTTTTAAGTAATCATACTTTAGTAGTTCTTTATCTGAAACAAATTCTTTAGATAAAACATTAATTTGTCTATCATCTATAAATCCTAATATATCTATGTGGGTAGGAGAATCAGGTTGAGGTTGGGGCTGATAAAGAGGTTGGTGGACATTAGGGGTAGTTTGTGTGGTATCTATCGGATAATAAGCTATTTCTGTCTGGACAGGGGTTTTCTTAGTGTTCATAGGAGGAAGGTGTATAACTAGAGGAAGATTCTGAGGAGGTAAAGGTTTGGAATCAGAGAAAGGTGTCCTAGAGGAAAAGGAGCTTCTAGGGGTAAACATCATAGGGGTCTTTCTGCCTGTAGAACTATTATGTCTTATGAGACTATCAATGTGTCTGTCATTATTATTAAAAGAAATAATAACTGTACCATCTATATTTTGGGCTATGAAGTCTGGTTCAGTGTTTTGTATATTTGGTGCAGGGGTAAATAATAGCTCTCTGCCTCTCTTTTTTTTTTATTAGCAAGGTTGGAAATAAGGTACCAATTTTAACATTTTCTTTAATCTTTATTAGAAACAAATTCATACACTATTGAATCATTGATTTTGTATTATGAGATTTTTATTTTTGTTGTGATATTTTCTTGTTAATCACTTTGATAATATTATTCAATTTTTGCTAAAAATTATTTTGATTTGATAGGACAAATTTAGTTGTAATTTCAAGTAAATTTTTATTAATGAAACAGGTTTTATTAAAAAAAAAAATTGTAATAGTTGTGGGCAAATTAACAAGAAGTAGAGTTTTATGAGATGGGACGGGATGAAGCAAGACAAAACCATGCAGGACAGGAGCGAAGACCCCATCCTTCAGACCCACCTTGCCCCACCCCATTGCCATCCTCTGTGTGAGTGTGTGAATTTTAAAAATTGATATACTAGCTTAGGAGTTTTTTTTTTTTTTTTTTCCTTAAGGGGAGCTCATAATTTTTCGGACCAAAGTATAACAAGAAAAATTTTAATTATATTTATTTAATAAAAAAAAATTTTAAAAACAGTGCTCCTGTGGAAAAAGTTTTAAAATGTTACGGATGAAAAAGGCGAAAAGAAAGATGGAAAAAAATTAGTTTAAAGGGTATTTTAGTCTTAACGGGAGTATTTTATTCTTTTATGCTTTTCTGGCATTCACCAAAATCTATTGTTGTTTCCTATTCATCATAAAATGCAGGGATACGTTAGTAAAAATCACTATAGCTTAATGAATGCCACTGGATGCACTGGCATCCATTCCATAAATAAATGTTAAATTAAGTTATTTATTTGGTAATCAATAATATGTAGCGTTGTGAAGCTCATGTGGTAAAATTTATAGCATTCTAAACACCACTCTATTGTTATTTTTTATTTAGTTTATTAAAATAATTTTCCCTGAAGTTATTAATTTAAGATTAATGATTACCACACATAAGCTGAAAATACGATTTCAATTAAATTTATGATTTTTTTTTTTAATTTCACAATTATAACTGAAATCGTGTTTTAAAAACATAATTTCAAAGGCTATGTGTAATAATAATTAACCTTAACGTTAAACCACTACATAATTTGGTGAATATTAAACCTTTCTCTCTCTTACAGCTTGTAGGAGAGAGAAAGTTTCTCTCTCTCCCTCAGTAGGAGCTTTTTTCCCCTTGCCTAGTACAAGTCTCATATCCCTCTTTCACTGGGGGTTTTTAAGCATCTATAACTCTTTGCAGAAGTGTTTGAAGTTTTCTCCATCTCAATCACGCAATCAGACTTCACGTGGTGTGCGCGCGAGCCTTCAAGTTCTCTCAGAACTGCTTGGATGATGGGTTCTAATCAAACGTTTGTAGATATGGGAATAATGGCTTTCTAGATTAGGTTCAAATCTGGGTTTCAAATGAAGTGGCTTCTTCTCTTTTGTTTTATTTGTGGTGTTTTGGGTCTTGGTGAGACCGATTGTCTCAGGTATTTTGGGGGCTGGACCAGAAAAAGCAATGGTTTCATGGAGGTTTTTGAGAATCATAGAGTTGCAAGCTATGGTGGGTCGGAGGAGGAAAGATTGAAGGAAGTCACTGGTGTTCAAATTCCGGTGGTTGCTAGTCAAGCATGGCTAGGTCCGGAACATGTGCACTCAATAACTCTCTCAAATCACACAAGCTCCAACAACACCTTAAGCCCAACGCCCTCCTCAACTGTGCACTCTCGTGATTCCCAAGGGTCTTCTGTGAAGGGTAAGAATGTAATTGTCAAGGCCCCGGTTTTGGGCTCTCCATTGTTGGCATCTTAGGCCCAATTTTCACCCAACCCATTTCCTACAAATAATCCATCTCCTTTCGATGAGCCCACCAATTCCCCTTTATGCCCATAGAGAAGGCTTTTAAAAGGGATGTTGGAGCCCAAGGAAAGGTGATGCAGCGTAGGCGTGTAGAAGCAGAATCTAAAACACACAAATACTACAACTCTTCCACTAAACCTAAGTTCTACAAGAACACTAGGCTAATAGGCACAATAATAGAGAAAACCTCTCTAGCAAACTTTTATTCAAAACACACATAACAATAACCTCTCTATAAAGAGTATATATAGGAATAGAATTCCTCTTACTCCTTTTAGGAAAAGAAATAATAAACCTACTTCTACTTGAGAAAGGAAAAACAATTTAACTAGGAAAAGAAAAACAATTAAAATCCCAATTCAACTAGGAAAAGGATTTTAATTCAAAGTACTAGAGTAAATAAATCCTAATTCAAATAGGAAAAGGAAAACAATAAAAACTATTTGTTTCTTCATAACGTGATTTGCATCATTCTCCCTAGGTTGGAAGAAACTCGTCCTCGAGTTTGGAGTTTGGATTGGAATTGTCTCCTCGATATGGAACAAGATGCTTAACATTGAAGACGTCAAATGTACGCATATGACTTGGAAGTTTCAATCGATAGGCATTAGGATTAATTTTCTCAAGAATCTCCAAAGGACCAATCTTTCTAGCAGCTAGTTTGTTGTACTTTCCCACAGGAAAGTGATCTTTGGTCAAAATTGCCCAAACAAAATCACCAATCTCAAATTCTACTACTCGACGTTTCTTGTCAGCGGCTTGTTTGTACTTAGCGGAAGTCTCCTGTAAACGCTTAGCAGTAGCCGTATGAATTTCTTGAATTTGTGCGATTAGATCCTCAGCTTTCACATTGACACGCTTCAAGTCAGGGATAAACCGCCGGTAGAATGACACCAACCCATGGAAACTGCGGACCTCGTGGACTGTGGTTGGTATTGGCCATTGTTTAACAGCAGTAACCTTTGATTCATCAACTGGTAGTCCATCCTTGGACACCACATAACCAAGAAATAAAACACTATTTGTCATAAAAGAACATTTGGTTATGGTGGCATAAAATTTCTCCCTACTTAGAACTATGAGTACCTCACAAAGATGTTGGAGATGTAAATCAATATTGGCACTATATATGAGGATATCATCAAAATAAACTACAACAAACTTGCCGATGAAGGGAAGAAAAATCTGGTTCATAACACGCATGAAGGTGCTAGGAGCATTAGAGAGTCCGAATGGCATTACTAGCCACTCATACAACCCCTCACGTGTCTTGAATGCTGTCTTCCATTCATCACCAGGACGTACTCGAATTTGATGGTACCCACTTTTTAGATCCAACTTAGAAAACACTGTAGCACCACTCAACTGATCAAGCAAACCATCCAATCAAGGAATAGGGAATCTATACCGGACTGTAATTTTGTTGATGGCATGACTGTCGATGCACATTCGCCATGATCCATCCTTTTTGGGTGTTAGTAAGGCTGGCATGGCACAGGGACTAAGACTCTCTCTAATGTGCCCTTTTAACAACAAACCCTTTACTTGTCTTCTAAGTTCTTCATGCTCTTTTGGGCTCATACGGTAGTGTGGGCAATTAGGTAGATTCGAACCTGGTACAAGATCAATTTGGTGTTGTATATCCCGGAGTGGCGGTAACCCCTCAGGTAGATCACTAGGAAATACGTTTGTAAATTCATCTAATAAAGATTGCACAGCCTCTGGTACTACACTACCCTTTGAGCTCTCCTTTCCCAATAATACAAACACCAACCCTAAATCAAACATCTCTTCAGCAAATGCCCTTTTAGCTAAGAGATTCTTACCCCCTCTTGAAGTTGGCTTAGGTTCAATCTCCTTACAGGGCAACAACACAATTTTTGTGCTACCAAACATGAAACTGTATGTATTCTTCTTACCATCATGTTGAACCTCTCTATCATATTGCCATGGTCTACCAAGGAGAAGATGACATGCATCCATAACTACCACATCACACCATGCATTATCCTTATATTTCAACCCAATAGAAAAAGAAACCAAACAACGTTTAGATACAGTTACCTCATTGCCCCTTTTGAGCCAAGATAGTTTGTAAGGGTTAGGGTGCTTCTCTGTTGCTAATCCCAATTTTTGAACAGCCTCTTCTGATACCACATTCTCACAGCTTCCAGAATCAATAACAAGTCTACATACCTTGCCCCCCATAGTACATGTAGTTTGAAAGATATTGCTTCGGAGCCAATCCTCGCCTTCAGATTTGCGAGGTGTGAAACACGCCCTTCTTGTAACTAACAAAGGGCCATCATCCCCCTGCACATACTCCTCTTCCTCTTCAGCATCATAAACAGCTTCTTGCTCAAAGGTATTTAAATGATCATCAGTACATTCTTCACTCTCAATAAATAAACCCTTACCATACCGGCCACCCTTCTCGCAATCAGCCATTCTATGCCCTGCCTCACCACACTTGAAACATCGAGAGCCAGAACTACTAGCTGCAATGCGGTTGGGTTGTGGATTAGCTTGATTAACTTGGCATTTTCCTTGTGTAGATTGTGTAATTGCACCATAAGGAGGAGCTACTAGTGGTAGTCGGTTGCCACTACTATTTGAAACCATGTTAGTCCTCCTATTCATCGTCTTCTCTAAATGCAAAGCTCTCTGATGGGCTTTAGATACAGAAATTGGGTCAAATAAATTCAAAGTATCTTGAAATTGTTGCCTCATGCCTCCAATATAACGTGAAACTAATTGATCTTCTGAATCTGCAAGGTCAACTCTGGCTACAAGTTGATAAAACTCTCGAGTATACTCATCTATAGATTGTGTACCTTGCTTAAGATTGTGTAGTTGTTGATATAATGCACGCATATAATTATGGGGTAAGAATGCAGCACGCATATGTTTCAAAATTTTTTCCCAAGTATTGATTTTAGATTTACCTTGGCGAATACGACTTTGCTTTAATTGTTGCCACCATGCAGCAGCACGTCCTCTGAATTTGGTCGCCACCAAAGAAACTCTTTTGTCTTGCGGCACCTCCTTAAACTCCAAAATTTCTTCAACCGCAGCTACCCAATCTAGGAATTCTTCAGGTTGTAAACAACCTTTGAACTCTGGAATATCTAATTTGAACCCAGATTCCCATCTGTTTGAATTGTATGAAACCAAGGGTTTCTCCCTCCTCCTTCTATGTCCAGCAAACAGATTTTCCATCTCATCCTCAACATTATAGTCTACCTCATCTTCCTCCATAAAACATAGAGTTGGACTATGGTTTCGAGGCTGGTTAACAACGGCTAAGGCAGCAAGCTGCTTTGTTAGCGCTTCAAACTACTCTTCCATCCGCTGACAGCGTGCCTCTAGTTGTGTATTGCGTGCAATCTCATCGCGTTCATACTCACCATCTACAGCAGCGTGCCTTCCCCCACGTGATCCTCGTGCCATGGTAGGAACCTAACCTGGGCTCTGATACCAACTAATGCAGCGTAGGCGTGTAGAAGCAGAATCTAAAACACACAAATACTACAACTCTTCCACTAAACCTAAGTTCTACAAGAACACTAGGCTAATAGGCACAGTAATAGAGAAAACCTCTTTAACAAACTTTTATTCAAAACACACATAATAATAACCTCTCTATAAAGAGTATTTATAGGAATAGAATTTCTCTTACTCCTTTTAGGAAAAGAAATAATAAACCTACTTCTACTTGAGAAAGGAAAAACAATTTAACTAGGAAAAGAAAAACAATTAAAATCCCAATTCAACTAGGAAAAGGATTTTAATTCAAAGTACTAGAGTAAATAAATCCTAATTCAAATAGGAAAAGAAAAATAATAAAAACTATTTGTTTCTTCATAACGTGATTTGCATCAAAAGGAAACTCAAAACTTTAATATGCAAACACAAGTTAAATGCTGGGCTCTCGGGTTCATTGGAGAGAGTGGGGTGCAGTTGTTATTGTTTTTCCTCCCAGTTGTTGTATGCTCTCTCAGTTGTACCTCTGTTTTCAGTTAAATGAATATTTCATGAAATTATCAAAAAAAAAAAAAAAATTTGGTGAATATTTCTTATAAAATGATACTTAGCTTCCACGAGTTAACTTTCAATATGTTTGGTCAAGAAATGACCCCCATTAAAATAACTAGAAAATTATTATATACTAATCTATTTGGCATCTAGACTTTCATAAATAATTGGGTCTTGAGAGGTTAGACAAAAAATTTTACACCCAATTGATGTGGCAGATTGTTAGTAGTAGGTAAAATTGACGTCGGTCATGGATCCAGATAAAAACGAGTATATTCTTACCAATTCAACTATTATGAAAAATATTGTGAAATTTTTTGTGCATGTAGCATTGCTTTATAGGTTATTGATGTTGCATTGCATGCATGTATTTTAAATTGTGTTGCTCTCTAAATAAGACACTAATAAAGTCTTGTTTAGGCCAAGCGGTGGAGATTGGAAGTGTGGAATCCTTGCAGTTAGACTTTCAAACTATTAAAGTAGCAACAGATGACTTTTCTAATGCAAATAAGCTTGGAAAAGGTGGATTTGGTGTTGTTTACAAGGTACTATTACATTAACTTCATAAAAACTGTCCACCAAAATGTTTCTTTTAACTCTAAAAACTGGGGTATGTTTCTTTGAACCGCGGTTGAATCCTTTGGTTTTGAAAATTGTAGACAGTTTTCGCAGGTTTAGTTCAGAGCTTTTCTTTCTTCTTCTTTTTTGTGTACTTATAGGCTCAGCCATTTTTGAATCTTCATTCTTCAACCTTGGACCTTCAGATTGCACTACCATTTTCTCATATTCTTCTTCTTAGTCTCACTCGCTCTCTCTATCATGGTTTTGGCGACTACTATTTTTGCATTTTTCTTTCTGCATTTTTTTTTTCTGATTGTTGTTTCTAAATTTTTCTCTCTCCCTATGTGTTTTGCCAGATTCAGAGGGTATTGTACCTGATGCAATTGTAATCAATGATTAAGATTGAAAGTTGAATAAACAATTTTCAATCTCAACCATTAAATAAAATATATTAAGAGAAAGTTAAAAAGTTAAAATTAAAAAGTAAAAAAAAAAAATTGTGAGAGAAAGTGGATGAATTACATCAAGTGCAATATTTTAGGTATTGCACCTGATCTCAATCAATGTTTTGCCTATGTACTCTACAGTCTTCTGGTCTACTCTGCATGATCCATGATGGACAACTTGCTTTTCAATCGTCCACTAAATACTTGTTGTCAACCACTTTCTTTTTAAAATGTTATTGGGCTTTGTTCTTCATTTAATCAAATATTTTAATGGTTTGTCTGCCAACTCTTCTAGTTCTAGCATTTGTTTTTGTTTATTTTTTATTTTAAAATTTTTCATAAATGATTGAATATTCAAACAGGCTTGGGCATAAAAACATTATTGGGCAGTGAAATGGGCTTGGGCATAAAAAATTATTGCGTAGTCAAAGGGGCTTGAGTATGGCTTAAGATAATTTAGACATAAGCTCCCATAAAAGAGTAATTTATTAAGCTCTAACAAAAATTATTTATATTTGGTTAGAATTTAATATTTCTTATTTGCCTTATGTTGAGGTCTAAAAAGTCACAATGTTGCACCAAGGCCCAAAATAGCACAAAGAATTGAACTCCATAAAAAAATAAATACTTGAGCTTGCAATGAAGAAAAAGATGGTAGGCCCAAATCCATTAAGGATTTTAAGGAGCAACACAAACCTACGAATGGATAAGCCTTAAAACTCATAAAACGAAGGGAAGAAGAAAAGCGCAGCCCGCCAAATTCAAAAAATCGCTAGGGAGCCCAGTGGTAAAAACTGGGTTGAGATACTTGGGGATTGCCAGGAGCTCGGGATCCTTAGGACGTGCAGCAAAGCTAGGGTTGGATTAAGACAGTTCAAAGGAGGTGCCAAGAAACACAAGGAATGAGAATCGATATGTCCCTATTAGCCACCCAATGATGCAGAAAGGAATCAGAAGGCTTGGGAACTAACAATTCATGAACAAGGGCCTAGTACCTCAGGGAACCCAAAAAGAAGAACCATGAAGGGAAGTGACTGAGAAACTTTCAACCTGGCAGGAGGGAATCAGCTCACTTAGGAAAAATGACAAAGGGAAAGGCAGCCAAAAACTGAGTCTGAAAAGGTGAGGTTTGGAAGACTTAAAGGAAGAAGGATCAAAGGTCAGCTCTCTAAGGACACTCCAGAATAGAAAGTCAACAAGAGACTTTTAGGAAAGAAACACCAAAAGAAGAAAATTATGAGAAGTGAAGATGGGAATAGCCACCAATGTTGCTGGCACAACATTGGTTCTGGTACCCAGGAGAGCAAATGGGGGGAATAAGTGGTACCCCGGGAACCCTAAGATGACACTATAAAAAGGAGAAACAGCCAACAGTAAAAGGCATTCAGCAACAGTGAATTAGAGTAGAATCATTGAGAAAACTCTGTTAGAATTCAAATAAGAAAGAAAAGAGAGGGAAATACCGCCTGGTATCCTTAAACAGCCACTAAAGAACACACTCGGATTCAAAAGGATTCAAACTTTGCAAGTTTTAAGGCTTGAAGAGCCATCTAAGTCTGTGATTTTTGAACTTATTTGGACCTTATAACATGACCTAGTGAGCATAATTTATTACACAATTAAGAAAGTAATGGAATATTTCACATTGTCTTAAGGACCCTTAACGTTTTATTTTGTGTCTTTCTTTACCACATTGCCCTTTTATTGTTTCCTACTGTTCAATTCATATATTTCTTGTTTGTTAGTATGTATGTGTTGTGGGATTTGTGTTCTGTGCACCATCTGGTTTGTAATCAGCCCATTTAGCTGCAGTAAACCAAGCCTAGTACCTAAAAACAACAAGTAAAGGGCCCAGGGTCCTTGTTTCTACTTGGACTTGAGCACTGTCTGAAAAAAGACCCACACATTTTGGCGACTTCACTGGGGACTAGGTAAAGGAGAGGGAAGAAGTAGTCCTTTCACAAAGCATGGCTCCAAGACCAAGGAACAGTAAAGGGAGCAATGTGTCACATGCGACATCTGAGCTCGTAGGAGAAAATGAAGTAGCCTCTAGACAAAGGAATGAAGTACCTTTGGTAGAGTAGGAGGTCGTCTCAGGACATAGGCGCATAGGGCAAGAGTTAGACCTTGTGGCTCAAATGGCAGAAATGTTGAAAGATTTACAACAAGAGACCTGCCTCCTCAAAGAGGGCAGGACCCAAGAAATCAGGGATAACACCCCCCTATGGTCAACCAAGACAGAGCCCAACCAGAGGGAGGGTCAGCAATAGGAGGGGAGGTAACCCCCAATATCTCACACTAGCAGATGTCAATACCCTTTTGGAACAAGAAAGGGAAAAGCTCTCGGGGGTCCCCAAGAAATTTTCTTAGGATCCCCCATTCCTACCAGAACTCCTTGGCAAGCCTTATCCTAAAGAATATGAACCCCCAAAGTTCCATCCTTTTGATGGAAGAAATGGGAGTGCTGTGGAGCACATGAGTAGGTTCATTCATATCATAGGCCCTTACGTAGGAGATAAGGAGCTGTGTCTAAGAGATTTTGCTAAGTCCTTAATGGACAGAGCATATACGTGGCACAACACCTTGAGGCCTTGGTCTATCAAGACCTGTGACGAGATGATGGAGAGGTTTTGTGCAAAGTACTATCCAGTTGTAGACAAGGTCACCTTCCAAAGCCTTTAAATGGTAAGGTAACAGCCTAGAGAGGATCCTGTCCAGTTCATCAAAAGGTTTAAAAATGTTTCTCTGGACTGCTATGGAGACCATGAAGAAAAAGAGCTATGGAGACTTGCATATCCAACATGCTCTTTGATTAGAGGCTTAATCTCAAAAATCTATGCATAACCCGATTCGCTGACCTACTACAAAGAACTAGCAGAACCGCATTAACCATTAGGACAAAAAGAGTGCCAGTACCCCAGGCCACGACAGCATTAGTAAGAGAAAAAAGGAAAAGACATGAAGGAAAAATGGTCAAGGAACCACTTGTGATCCTATGTGCTGTAGAAGAATTGAACCATGTTTTGGATAAATGGATTGGAGATGGAATCATTAGGCCATTCATTGTATCTAGACCACCTACTGAGGAAGAAAAAAAGAATCCATTGTTTTGCAGAATTCATAACTATGTCAAGCACTCTACTAAGGATTGATGGACCGTCCGTAGGCTTTTTCACAAGAAACTTAGGGAGGGAACCCTATAGCTCACTCAGAAGGAACCCAAGGTGCAAAGGAGCCCTTTACCCAATCACAAGGGGAAGGGAGTGGTGGCTGTGGTGATCCATAGGAACCCAGTGGAAGCAGAAGAGTTTGAAGGATCCTTCCATCCAAACACAGTAAGGACCCTTCAAAAATGCCCTAAATTCATAACACTGTTCAATTAGTTGGGATTTGGGCCAGAGGCGAGAAAGATGCCCACAGAATCCCTTATGAGTATAGCCGCAGATTCAGGATTAGAATGTTTCACAGCAGAATCCCATGCCAGCTGAGCTTACTTGAAGACAACCAACGCAATAACCTTCACTGATGAAGACGTAGAAGTTGAGCATTTAGACCATCACAGACCCCTTTATTTAATGGCCACCATAAACGGTCTCTAAATCAAAAGAGCATTGGTAGACATAGGGGCTTCACTTAACCTCAAAGTCCTAAGTGCACTGAAGGCTGTGAGCCTGACTGGCAAGAGGATTTTGGAGGCTCTTATGGAGATAACATGATTTGGAGGTTCAGCAAAATCAACTGAGGGATATGTGCAGCTAGCCTTAAGGGTAGGCCCAATAGTAGCCCTGACCAGATTTCATGTGATTAACTCAGAGGTTTCTTACCATGTTCTGTTGGGACGCCCATGGCTCCACAAGCATCGCCTTATTCCCTCCACATACCATCAATGTGTTAAAGGGAGATTGAATGGGAGGCCTGTAAGAATCCCTACGAACTCGAACCCTTTTATCCAAGGAGAAGTGAACTTTGTAGAAATAATGTTTTATGACGAGTTAGAACCGGATGATGAGAGCCCCACGTCGGGGACCTCAAGAGCACTTGTCTTGGAAGAAAAAGAAGGAGGGGGTGCCCATAACCTAAAGAACCTCTTGGATAGAAAGAGGCAAAAGAAGAAGACCAGCTACTCAGGCTCCTGGAAATGAGTGGTAGTACAAGAGCTCAGTGGAAGGCCAATTTATCGCTTATGAAGGTGCGTGGGGCCTGAATGCATCGTGTAAGAAGGTCCCGGACCACCAGATTGTATGATGGCTCAAGAAGAAATCCAGGAGGACCAAGTCAAGGAAGCACAAATCTAGCCCGAGAAGGAATTGGAAGAGATAAACTTGGGGGCTGAGCTAGGATCTCAAAAGCCTATTCTCATTAGCAGTCAGTTGGCAGCACAAGAAAAGTAGTTAGTGGCATTACTCAAGAAATATTTGGATGTGTTTGCATGGACATATGATGAGATGCATGGTCTCGATCCAGGACTGGTGGTCCATTCTCTCAATGTAGACCCAGAAGTCAAGTCAATAGTTCAACCATCCAGGGTCTTTCACATTGATATAGAAGCTTAAATAACTTAGGAAGTCAAGAAGATGCTGGCAGCTGGTTTTATCAAGCCCATCCAGCATCCCAAATGGCTCTCCCACATAGTACCCCTGCAAAAAAAGAACAGCCAAATTTGGTGTTATATGGATTTTCAAAATCCAAACAATGTATGTCCAAAAGATGAGTTCCCCCTGCCTAACGGTTACCTCCTTGTGGATTTAGTTGTGGCAAACTCCATGTTTTTGTTTATGGATGGATATATTGGATATAACCAAATCCGTATGGCTACCAGAGATGCAGAGAAGATAGCATTCAGGACTCCAATCGGAAATTTTTGTTACACTGTGATGCCCTTTGGCCTTAAAAATGCAAGGGCTATATACCAATGAACTATGACAGCCATCTTCCATGATATGATGCATAGGGACATGAAAGATTATGTGGATGATATTGTGGTAAATCAAAGACCAGGGTAGGACACTTCCAGATACTTGAAAGGTGCAGGAATTATAAACTATGCATGAACCCCATGAAGTGTGCCTTCGGAGTATCTGCTGGAAAATTTCTTGGGTTCCTACTACATCACAGAGACATAAGTGTAGATCCAGCCAAAGCCATAGTCATTTCAACAATGAAAAGGCCCACAACAGTCAGAGAGCTCAAAAGTTTCCTAGGGAAGGTCTCCTACATTAGGAGGTTTGTGCCAAGATTAGCTTCAGTCACAAGTGGTTTATCCAAAATGTTGAAAAAGGGGGCTGAGTTCACTTGGGGAATTGAACAACAGGAAGCTTTTCAAAGGATCTAGCAGACTATGAATTATCTTCCTACCCTACAAGCGCCAGTGCGTGGGTGACCCTTGTTGATATACTTAGCATCAAACTCCCAGGCTATAGGAGCCCTGTTGGCACATGAAGACGATGATGGGAATGAGTAACTCATTTATTATGTGAGCAGGACATTTAAAGATACAGAGACCAGGTACCCCAGGATAGAAAGAGCATGCCTAGTGGTTATCTATGCGTCCCAAAGGCTAAAGCGATACTTCTTAGCCCACCAAATCCTCTTGGTAACCAAGTCACATCCCATAAAAGTACTCCTGCATCAGCATCTCCTAACAGGAAGGACAACACAGTAGCTGGTCTTACTCTCTCAATATGACATCGGCCTCAGGACCCCCAAGGCTATCAAAAACCAAGCCATAGCAAATCTGCTAGCCCAATTCCCAAGAAAAGAAGAATGTTCACTAAGCGAGGAGATCCATAGGGAGGTGGTAATGGCAGAGCTCCCAGGAAAGAAGTGGATAATGAGGTTTGATGGGTTAGCAACAACAACTTCAAATGGACTGGGAATTGTGCCAAGTTGCAAAGATGGAGATACCATGCAATTTTCTTTCAAGCTTGGGTTTTCCTGTTCGAATAATGCTACTAAGTACGAGGCATACTTGACTAGGTTGGTCATAGCACTAAGCACGGGAGTAAAACATATGAGAGTTTTAGGAGACTCTAACCTTGTGGTCTTTCAGGTAAAGGGTGACATTACACTAAGAGAGCAAAGCCTGGCAGCTTATAGAGCTTAGGCATAAAAGGTGGAGCAAAAATTCCAAACCTTCAGTGTGGAATATGCCTAAAGGAGTGAAAACAGGTTTGCTGATGCACTAGCCACCTTGGGATCCTAGGCACCATTCAAAGGAAGAGGTACTCTGATAAGAATAAATAAGTAAGAACATTCCATCATAGGGATCCTCAAAATGATGTTCCCTAAAGAACCAAAATAGCAAGATTGGAGAAATGAGGTAAAAGGGAAAATAGAAAAGTTGGGACTTGAAGGAAGCATCAAAGAGCTAAATGATTACACTCTAATAGAAGGAGAGTTGTATAAGAGGCTACCCAAAGGGATCCTGTTCAGATGTATTAATGAGAAAGAAGGGAAGCTGAGATTAGAAGAATTACATAGCCAGATTTGTGGGATTGCAGAAAAGATTAGCCAATACAAAAGGATGCAGCACATGGGGTACTACTAGCTAAATATGAATAAGGAGGTTGCAACTGTACAGGAGGAATGTCAAAGGTATTGGCTTTCAATGGATAGAGAAGAAAGTTATGCTGTATTTGTAACGGAAGATTGGAGGACACCATTCATGAAATACTTGGCTCAAGGGATCCTACCAATTGACAAGGCATTGGCCCACCAGCTCAAGAAACTTGCCGTCAGGTACTTCTTGCAAAATGGGATCTTGTTCAAAAAGGGGTACACCGGGGATCCCCTAAGATGCCTAGGGCCTAGAGAAGCCAGAGAAGCAGTTAAGGAAATCCATTCTGGTGATTGTGGAAGTCACTCAGGGAAAAGAAGGCTCTACAGGCAGCTGTTGCAGTTGGGATACTATTGGCCAACAATGAAAAAGGACTCTGAGGAGCTAGTTAAGATGTGTCATGCATGCCAAGTGCTTGGAGATGTAATCCATACTCATCCAAATGTGCTGCAAGACATGACAATACTGTGGCCTTTCCACACTTGGGGGCTTGATCTTATAGGACTTATAAACCCTCCTTCTAATGGCCATATCTGGATCCTAGCAGCCACTGAGTATTTTACAAAATGGGTAGAAGCTATCCCTTTGAAAAAGGCCACTGGAACAGCTGTGGCAAACTTCATTTGGGAGCACATCATCATAAGGTTTGGGATCCCCAAGAGATTGATTAGTGACAATGGAACCCCGTTCATAGACAGAGACATGAAGAACCTGAACAAGGCATATTACATCAAACATGAAGGTCCACACCGTACTATCTACAAGGAAATGGTCAGGTTGAGTCTACTAACAAAGTGATACTGAAGTGGGAGGGGCTCTACATCATCAGGAAAGCTCATGATAACAGATATTACTACCTCACAAAGGAAAATGGGATGGTTCTAACAGATCCTATAAATGGGAAGTGGCTGAAACGGTACTACGCATGAAAGGGGGAGATTTTAGTACACCAAGACCCTTTTGTCAGCTCTCTAATCTGCTAAGTGTTACGTAGTTCTTTACTTTTTTTTGTCATGAGTTTTGTTTAAGTTCCTTTTTGTTAAGGAACCCATGGTAGAAGGACATTCTACGATCCTTGCTATCTTTGTCAATCCTTTTGTGTTTCTTAGTATGGTAGCTATGTTGCTTTTCAATGGAATATCCTTTTCTCATTTTTTTCTTCTTTGAGCTATAGCTAAAATGTACAATTGCGAAGTATTACATAACCCAAATGTGGGCAAATTTGTGAGGGATACCTAGGCCAGTGAAAAAAAAAAAAAAAAAAAAAAAAAAATTTGTGAGGGATACCTAGGCCAGTGAAAAAAAAAAAAAAAAAAAAAAAAAACCTTTAGCGCATGACCTAGGACTCACACCACAGTTAGTTCGAGTACATGACCTAGGACCACAGGCAGAAATAAGTGCCTAGGATACCTAGCTCAGTACTTTACAAAAGGGTCTACCTAGTTCATGATCTGGGACTTGAAAAAAAGAAAAATCCAATGTACCTAGTTCAGTACCTGTGCAATAACACTAGTCTTAAAAAGAAAATAGATCCATATTGCCATAAAAAAAAATTTAAAAAAAATAGGGAAAAGTCAGAAGTATTGTTCAAAAGCAAGAAATAAAGATAAACCTATACAACCTCAATTGACTAAAAAAAAAAAAAAAAAACTTATACATCTGAATTATTAAAGAAAAAAAAAAAGTAAGGAGCTAAGGTTTAAGGCCAGCTAGCAAAGAGCTTTCTGGGGAAATGGCAGGAACAGTAGAGGAAGAAAGAACCCGCTGCCTTTAACTTTCAAGTCTTGCAATGCCTTGTGAGCTCAAGCTAAAACCTCTTCAACAGCAGCAATTTCAGCATCAAGATTCTTGGAGGCCTGTCTCTGGAATGGCATATGGGCTAAGGAATGCAAATACTCTAGAAAAAAGGATAGATTAAACTTGGCTTCTATGAGATCCTGCCCTACTCCCCTCCATTCTAAAAGCCTCTCCTCGGATAAGGAGTTAAGAGAGGAATCCCTCAAAGAGATCAGCACAACACATAAAAGATCTTTCAGGATGTTGCCCAGAAATACACCTCCCTTGAACCCACTGGTGAAGTCCCCATGGGTTTTGAACAGCCCCTCCAACAGTGGTAGACCCTCAACAGGCACAGAGAATCTTAGGAAGTTGCCGAAAAAAGGCTTAAATCTATGAAAATGGCTCGCAGGAGGCTGTTGAACTCCAAGGAATCAAAGTGGGACAAGAAAGCAGGGAGCCCTGAGCTAGGATCTGAGACAGTCACCCCTGAAACCTCCTCCATTGTTATGTCTCCACTCTTAGGAATTAGAGAACTTTCGACCCTCTGGATGGTTTGGGGGATCCCTAGCTGAGCTTCAACAACCTAGACATTAGAAGTAGATTCCGCAACTACCTCAGTAACTACAGGCTCAAGATCCTTAGCACCTGAGTCAGCACTTGTAAAAGTAGACAAAGTCAAAAGGGGGAAAGAAGAAAAGAAAATATATAAAGTTGGGAAATTAAGAGAAAGCTAAAGAACTAGTATCAGCTCCTTATGGCAGAGCCTCCTCCTCTTGGCCCTCTGACTTCCCGGAGGATTCTGTGAAAGGACACACAACACGTTGGAGAAAAGGTGAGGAAACTTTGGCAAAATTACGAAAGTAAGGAAAGGATATTGAGGGCTTCACCATAGAAGAAAAAGGCAAGGGAGAAGTATGGAAGAGAAAGAGGAAAGATATGAACCAAAAAAAAGAGGAGGAAGGGGGAAGTATAACGATGGTGAGCAATACGCACCTTTAGAATCCTCTGACTCCAAAGAAGGGGCAGCCTTAGGAACATATTGGGCATTAGTTTGACCTAAAAGGAAAAAAAGAAAAGAAAAACAAGAACTCTCAGAAAGAAAGGCCAAGGGAGATAAGAATGGGTGCTAATAAAGAATGGATGAGGCTTACCTGCTTGTGTAGAAAAGGACACACCCTCAAGGACTCTTTGCCCAATGCAGGCTCAATTATGGGCTCAAGTGTCACAGTTTTAGTAGGACCGGGAGTCTACACGGGCTTGGGATCCTAGGGAATAGAAGGCTGGAGAGCTTTAGGGTCCTGAACAGCCAAGAGAACAAGAGGCAGAACGGGTTGGGCATCCTTCGCTACCTGCCCGACCTCCTCCTCCACACCTAAGGTAGCAGCAGATGGAGCTGTCACCACTTTTTTCACCATAACACCACTAGTCACAAGAGGAGGCACCTCGACCTGCCAAGGAAAAGAAGAGTAAGAAGAAGTAAGTGGCAGGACAAAAAATATATGTATGTGCACAGTACCAAAGCGAACAATAAAAGGCACAAGTAAAAGAAGGCCATACCACATCATCAACGGAAGAGTGACTCATAGCTCTCTTAAGGTCTGACTTGCACTTGGACTGCAAAAAAAAAAAAGGAGCTACCATTCATCAGCAAAAAAAAAAAAAAAAAAAAAAAAAAAAAAAAAAAGGGAAAGGAGCCTTGCCTTTCTCTTTCTCCCTATAGATCCTTCAATAGTCTTTTGTCTACTACGAGTACGCCCAGAGGGTCCTAAGGGAGATTTGGGTGTGATGTCAAAGGACCCCGAGGAACCCTAGACTGAGGAACTCATAAGAACCTGAAAGATAGAAGACTCTATCTTAGTCTTCACTCTAATCTTTGGGATTAGGGGATGCCCAACTTCCTTTCCAATTGTAGAGAGGTCCATCCCGTTGCGCTCCTCAGAAATGACTAGTTACTTACGAGACCTAACAGTTTTCCTCTTATTAGTCTCAAGGCCAACCTAAGTACCCTTAGCGCTTTCTTCAAGCTCAGCCCTCTTGACAACTTCCTGTTTGATCTTTTTCTCTTTACCTTTGCCCACAGGTGTGGCAGCACGAATTACCTCTACCACCCGACTCTTAATTGGCACACTAGAAGAAGTGTCCACAATGAGGTCACACCCTGACCAAACATCAAGAAAATCATTCGCGTAATAGACCCAACCACGCCTAGAAGCCTACCACTCCGCAACTCCTGTTTTGCTACTTATGGTAGCAGACACAATGCCAGCAGTAGGGAGGGCCAAGCATCTGTTAAAGTTAGGAGCAGAGAATAGATTAGGATTAAGAACCCTCCCAATCTTACCAGAACCAACGAAGTCTGAGAAGGACTTCTGAACTCTTCTCCAGTAACCAGCAAAGCCACTGGAAGCAAAGACTCCTCTCTGAGAGTTTGGCACCATAAACTGAGAACTCCTCTGTGACCAATAAGAAAAGGCTTGAAGCCTTAGGAATGGATCAGGGAAAGAAGAGAAGGTACTATTTCTTTAAACACTAGCGGGATGTCCTGGTCAAAACTAAATTGCCTGAGTACCAAGTGTGCCGAGTAGTGGGTGTACCTGGGACCACTTGATGAAGGCACTGAAAGCAATGAGGGACTGATGCAAGCCAAGTATGCCAAACTGCCTTCGTCCTCGCAACTCAGATCAAAGGTATTCCCTGGAAAGTTAAGAAAAGAGGCCAACACAAAATCGCAGACGAACCCATGACTGAACTCCTAGGGAGAGTGCCAACTCAAGTGCCCTGCTTGATCAAACAACTCCACCAAATTCAGGCAACCACATTTCAAGTTGGCCCAGCGAAAGATGATGGGATGGCTATCAATAGAACTGCCAATAGACCCTTAATCACATCTGGGGATCATTTGAACTTATCCTTTACAAAATTTAGACTCCTACATTTCGACAAAGTAACAAAAGAACAGTCCCATATGAACACCTGGAAAATGGCACAATGAAGGGACGAAGTAATAGCATAGCAAGAATTGCCTTAATCTTCATCTTCATGAAGCAAGTCTAATTGGGAGTAAACATGGCCTAAGAACATGGGGGCTAAGGGATACTGGGCACCCCATGCCAACCTAATTTACCAAATAACGCGTTTTTAGAAAAACATTAAATGCTACACTTTGACTTTTAGATATATATATAAATTTTTGTGAGTTAGAGAATCTGAACTTTTCTTTGGTAGTGTTTTTTTGTTTTTTCTTTTTGAAGAAGAAAACAAGTCTATAGGCACCGCACACTCCCTTTTTATCTTTTTGTTGTGGGCCAAAGGGGTTGGTACTTGATAGTAACTCTATGTGAGAAAGTGTAGCGAAGTTTGATTTGAAATTTTCAGAGACTGTAGCAAAACTGGAGCTAGGAAAGACAAAAATAATTGAGGTATAGATTTTTGGAGATCTGATTGCGTGTATCATTGTTTGGTTTTTGGCTATCAAACAAGCTTGGGTCAATTTTCTTGAAGTTTGGACTCCATCTTTGGTCCTTGGTAAAATTTACCCAATAACACGTTTTTAGAAAAACATTAAATGCTACACTTCGACTTTTAGATATATGTGTGTCTATATATATATATATATATATATATAAATTTTTGTGAGTTAGAGGATCTGAACTTTTCTTTGGTAGTGTTTTTTTGTTTTTTCTTTTCAAAGAAGAAAACAAGTCTATAGGCACCGCACACTCCCTTTTTATCTTTTTGTTGTGGGCCAAATGGGTTGGTACTTGATAGTAACTCTATGTGAGAATGTGTAGCGAAGTTTGATTTGAAATTTTCAAAGATTGTAGCAAAACTAGAGCTAAGAAAGACAAAAATAATTGAGGTATAGATTTTTGGAGATTTGATTGCGTGTATCATTGTTTGGTTTTTGGCTATCAAACAAGCTTGGGTCAATTTTCTTGAAGTTTGGAATCCGTCTTTGGTCCTTGGTAAAATTTACCAAATAACACGTTTTTAGAAAACTTTTAGGAGAATAATACCCAAATGAAGTTATTTATTATATAGCATAGTTTTTAGAACTAAGTTTGTCAAACTTGAGTTTGGGCTAGATCAAACCTGAGTTCCAATCACTATGGTTGCATACAGCTTGGAACATAGGTTTGTTAAACTCGAGTTTGAGTTAGAACTTGAGTTTGACAAACTCGAGTTCTAAAAATGTGCTATGTAATTAAATAACTTTGTTTGGTGCTATTCTCCTAAAATTTATCTAAAAATGTGCTATTCAGCAAATTTTTCCTTGGTCCTCTGTATAATGGTCATGCCCTGTGTTGAGAAGTAGTGGTTTTTGCACCTTTGCAAAAGAGATAGAAACAACATTTGGTAGTGGTTTTCTTTTCCTAGTGCCGCTATTGATATTTTTGGCCAACCATTTGTTTTCTAACCTAAAATTTATAGGTAAAAATTTACATGTAAAACATTTTAAGAAAAACATTTTTAGATGTTTAGTATGACAAGTAAAATTTTTCAAGTAAATCATCAAAATTAATGGCTTACCCACTAGAGCCAAAATCGGTAGTTAAAACGGTGGCTCTGGCAAATGGATTGCTGTGAATCGGCAACATAGCGATGTCTCCAGTTACCAGACCTTCAACACTAATGGTTGTCTCTAGCCACCAGAACAACAATTTTGGTTATCAACCCTCCATAAAAATAATAAATAAATAAATAAAATTGATATCTCCAATGGCCGGACCTTTGACATCGGTCGTTAGAACAACAATTCTGGCCACCAGACCATTAGAACTGGTAGCCAAAGCAGAAACTCTGACCATCAGGTCCTCACACCTATCATCAAAGTGGCGGCGGCTTTGGCCACTAGACCGGTGCCCTAGCCACCAAATCGGATGAAGGAAGCCATTGAATGTTTTTTAAAATATTTTGCAAATTTTTAAAGGTAAAACATTTTACAACATTTTATAAATGATTTTTTATGTAGGACAGAATCTAAAATTTATTGTTTGTAATTCATTAATTTTGTTATTTTATGTAATTTGTGTTATTTTAGGTTTAGGGTATTTATTTCCTTATTATTATGTACTTTTAATGCTATTTATAGTCAAATTAGAGTTTTGTGTGCTTTCCTAACTGCCCTAGGTGTTCTTTTGTTGAAGTTTATAGTGCACCACACGAATTATTGAATCAGTAGTTCCTTATGTATCTGCACACGGAAAAGAGATTTAATCACTGTCCATACTCCGTACGATTTTCAACAGCTCTTGCACATTGGCCATTGGCAATACTGCTTCATAACGTGGCAATTTCAAACAGTTTGACCACACAATCAGATACAAAATGTTAGGGAACCACTTATTAATCACAAGCCATTTGAAGCTACAAATATAAGTGGCCAAGTCATTTAACTACCAATATAGTTACACAATCATAAATCAAGTCACCCATCTAATACACCGCACTTAAACAAATACAAATCCCAATAATCTGTTTCAGCAAAATCAAGCTTTAAGGCCTTAACTGGCTAAGGGGTAAGGGAGGGTGGCAATGTGGTTATGAGCCACAGTACCAATCCATAGCTTCCCATTTGCCTCTTTAACTTCACTCACTAGCTTCATCACCATGGCCTTTCGATCCTCAAGAACTTCCAAAATCTCCCCTTTCTCATTGAAAAGTGAGATTACCGTATACATCCTCACCCCCATGACTCGGGCTAATAAACTCATTCGGATTGGTAACCGGAAGTAGAGACTTCGTATCCATGGATTGTTTGTGAGAAACTCTTGTGCAGCTGTCCTGCAACAATCTATTGCTACCCAGAACTGGCCTTTCTCATTTATTCTTACTTTGTCTGGCAGGGCCGGCTTTATGGTGGAGCAAAAAATGCAACCGCCTAAGGCCCCAAGTAAAAAAAAGGCCCCTAAATTTTAACCAATAGGATTATTTATAATCAATAAATAAAATAATTTTTTTTATTAGATGAAAAACAAATAAAAAAATAGAGAAAAATGCAACGTCGTCCACAATATTTTTCACAACACTTTTACAACTAATGCTAAGTAGCAAGTTATTACAGCCTATTGTTGATGGCAAAAAAATAATTATAGTGATATTTTCAAATAAAAAACAAAAAGCAGTTTAAAATCTAGGATTTGTTGTAAAAAATATTGTGAATGTTGCACTTCTAAAAAAAAAAGAATAATAATAAGAGTTTAATTAGCAAACTTTTACTAGTTTTCATCTAAATCTACCACTAACACCACTGTTTTACTTACCATTATCAATCTACCATATCAACAAGTATGAAAAATTTTGTCAAATTTTTTTGTCTTAAAAATTCAAAAAAAAAAAAATTTCTATGTAGCTCATGTTAATTAGTAGTAATTTTGCATCTAAATAAGATGATCAATTTCCGCTTTAGGCCCCCAAATGCATCAAGCCGCCCCTGTTGTCTGGGAAACCTGGCAGGTCTGCAACAAGTTCTGTGATTCCAGATTTTGGACCTTCCAACCAGTATCTCATTAGCCTGTCACAGTGCAAATGCAGAATGTATAATGAAATTAATGTCATTACATAGTTTTTGTGCTATACTCAAGAAAAATAGGTGGCTGACTTCTAAATGTCCAGCTTAGTAACAGATTTGCAGGACTTCAACAGAGATTTTGATGTGAATACTCTTGTATTTTTATATAGTGGTGAAATTGGTAGTTCATAATAATTTGCTTGATTGTCTGAGAAATACCAAACAATTTGGTCTGGGTGAATGTGAATGTGAATGTGATTGTGGATGAGAAATTACTAATTGGCCCAAAAGTTAAACCATTAGGAAATAGTGAATTTAAATGGGAGATAGAGTGTAGACATGTTTTAAATCTAGATCTCCTGCTTTCATACCATTAAAAAAAAAAAAACATTTGTCCCAAAAGCATAAATTATATAAAATTATGAATTTAATTATTTAACTATAATTCTAAAATAGGCATATTATACATCTCATTCATTATGAATCATTTGAACCATATAGAATTAACTGACATTGTTTAAGGAGGGAGAAAAAAGGGGGGGGGGGGGTGTTTGGGGTTGGGTTGGTGTCAAATACCTGCAGTTGGTGGTTTCAGTATAGAGGACGAAGGTTTGATCCCTAGATAATTGAACTCCATTTGGAAAAGCCAAGCCCTCCAAGACAACATGAGTTTTAGCAGATGGATCATATCTGAGAAGCCTACCAGTGGCTTCTCCTTCCAACAATACAAAGAAATGGTCCCTGCAACAAGGAAATTTAATATGCTTCAATGTTTGGCATATTGAAGGATGTTTTATTAATTCAAATGGTTTTAATATATGCACTTGTACACTTACACTCTGTTACTAGTATAATTAATTTATATTCCTTTTCACCAAAAAAATAAGTAGATTGATGATCCCTTTCTTTGAAATAAAGTCTCAACTAGGAGTGAGAAATGGACCCTGCCCACCCAAAAACCCGACCGACCTAACCCAACGCAAAAGGTTTTAGGTGAGTATGAGGATATTCGTGTCAGGTTTTGGGTCTTATTTTCGGGTTCGGGTCAGTATTGGGTTGGGCGTTGGGTCATATAAATAAACTAGTTTGAACCCGATTTTTTCTTTTGAAAAAAACCCTACTCTCTCCGCCTCCCTCAACTACCTCCCTCAGCTCTCCACCTCCCCTAGCTCTCTCTTTATTCCTCAAACCTCATCCTTACAAGCCATCCCCATCTCAGTTTAAAGCTTTGTGTAAGGTTGAATTTATTCAACCATCTAATTGGCTTTATTCCGTGCCAAATTTGCTTGTAATTCAGCATTTAGTAACCCTGTATTTAGGTGGGTTTGATGTAAGGGTAGTGAGTGAGATAGAGTGAAGTTTGCTCAAGAGTGTGCAAGAAAACAGAGACTCGCGGCTGGGACTCACGGGTGACTCGCGGCTGCAAGCCGCCAGAAGCAGCACACGTGCCAAGCATGCTGGAAGATGAACAGTCATGCTAGCTGGAGCACTACAGGACAAAACAGGACAACTGGCCATACAGTTATCTCGCGACTGGATCTCGCGACTTAGTCAAGCCGCGAGGTCAAGCCGCGAGCCACCCCTGTTTTGTAAAAACCTGACGTTTCACATTCCTCTCCACTCCAGTATAAATACCCCTATTACCCACGATTGAAAGAGAGCTTCCAGAGAGAATTTTGAGAGAGAAACCCTAAAGAAAAACCAGATTGTTTCACCCACAATCTATACCTTAGAGACTCTTCAAATTCCTCAACTCTCTTCCTCTCCATTGTCAAATCCTTGAGAGGCATTATACCAAACCAGGTTCTCACCATCATCATCATTGTGAGACTGCTGTTTGGATTTCTGGGAAGCAGTTAGGAAGGAGCCAATCTTTATTGGTTGATGCTACGGTCTAGTAGCGGAATCCGGAAAGCTAGAAAAGAAAAAGGTTCGGCGCAACCTCGTTGGAGCAAGAAGCTTGGAGGGCTTAGGTGCACTGGGTAGATTAGGCTTGGAGGGTCTATTGCTATCCTTGTATCCCAACTGTATTTTCTAGTGGATTGATTACCGCTTGGAGGGCGGCGGAGAGGTTTTACGCCGAGGGCTTCGGTTTCCTCTTCGATAACACATCGCGTGTTGTCTTTGTGTTTGCATCTTCCTTCCTCTCTATCTTTGCCTTTTATTTATCTGCTGTGGATTTTAATCTGTTATGGCTTAGATAGTTTTTAATCAATTTCGTATGATAGCATATGTTAAGTTTCCGCACACTAGTTGTTTGACATATTGCTTGAATTGATTAAGTTGTAATTTGGGGGTCTAAACGTTCAAAGGTGTTTTTACACGTTTTTGAACTTTCACTTTGTCTCTGTGTAAGTCAATTAAATGGCTAAACTTGTTTCTTGTTATCTCTGTTTCTTGTTAATTTAGTTGGGTTTTTAATACTTTCAGACTTTGGGGTTTTTTTCTATGTGAATATCCTGTTTGGGTTTGATTTTCTTGCATGTTGTGATGTTGGTTGGGCTTGAATCGCTTTTTTAAGGACCCATTTCGATTTTTTTATTTTCAGGTTTTTAACTAAAGACCTGTGCTCCTCTGCCTCTCTCACTGAGCTCTCTCTACGTGTGTAATAGTGTAAGTCATCCACTCATCCTTCTCTTTGTTGGTTTTTTTTTTTTTTCCTTCTTAATTTCCTTGTCTTAGTCTTTGATTTTGGGAGTTTTTACATCTTTTAGGAACAACCCTTTTCATATTGTTGAAAAAGAACTACTTTGGATCTGATGGGTTGGTAGGGTTTTGTGTTTTCTGTGATGTTATGTTGTTTTATTGTGTTATTTTTCTTAGCATGCAAATAGGGTCTAATAGGTTTGTGTTGTTAGTGTTTGTTTTTCTATGCATTATTTTAGTTTGTTTTTTCATTTGGGTTCTTGTTGTGAGATTTTATATACAAAACAAATTGTAGAAATGTTGGATCTCAATTAGGTAAAAGACCTCTCTGCCACAAAATCTTTGAAAGCTTTACTTTGTTTTTCTGTTGGGTTTGTGTACTTTTTATGTAGTTTCAAGCTTTATGTCACAATCACTTTTTGTTCAATTTTTAGATTGTACCTCTTTCATATATACGAATCATTTTCTAATTTTCGGTGTATATATGTTTATAATCAATGGGGGGTTTTGTATGTTGTTTGGGTAGTGAGAAAAAAGAAGAAGAAGTGTGCAGATGAAAATATGAATCTAAAGGTCAGATAGATGACCCACTTGCTAATGTAACAGTAGTGTTTGAATATTTTCCCATGGTTTCAATATTAAGTTCCATGGACTTCTGGACCTTCATTGTTCTTATATTTGCCTCTGGATTTTCAGTTAGCTTCAAAAGCCTCGCTAAAAAAACCCTTTTTTTATTATTAAAAATTTTATGGGCGACACAGGATTGCCTTTTTATACTAGTGGTTTTGGTTCTTTTAGTATAGATGATACACTTACTAATGTAACAGTAGTGTTTGAATATTTTCCTATGGTTTCAATATTAAGTTGCATAGACTAATAAATTACTAATGTCTCTGTTGCTCATCTTTCTCAGTTTGTGTTGTAGCTACAATGGATCTCATTAGTTGGCTTGTCTGTGTATCTAATAGTAATTGTTTCTCAAGTTATGTGAATTACATTTCAGGAAATGGAGAATCTTGAATTCTTGAACATTAATAATTTTTAATGATTGATTTGTTTTGTGTGGTAATAGGTCATGGATTCAATGGAGCCTACACAACCTGATGTTGCCACTGCAAGACCAACTATGAGACCTCCTCATCCACTGCAGGTGATATCTTCTTCTAATCCTAATAAGAGAAAATCACCATCAACGGCTTGGGACCACTTTGAGAAGTTTATAGATGAGGAAGGTAGTACTAAGGCAAGATGTATATATTGTAGCAAGGAGTACATGGCTAATAGCAAAATTTATGGGACATCTAATTTAAAAAACCATACAACCATTTGTCCTGAATATCTTTTTAATGAATTGCATGATAGACAAGACCCATTGTCCAAGAATGTAGGGGAGGGAAATCTAGTGCCTAGGACTTTTACAAATATTGTAGGTAGAAAAGTTCTTGTTGAGATGATCATATTGGATGAGCTTCCATTTAGGTTTGTAATCAAGGATTCAGAAGATTTTGTAATGTCTTCCAACCTAATTTTAATATCCCATCTCGCTTCACGGTAGCTAAAGATGTGAGTCGGATTTATTTTGAAGAGAAGGATAAGTTGAGAAATGCCTTGAAAGGCCGTAGGCTTTGCCTTACCACTGACACATGGACTTCAATACAAAATTTTAATTACATATGTCTTACTTGTCATTTTATAGATGATGATTGGAAGCTACATAAAAGAATTTTGAATTTTCGTATTGTTGATAACCATAAGGGAAAAACCATTGGCAAAATGGTTGAATCTTGTTTAGAAGAGTGGAATATTTAGGGGATTTTCACCTTGATGGTGGATAATGTTTCCTCAAATGATGTAGCCATTAGTTACTTGAAAGAAGCTACTAATATGTGGAAAGGACTATTTTGGGGAATGAATTTGTTCACGTGAGGTGTTGTGCTCACATCCTGAATCTTATTGCGACTGATGGCTTAAAACATCATAATAAGTCAATTGATAGGGTGCGTCATGCGGTTAGATATGTGAAAGCTTCCCCAAATAGGTTACAAACCTTCAAGAGGTGTGTGGAGAAAGTGAAAATAGAGTCAAAGGCTATTCTATGTTTGGATGTGGCCACTAGATGGAACTCCACTTATAAAATGTTGGAAAATGTTGAAAGTTTGAACATGCATTCAAGCGGATGGAATATGAAGATCTTGATTATATTCTACACTTTTGGGATGGGTACTATGATAGGAGACCTCCAAATGAGGATGATTGGGAGACTTGTAGAAAATTTGTTAAGTTTTTGAAACTTTTTTATAATTCCAAAAAGAGGTTTTTGGGTTCCTTGTATGTGACATCAAATGCTTTCTTTGATGAGATATGTATGATTAAAAGAAAGATAGATCTCTTTTCTAGGAGTGAGGACCATTTTTTGTACTCAATGGCAAAAACAATGAAAGAGAAGTTTGACAAGTATTGGGGGAGCGGGGCAGATTCATCAAAGAAGGGAAATGTGCTTTTGTATGTTGTTGTGGTGCTTGATCCTTGAAAGAAGTTGGATTATTTGAATTATTGTTTATCAAATTTGTATTAGGAGAATGTTGCTAAGGTTATCACTAACCTTGTGGAATGTGTATTGAAATGCTTGTATGAGCATTATAATTTAACTCATTCATCATATGTATCTATATAAAGTGCAAGTGAGATATCAAGGATGGAAGGTGTTGGTGTTGATGTTGATGATGATGATGATGATCCAGACAGATTTATTGCTTCTCAATACAAGGCTTTTAGGCAAGGAAAACAACTTGTTGGGTGTGTAGATGAGGTTGCAAAATACTTTATGGAGAATAGTGAAGGGGAAAATGACAAAACCTTTAATATACTGGCTTGGTGGAAGTATAATACTAATAAGTATAGTTTACTATCTCGACTGGCACGAGATGTGTTGGCTGTACCTATTTCTACTATGGCTTCTGAGTCAGCATTTAGTACGAGAGGATGTATATTAGACTCATTCCGTAGTTCACTTGCCCCTAAGATGGTACAATCTCTCATATGTACTCAAAATTGGCTTCAATCTTCAGTGCAAATTTCGCTTCGAAAAGCCATGGATGATGTTGAGCTATTTGAAGATTATGGAAAATGTAATGTTCTTAAAATTTATTAACTTGTGCTTTAACTGAAATTTAATATATCTTGTGTATTTAATATATCTTGTTAGTGCATTAAATGGAATTTAATATATATTGTTGTTCTAAAATGTTTTGAAGCTTTTTTGGAAGCGAAGTTAACTTCACCTTCAACAACATCACCTTCACCATCAAGCACTGTTACTAATCTTGACTGATCTGCCTACATACATTGGTGCGTTTTTCTTGGATTCTGTTTGTGTTAGGATTAATTAATATGATATTAGGTTCACTGTTGAATTTTGCTACTTAAAGCTCTCATCCCTGAAGCTTGCTAAAAATTAGTCATCTAAAAAAAAGGGTTTTGGATTTTAGGGGAACTGGGTTTGTGTTTTGCTTATTTAAAGTTATGTACTTGGTCAATCAAAAAAAAAAAAAAAAAAGTTATGTACTTGGGTTGAGGAGGGGTAGAATAGGAATGGTCCTTTTGTTTTGTTTTGTTTTGTTTTTTTTTTTTGTTATGAAATTGTGTATTCTTTGTGGAATTGACATTGAGTTATATGTTGGATTGGTGTTTGCAGTTTTAGGATTTTTTATGCAGTCTGAGGATGATAGTTTGGAGTCGGCAAAGACTATGAAGCAGTGGAATGTAAAGATTATATCAGTGAGTATTGTTTTTCTTGATCTGGTTGGTTGTTTTGATCTTAGTTACGTTGAATGGGATATGAGTATATCGATGTCTGCGGCCATTTATTATTAGGATTTGATGTGAATGTATACTGCAAATGTGCAGATTAGCAAGAATAAGCAACACCAAGATAGAACTACAGCATTGGATGTGTGGGAAAAACTAGAAGATTTTGTCCTGTCACGATCACATTCTTGATGTGCACCAACTTTTTACCAATAGATAGTTTGCTTGAAAAATCAATTACCCATATTTACAAATTTGGATAGTCTGGAGTTTATGTCTAAAGTTGGAACTTTGATAAAAATAAGTAGGGCATTGTAGTTGACATTGTTTATTTTAGGTGTGTGTGTTTGTATAATTGTGAATGTAAGACTTGGTGTTTGTTTTCGTGAATTTTGGTGAACTTCAAGGTTTTCCATTCATAGTAGTTGATACAAAGGATGCATTTTGCAAGAACACTGAATGAAGTGTTATGTGTGAAGTCACACTGCAATTTCCTTGATAGGTAATTGGAGATGGACCACACAATTTTATGTTTTTATTGCGTATATTCATTTAATACTCATAAATGTGGCTTGCTGAGGAGATTTTAGCTCTTATTTTCTACTGTTAATAGCAGATTCAAATAGTTAAATAGTATGATTTTTCGCTCTCTTAGTTTGAGGGTGAAGATGCTGAATTGGTTTGAAAATTTGAATGTTTTACTTTAAATGATTCGATATTGGATTTTTTTTTTTTTTTTTTAATGAGAGATTATTATTGCAAAAAAGAATATAGTAACATTTAGTATAAAGGCTCACGGAAAACAAGTAGCAGTAAAAGAAAAAAAAGTCTGACTCAAGACCCGTAAAACCGACCCGATTACAGACCCAATTTTTCGGGTCGGGTCGGGTTTCAGGCAGCCAAACCTGATTTCTATCGAGTCGGGTTTCGGGTCATAGTAAACCAACCCAATATCAGTCCTAGTCTCAACTTGTAAATTCTCAAATTGACAAGTTATAAATATCAAAAAACTACCATCGATTTCTCTCTATTGTTTCACCTTTCTCTTTTTGTCTTTTACTTTTGGGTAAATTAAACCAATCTTCTCTGATATTTCACCGAATAAAAGTCCCACTAAACATTGGACGAAATAACACTCCTCCTTCAAGGTTTATATAAATGAAAAATATATGTCAATGTTTGACTTTCATAGAAGATATTGCATTTTTTTATATAACTGATCATATCAAAACGATGGACAAAATAAGATCTCCCTCCCATGAGGTTTGTATAAATAAAACTTAACCTCGAATGGTTTGTAAAAATGAGAAATATTTTTAAAAATTAAAAATAAATATTCCATTAGGTAAGTAATATTGTGAGGCATCATTTATACACACGTTTGGGAGGAGTATTGTTTTGATCAACATCAAAGAAGATTGGCGTAATTTATCCATCTGTTCCTTCCCTAGCCCTAGTCTTATATATTAATTCATGCAAACAGGAAGCCACACTATGATATACCAATCTCACTTTATCTCCAATTTCAAGTTTTCTATTAAATTTTTCATTCGATTGTCAATAACGGTGCTGTTAGATTTGAATCATAAGATATAAAATTTAAATATAAATGAAAATGGATTTAATATAAAATTAATTTTATGTATATTAAAGATATTATTTGTGGGGGTATTGGGCCTGGGATCTCATTGTCCATTTATGTTTAATGGGCCTAAGACCCAAGCCGAGGATAAAGGGTCATCCAAGGAGAATTAAGTATTGCCAAGGAAACCCATGCTAGTAGATGAGGAAGACAATGTTGACCATAATGGCCCAAGAGTTTGGGCCGAGGATGAATTTATCCTCAGCTAGCCAAAACTGAGATCTGTAAAGGATGCCTGCCATCCAAGGGAGCGATCCAAAAGTTCTGGAAGTATGGATAAGCATTGCAAGAACAAAGGACAGGGAAGAGTCCTAAAATATCTTAGGAAAAGCTATTACCACCGCATTGAATGCACCCCATCTAACTCCCTGGCCACATTAATGAGAAAGTGATCCCTGAACAGTGATTTTCAGCCTTACAGCTACTACCCCAAAGACTTTGGGGAGGGGTTGATGGGACAAGAACCAACTCCAATGATTTGATCTGCACGTGGTGGGTGAAGATGATAAGGGAGGATAGTATAAAATAAGAGAGAGGCCCGAAGAAAAGGGATCAAAAATTTGTAAAAGAAAATACTGTAGCAATCTCAACCATTCCTGTAAGCATCCTTATTCAATATATACTGGAATAGAGTTCCTTGGATAGTGTTGAGGACAAATTTACTTATACAAACTTAGTTCATTTTTGTTTGATTGTCTTGGAATCCCATTGTAATTGTTACCCTATCCACTAAAGCCTAGTTCTTCAACCCACTTTCTACAAATTCATTGTTTTGGACTTATTGGGCTTGGACCCAATCATATTTTGGGCCTAGGTTCAAATATAGTCCTTACATTGTTAATTAGGTGATGTCAGGTAATATTTTTTTTTATATATGATGGTAATGGCCTTTTTTGTTTCTTCATGAATCCGTATTACTGGATTGAAATTCTAAGTTAGTAATTTTGGTGATTCTAAAACTAAAAGGTTAGTAATGTTGGATCATTGATTTTGCATAGGATTTGAAGTGTGGAAACATGGAGAGGAGGGGAAAAGAAAAGAAAGGAAAGAGAAAATGGAGTACTATTCTATTTTTCTTTTCTAGTTGGTTACCTTTTTTTTTATTGTATTTTGTTGTCTTGGATGCAATAATTCCAGAAAAACAATTTTTTTCCATTGAATTGTTACAATATTGATAGTATAAGTTGTGAGCCTACTTAAAAATTAAAAAAAATTTGTACAAAAATATTGCGTACTTCTAAATTTACTTCATTTAGATTCCATTCCATGTGCCATACATGTTGAATGGGATGGGAGTCCACTAAGACCACTGCACCTGTATAATTTGAAAAGAATCAATCTAAGCTTAAAAGATTGCAACAATGGTGTTCACACAGTGAAACACTCAGTGAGAAGCTACAAACTCAATAACTACCTAATCAAAGATCCTTGAAATCATGGGATTGATCCATAAAGTGTGGAGGGAAATTAAGAACTAAGTAACTAATAATAACTACGTAAGAGACTAAGCCTACACCAACAATAGCTATACAAAACGCAGCGTATCAAAGAGCTAATGACAGAAATATAAAACGCAGCGTTTCATTAAATAAAAAATGCAGCGTTTCATTAAATACATTCACAAGCCTGCGTTTAAATAGAATGACATCGTTCTGATGAAGAGCTGAATTAGCTGTTGGAAAACTAGCCATTGGGCATTTGAAAAGCAATGCTCTATTGACCTTTGGAACTTCTAGATTGACATTTGGAACTTTTGGAACTACTCTCAACATCCCTCCTCAAGCTCGAGGCAGAGTCAGCCAAGAGTTTGCTATGCAGAACCAAAAAATGAGGACCAGGCAAAGGTTTTATAAAAATGTTAGTGAAATTGTCATGGCTAGAGATGAACTTGATTGCCAAAGCACTATGAAGAACACAACCCTTCACATAGTGATAATCAATCTCAATGTGTTTGGTTCTGGAATGGAAGACAAGATTAGAGGCTAGACCAATAGTAGTGTTGTTATCACACCAAAGGATGGGAACATGAGGAAGAAACAGCTTAAGCTCCTTAAAGAAATTGCGAAGCCAAGCTAACTCTGCTATTGTGGAAGCCAAGGCACGATACTCTGCCTCTGTGGAAGAACGTGAAACAGTGGATTGTTTCTTGGAAGACCAAGAAATTGGGCTTGAACTAAGGAAAACCAACATTCTAGTAGACTTCCTGTCAGTGGGGTCTCCAGCCCAATTTGCGTCAGAGAAGGTAGAAAAGTGAGAGGACCAAGAGCAAGATGAATTCCAAAATGTAAATACCCTGCACATAATGAAGAACACACTTGGCTGCCTCCAAATGAGAAGTAGTGGGATGATGCATAAATTGGCATAGCTGATGCACACTAAAAACCAAATCAGGGCATTTAAAGGTCAAGTATTGGAAAGCACCCACCATACTTCTATATTTAGAGGGATCAGACAAAATAGAACCATCAAAAGGAGTAAGATGTACATTAGGACAACAAGGAGTCTTTGTGGGCTTGGAAGTCTCCATTTTGAATTTGTGAAGCACATCTAAGGCATACTTGAATTGGCATAAAGTGAGACCAAATTTGGAAGGCAAAATTTGAATGCCTAAGAAATAGGAAAGAGCACCCAAATCCTTAAGCTCAAAAACCTTTCTAAAAGCAATGACAAGATGAGAGACTTGGGAAGATGAATTGCTTGTGATGATAATATCATCAACATATACAAGGAGATAAATGATGGTTTGATGAGAGTGATACACAAATAAAGAAGAATCTGCCATGGAAGCTTCAAAACCAAGATGCAACAACTGAGAAGTAAATCTGTCAAACTAGGCTTTTGGGGCTTGTTTCAAGCCATACAAAGATTTATGTAATCTACAGACATGATAAGGAAAGTGTTGATCCACATAGCCTGGTGGTTGCTCCATATACACCTCCTCCTTTAGAAAACCATGGAGGTAGGAATTGGAGACATCCAATTGTCTGAAAGGCCAATTAAAACTCACTGCAATGGAAAGAACAAGCCTCACAGTAGCTGGTTTCACAACTGGACTAAATGTCTCAATGTAATCCACACCTGCTTATTGATGAAAGCCCTTTTCAACCAACCTGGCTTTATAACGAGCAATGGTTCCATCACTATGCAATTTTAGCTTATACACCCATTTACAACCCACTAAATTGATACCAGGTACAACAGGAACAAGAGACCAAGTCTTCTGTCTTTGTAAAGCGGAAAATTCCTCATCCATGGCCTTAACCCATTGAGGAAACTTACAAGAAATTCTATATGATGGGGGCTCAGAGTGAGTATAATCAACCACAGCCTTGTAACACAATTTAGGATTGGAGATACCATTCTTTGATCTGGTGGTCATAGGATGGACATTCATAAGAAGAAGGACAGTAGCAGTAGCATCAGGAGGTGATGATGTAGTGGGAACAGAAATAGGGTGATTAGGTTATGTAGGAGTTGAAGAAGGAGGAATAGGTGAAATTGGAGGATGTGGAGGTGTAAGGTGAGAGATAGAGCAAGGTGGAGAGGTAGTAGCAGAAATAGAAGCTGATGATAAGGTAATTATAGAGGTAACAGATTGGGGAAAATAAGAAGAATTATGAGATGGTAAAGAAGGATTAGGATATGGGGGTTGAAACATAGGAGTAGTATAAGAACCTAGGATTGAAGGCTGATTGGAAGAGTGTAAGTAAAGGAGGTTAGACAGCCACATATCTGGATTAGGAGTATAAGGAATTGAAGCAGAAGTGGGAGTAGAAGAAAAGGGAAATTTTGCTTCATTAAACAAAACATGTCTGCAAGTATAGAGAGTGTGAGTGAGCAAGTCAAGGCATAAGTAACCTTTGGAAATAGCAGAATAGCCCAAGAAAAGACACTCTGTGGTCCAATGATTAAGCTTGTGTTTGGTGTATGGTATTAGAAAAGGATAGCAAGCATAGCCAAAAACTTTAAGAGAAGAAATATCAGGGTGTTGACCAAAAAGTTTGTACCAAGGAGAATTGAAACCTAAGGTAGCAGTGGAAAGTAAATTGATCAGAGTCACAGCTAATTGAACAGCAAATGACCAGCAGGAGGAAGGCAAGGAAGCTTGAGATAGAAGTGTGATAGTAGTCTCAATTAGGTGTCTATGCTTCCTCTCTACTAAGCCATTCTGTTGAGGTGTATAAGGACAAGAAATTTGATCCCATTGGAGGACAAAAATTATTCAAAGGATTTAGAAGTGTACTCACCTCCACCATCTGATCTGAGAGTTTTAATAGTTTAGGAAAATTGTGTTTTAACCATAGCATGAAACATGACAAATTTTAAGTAAACTTCAAACTTAGCAAAAAGTAAGTACAACCTTGTAAACCAAGTGAAATGATCAACAAAAATGACATAATATTTGTAGCCATTTATTGAATTAAGAGGTGTAAGACCCCACAGATCAATATGTACAAGTTCAAAGGGAGAATTAGCTACAAATCTTGAACTAGGAAATGGAAATCTATGCATTTTGCCATGAAGACAGTGAATACAAGAATTGACAAAATTAGCACTAGTACTAAGAGACAGTCCATTATTTTGTAACAAAAGTTTAAGAACTTGAGAATTTGGATGGCCAAGCCTACTGTGCCACAGATGCCAACTAGAAGAAGAAAGCTGGACTAAATTGCACAGTTTATTAGGAAGCAAAAGCTCAGTGGCCTTGTGAGGATAGATGGGGTACACACCACCTTCACTCTCGCCCTTGTAAAGAGTTTTCCCCGTGGCCAAGGCCTGAATGAGCAAGGTGTTTTCATCAAAGTAACACCAACAGTTATTATCATGACAAAGTTTGTGAACTAAAAAGATTAGAAGCAATAGAGGGAACCCTAAGCACATTTCTAAGTTGAATAGGAGCATTTGAAGAAGGAATTAGAGAGTTACCTATGTGAGTAATGGGCAAATTCTGACCATTGCCAACTATGAGATGCTCCTGACCTATGTAAGGCTTAGGAAAGCTTTAGTGATTAAGGCTTGAAGTAACATGGTCTATAGCTGCACTGTCTACCAACCAAGGTTGCTCCTGAGCTATCATGGAGTTGGAAGAGGTTGCCATTGCAGCTAGCTTTATGGGTGGATGTTGGCCTTGATAGGCATAATCCATCCTGTGGTTGCAGTCTAAGGCAAGATGACCTACCTTACCACAAATCTAGCAGATTGGCCTTTCTGACCTGGCATTAGAGCCTTGAGATTGTGAAAACTAAGATTGTGAGTATTGGTTGAACTGATTTGGTGATGAACCTCTGCCTCTACCTCTTCCATTGTTATTTCTTCCTCTTCCTCTATTATTAGACTGGTTGTGATTATTATAACCACCAGTGTTGTTAAACATTGGTGCAACGTTGACTGCCATTACAAAGGTGGAGTATTTTATCTCCATTCCTTCATTCAAGGATTCCTCTTCTACATTCAACAAGGTAGCCAATTCATCAAAACTCAATTTGGTGCTTCTAGTTTTGATTGCAGACCTGAATGCACTGAACTCTTTTGGTAAACCTTTGATTGCAACATGAAGCAACTCTTCATCATCCAAGATTAAACCAACTGCCATAAGCTTGTCTCTTATCACCTTAATTTTCTGTAGGTATGTGTCCACAGAATCAAATCCTTTCTTCACATTATGCAGCTCACCCTTTAGATTCATCACATGTGACATTGAAATTAAAGAAAATCTATTTTCAAGAACCTTCCAGACTTCTTGAGCAGAAGAACATCCAACAGTTATAGCCAAAACTGAAGGAGTGAGGCTTGAGCTAATGAAAGTAAGAAGTGCCTTTTCCTTTGATTTCCAGATGAGATCATCTAGATTAAGCACTAAAGTAATTGTACCAGATAAATCCTTGAGAAACTTCTCAGGCACTAGTGGAACTTCATCAAGAAGCTCAAACATGGAGTATGTTTCTAACACCATGGAGATTTGATGCTTCCAAACAATGTAATTGGAAGAGTCGAGTTTAACTATCATCATATTTGACAGATTAGACAGCAATAGCAGAGGTTGATTTGTGAGATTGATGGAGGTAGAAGAAGAGGTTGAGGGTGTAGTGGTGGAGGTAGAATCAATGTAAGCTTAAAAGATTGCAACAATGGTGTTCACACAGTGAAACACTTAGTGAGAAGCTACAAACTTAGAGAGAAAAAGGAGAGAAAGTTTAGAGAGAGAGTAGAAAGAAACGAAAATTCTGGAAGAATAACTGCTCAAGTCTTCATTACACTGATGTACAATATATATATACACAAGAATCAATAACTACCTAATCAGAGATCCCTGAAATCACAAGATTGATCCGTAAATTATGGAGGGAAATTAGGAACTAAGTAACTGCTAATAACTACCTAACAGACTGAGCCTACACCAACAACAGCTATACAAAATGCAGCGTATCAAAGAGCTAATGACAAAAATATAAAATGCAGCGTTTCATTAAATATAAAACGTAGTGTTTCATTAAATAGAACGACATCGTTCTGATGAAGAGCTGAATTAACTGTTGGAAAACTAGCCGTTGGGCATTTGAAGAGCAATGCTCTATTGACCTTTGGAACTTCTGGAACTACTCTCAACATAGTTGACTACCATTTTTAAAGTTTGCAGAAAAGTCTCTCCCACAAGTCCCCATCCAGTGGGGGTGCAAAGTGGAAGAAGGACAAGTAAGACTCGGCTTCCCTAAAATTTTGATAAACTAGTATTTATCTCCTCGATTATGCTAAATTTGCAAGGTAAAAAAATGTAGCCACACCCACGTATATGTTACGTAAGAAAACGCATCTTTATGGTGCCACGCACAATAAATTTAAGCTAAAGAGTATTTAATGCCAAAAAAAGGGCTTGATGTTCTTAAATGTCTAATAAAATCAGTTTTTTTTTTCCTTCTCTCGGGGTAGTATTCATCGCTTGAGCCAAGCATGTTTTTGAGGAAGAAAATTTGCAAGGTCATATCATGTATGTATAGATAGCCATGTAACGCGAGAAAATTAGTACTAATGGGACAAGAAAAATTTTAAGCTAAAGAATGTTTAATTATTGTCCATTTATATAATAATAAAAACCATATAAACATTTGTGTATATATATATATATATATATATATATATATATAGGCAGGTGCTGTAAGTGGATCACGTATAAGCTCCAACAATTGGGCCATGAAAAAAAGAGGGCCGGTCTTGGTGTCCACATTTAGCCCCGTCAGTAACAGTCGCGCATAATCATTTTCTCTATGGCCACCGTAGGAGAAACCGTTAATATTGGAAGGTAAACTAGTTAATTTTAGTGCTCATTCGGAATATTATTTGTGATGCTGGAAAATTTTGCTTTCAATGTATATCTTATTGCTAATCACTCTTACAATGCAGCCTTGCTGGTATGTTCCACTTGTTCACTGGCCTTTACTTTGTGCTTTGGGCTAAAGGAAAAGAAGGTTATTTTGAGGGGGATGGCCTCGAAAGTGAGTTCGATGCAGAGAACCTCTATTTTTTTTTTTTTGAGAAAATTTTTCAGAGCTGTTGTGCAAATAAAGGATTTTTCTTTTCCTTCCTTTGCCATCCCTTGCTTTCCCTCCAGCTTCCGTTCAACCAAACTATATATTGATCATTTTTCTTCCCATAGTGTTCATTAATCACTGTATAGAATATGGAGTAGTTCAGGAACTTGCAAAACTTCCTTTTTTTTTTTTTTTTAGAGAGATGGAAATCGAATACATGATGAAGAAAATGAGGGTTGCTTATGTAGTTCAAGGGTTATGCTTTTTCTAATGCGAAAAAAAAAAATATATATATATATATATATATATTTAATGGATTGAGCTGACACACTAAAGACTAGGGGTGGCAATTCGTGTTCATGGGTCGGGTTTGTGTTGTGTCGAGTCATGAGTATTCGGTTATATGGGATGCTCGAACCCGACCTATATACTAAACGTGTTGAAAATGCTTGACCCAAATATGATCTTTCTTTTTTGAAAACGATCTGTTTATTAAACAGATCAACCTGACCCCGACACGTTTAACTCGTTTAATTAACAAGTCATATAAAAGTCAATACAAATGACCCGTTTTCTAATCTATTTAATTAATAGGTCATACCTAACCTATATAATCTTTACCAATTCCTATTTATATAAAATTAAAATACAATTACAACTATAAATATAATAATAAACATATAAAACAACCATAAATTAAGTAATAATATCAAAATAACTAATAACTTTATAAGTTAAATGGGTCAGGCGGGTTCGCATGCTAAACACAAATACGACTCGTTTATTAAACGAGTTAGCTGTGTCAACCCGAATATGACCCGAACCCATTTAGTCTCAACCTATAACCTATTTATAAATGGGTTAGTAGTATTGGGTTCACGGGTTAAATCGAACTACAACCTGCCCAACTTTATTTGTTACAAGAATTTCACATCAAAAACTAGCAAATTGGATATCAAGGTTTTTTCTTCATTAGAAACTAACTTGTAATCTTTGTGTAATTATAAATATTATAATTAAATAACCAAATCATATTTGTAATGAGGGATTTTATATTATTTTAATAGGATAAAAATCTTGGGCTTTGAAAGTTTAATTGTGTGCATTGAAAAGATAATAAATAGTTTAGTTTTATTAATTGCATCTATCAAGATATAGATATTGGGTTCATTTGGATAGAACTTATTTTGCTAAAACTGAAGCTGAAAACATTGTAGCAAAATAATTTTTAAATGTGTGAATAGTACCGTGGGACCCATTTTTAATGAAAAAGTGGTTGAAAAGTGAAGTTTGTGAGTCCCATGCATTGTTCACGAGACCCACGAGATTGATAAAAGGGACTGAAAAGTCAGCAATATATGGCTACTGTTCATGAACAGTAGCCGTTTGTCCCCTAAATATGTGCACAGTAGCCAAAAAAAAAAAAAAAAAAAAAACGCAAAATGCAACAACTAGATCCAAACACATACATAATGGTTTGATGTTATTGTTGTGGTTGTCGGTAAAGAATAAATAATATTATTTATATGCCCCAGAGTTTAAGTTGATTACAAATTTAGGATTTTTGCTTTCCCACACTTTCTCACCACCCAAACACCAAGCACCAAGCAAAGTAGAAAAAACAAAACAAAACAAAACAAAAAAAAAAAAAAAGAAAAAAAAAGAAGGAGAACGGCAAAGAAGCATACCAACAAAGAACTAGGCATCACAGTTTGGTTCTGGTGTTTGTTTTCTGTTAGGAGGAATCTGAGATGCACCAGCTTGTTCCTGCATACCCACTTGACTTGGTGGTGAGTAAGCTGCCTGAATATTTGACATTTGAGTTGGCCGTGCTAATTGTTGAGGAGGCTGTGATACTGGTGGCTGGATGCTTGGAATCTAAACACAAACTAAAATTTAGTATATACATATAATATAAGCATTAAATACAATCTAAAGATCAAAGCTTCATAAATGTCAAAGCATACCGCTTGAGGGGGCTGGACCATTCCAAGCATAATTTGTGCCTAGTGTTAGAGATATATTAGATATATTAGCCCAATATAATAAGCCTAAGCCCACTCCTACTTGTACTAATATTCTAGGGTTTAGTCGCTTATATATACTTATGTTAGAGTTCATTGTAACACAGGTTTTGTACTACACTCTCATACAATAAAGATGTAACCCTTAAGGGATTCCTCCGTGGATGTAGGCCGACAAGGCTAAACCACGTAACCTTCTTGTTCTCGATGTTCCTATTCTATGCTTCCCCTTCCGCATTCATTCTAGCATACACAACATGATATAATACATCACGCTGCTAATAATATATTTAACACCTAGCAACAATAAAATACTAACCAGTCAAAAAAACAGTTGAATGTAATGTAGTATAATGTCCAACTGAATACAAAATGAATTTTTCTTCTCTATTTAAATAAATTTTGATTCATCAAACCCCTAGAAAAAATATGCTAAAACCCTAATTGCACAACCTAAATAAATACATGGAAAAAAAAAACACACACACACACAATTTCCAGAGTCCATGAAATAAGCAAAAAATAGCTTTAATTTTTGAAACCCTACAAATTTGGTACCTAGCAAAGGGCTTTGGTCAAGAGCGAGTTCTGAATGAGGATTTGCCTTGCTTGTTACTGGTTCTATTTGATTAAAGCCTGTAATGCGAGAAGAAGAATGAAACAAATTCTATTGTAATTTCTATTTTTGTCGGAGAGATCAAGCAGTGTTTGGAAGAAAAGAAAAGTTCGAAAGAGAAGTGAAGGAAAAGGATGAATGAGAAGGAAAAAAAAAATGAATTCAAAGAAAAATTGGAGAGAGAGAGAGTGAGAAAATAGTTGGGGAGGAAGAGAATGACTGGAAAGGGAAAGGGGAGAATGGCTACTATTGAAATGAGAGACAAATGCTAAAAAATAGGGTTAGTAGGGTTATAAAGCAAACCCAAAACGATGTAGTTTTGGTAATAAGGAAAAAAAAAAAAAAAAAAAAAAAAAGGCTCCCACTATGGGTCGAACCTGGGCCGAATGGTGGGAATGTGTGTTTCCTTGCCGCTAGGATACCTTGAACTTTTTGATATAATTTGTACAATTAGGTTTTTGAACATATTTTATAAATAAATATTTCATAAATAGTAATATTTAATCTTTAATACATAAATATTTTATAAATTGTAATATTTAATATTTTCTTGATTAATAAGATTGAATATAATACTTCAAATTAATAAAATATAATTTAACAGTACAAATTAATAAAATAAGCCAACTCCAGGCTCGTCTATAAGGGTTGTCCAAGGCAAGAATTGAAAAATGGGCACCTCTTATAGAGTGCTCATCTACGCAGAGGTCGTCCATTCAAGAAAGATGTTTAGACAACCCCCAGACAAACCCCAAGGATGTTTCTCTATACAAGTTAATGAAGCGAACCACACATTCCTATTCCAGAGAATGAGTAAAAATCGAGGTTCATTACTACAAGTTCTTACTAACTGCTTCCAATGACGGTTATGGAAAATAAGATAAAAGAATCTTACTTCCATGGTAGTTATGGAAGTTAACCCCGAACCTTTTGACCTCCTCAATGATAAGGGAAGTTACTAGATAAGTTACCACTTCAAGTGTATACTATATAAACACTCATTTACATCAAACGAAGGTACGTGTTTTTGAACACTTCCAAAAAAGTTGGAATTCCAGAATTTGAGAGAGAAATTGACTTTACTATCGAAGGGTTCTTGGCCAGTCCTCCCTAGTCACCCTTGATTATGTGTTTTTCCTTTCAAGATCCCTCAAGTGATTCCCAAACCATTGAACCCCAAAGCATTCAATCTACTGATTTTACTTTGTATCATCAGTTGGAACCATCTGTGGGAATAAATTTTGTGTTTTGCAATTGATCTTTCTTCGACAAAAAGACTGCATGGTTCGGACAAGATCAAGGGCCACTAGCCCAAGCCACCAAGGGAGTAGGGATGCCTCAAGTAATCCTTACCATGACCATCAGTCAGCGCCTGTCATGTAACCGCCATCTGTCAAACACATACAGTCCATGGTAGCTGCCATGGCAAAGTTAACCTGTCAGAACCAAGAGTTGAATAGGGAGATTGGCCTAAGGAGACAACACTACAAAAGATATGCAGAAGGGCAAGACTAGAGTCAAGAAAATACAGGAGAAAATGTTGAATCCGAGAACCAATCAAGAGGTACTGCTTCACGGAGGATTCCACATTTGGAGAAGGAGATGGATCAGATGAGGAAGGCCATGGACGAGATGAGGGAGAACATGAGAAGGGCAAACCCAGTGGATGATTTAGTTCATCAAACGGACTCCCCTTTCACAGCTTCCATCAATAGTCACCCCTTGCCTTCTAAGTTTAAAGTGCCTTCCTTAGATTCATATGATGGAACACGCGACCCATGTGATCATATTGCAACCTTCAAGACTACAATGCATCTTCAAGAGGTTCCAGACAAGATTATGTGTAGGGCCTTCCCTACAACCGTTAAGAGACCAGCGCGAGTATGGTTCAATAAGATACCTTCCAATACTATGGGTTCTTTCGAAGAATTGAGTAAGTTGTTTGTCAACAATTTTATCAGACGACAAAGACATATCACTCCTCGTCCAGCCTGTTAACCATAGAGCAAGGGGAAAATGAAAGCTTACGATCCTTCGTTACTCGTTTCAATAGAGAAGCTCTTATAGTGGATGAGATGGATGACAAGCTGTTATTGGCTGCCTTCCATAATGGAGAGTCAAATTCGATTTATTTATCCATAAGCTCTACTTTCAAGAGTATCAAACCATGGCTAAACTCGTCCATTCAGCCCAAAATTTCATGAATGCTAAGGATGCAATTATAGCCAAGAAGAGTAAGAAAGCAAAGCGTATGGAAGTAGATCCCCCACATCACCCCGAACAGGGACCTCATCCAAAAAAGGCCTGGATAGGAAAGAAAAAGGATCGAGACAATAGGAAGACAAGTTCGTCTTTAGGAAGGAACCAGCAATACACGCCCTTGAACATGCTGCTTCAACAAGTTCTCATGCAAATCAAGGATGATCCTTCCTTGAAGTGGCCGGAAAAAATGAAGGGAGATCCTAACAAGCGCAATAGGAACAAGTATTTCCGCTTCCACAAAGATCATGGGCATGACACAAACGAGTGTTTTGATTTGAAACAACAGATAAAAAATATCACCAGGCAAGGAAAATTAAGAAACTTCCTTGGACGAGATCACAAGGACGAGAAGTTGAAAGGAAAAGTAGAAGAATCGTCACGACCCCTGCTTGGAGAAATAAGAGTTATCATAGGAGGAACTTCAACAGGACAATCTTCTAAGTCAAGGAAGACATACCTGAAGATAATGCAAAACATCCAGCTTTCTGGACGATCCCCAAGGACGAGGGCAATGGACGAACAGGCCATCACATTCACGGATGAAGATGATGAAAGGGTTCACCACCCCTATGACGACGCGATCGTCATCACTTTGCTTATTGCTGACTATACAACTAGAAGGGTGTTGGTGGACAATGGAAGTTCGGCGAACATCTTGTATTATCCTGCTTTCCAGCAAATGAGGCTTGGAGGAGATCAACTTCATCCAGTGAATTCGCCCTTGGTAGGGTTTGGAGGAATAAAAGTGTAGCCTGTAGGCACCATTACATTACTTATCGTGGTAGGGTCATACCCACAGCAGGTAACCAGGGAAGTAAATTCCCTCGTGGTGGATTGTTCATCCTCTTATAATGCCATAATTGGAAGGCCAACTTTAAATAGTATGAAGGCAGTAACATCTACCTACCACCTATCAGTCAAATTCCCTACAAAATACAGGATAGGACAAGTGCAAGGAGATCAGCTAGTAACAAGGGAATGTTATTTGGCCATGTTGGCTATGGACGAGCATATTCAAGCAATAAGCATTAAAGAGAAGAGAGTTTTTGCAGAACCTATCGAAATGCTGAAGGACATTCCTTTGGACAAGAATAACCATGAGAAGTATACTAGGGTCAAAGTAAGCATGGAAAAGAAGGCAAAGCAAGACCTTGTCCAGTTCTTAAAGAAGAGCATTGGTGTGTTTGCATGGAGTCATAAAGACATGCCAAGTATAGACCCTAGTGTCATTACCCATCGTATAAATGTACATCCTTCCTCCAAACTTGTACATCAAAAGAAAAGAGTATTTGCTCTTGAATAAGATAATGTCATTAAAGAAGAGGTTCAGAAGTTAACTACAATAAAGTTTATTCGGGAAGTTTATTATCCAGAATGGTTGGCCAATGTAGTGATGGTCAAAAAGGCTAATGGCAAATGAAGAATGTGTGTGGACTTCACCGATCTAAACAAGGCTTGCCTTAAGGACAGCTATCCATTACCACGTATTGATTAACTGGTGGACTCAACTGCGGGTCATAGGTTGTTAAGTTTCATGGATGCTTTCTCAGGTTATAATCAAATAAGGATGGATAAGGCAGACAAAGAGAAGACATCCTTTGTCATTAGTCAAGGCTTGTTTTGTTACAAGGTAATTCCCTTCGGTTTGAAGAATGCGGGAGAAACCTGTCAACAGTTGGTTAACCATATGTTTCGTCCACAGATTGGATGAAATGTGGAAGTTTATGTAGATGATATGCTGGTGAAAATCTTGGACGAGGGAAAGCACCTGGACGGCCTTCAAGATACCTTTGATATGCTTAGGCAGTACAATATGAAGTTGAATCATAGCAGGTGTGCTTTTGGAGTTTCGTCAGGAAAATTCCTCGGGTTCATGGTTTCACATAGGGGAATTGAAGCAAATCCCGATAAGATTCAGGCAATATTGGATATGAAGCCTCCGAGAAGTATTAGAGAAGTTTAGTCTCTCACCGGACGAGTTGCTACCCTTAACAGGTTTGTTTCTAAAGCTATTGACAAATGTTTACCATTTTTCAAGGTTCTTAGAAAGACATTTGAATGAACGGACGAGTGTTAGAAAGCCTTCTAAGACCTCAAGACCTACCTCATTGCAGCTCCTCTGCTAAGGCCATCTGTGTCTGGTGAAGAATTATATTTGTATCTAACAGTGTCTCCACATGCAATGAGCTCAGTGTTGATTAGAGAAGAAGGAAGGGTGCAGAAGCCGGTCTACTGTTCAAGCTGAGCACTGAAAGGGACAGAAGGACGATACCCTATGATGGAAAAAATAGCCTTCGCTTTGGTTACAGCTTTTATGAAATTAAGGCATTATTTTCAAGCTTATGTCATTAATGTCTTAACAGATCATCCATTAAAGGAGGTAATGAACAAATTAGAGGTTGCAGGATGACTAATTCAATAGGCCATAGAACTTAGTGAGTTCGATGTCAAGTACCAACCAAGAAACGTGATAAAAGCATAAGTACTGGCAGACTTCATTGCAGAGTTCACTCCAAGTCAAGGAAAGCTAGATGAGCTGGACAAAGCTCAAAAATGGGTCGTCCAAGTGGATGGGTCATCTACACTACATACAGGAGGGATAGGAGTTGTTTTGTAGTCCCTAGAAGGAGACAAGTTGAAGTACAATGTTCACCTACAATATCCAGTAACCAACAATGAAGTGGAGTATGAAGCCATTCTTAAAGGGCTAGAATTGGCAAAGTCCTTGGGTGTAGAATCATTGCTCATCCAAGGAGACTCTCAGCTGGTTATAAGGCAAGTGAATGGAATGTATGAAGCTAAGGAAGAGAGGATGAGGAAGTATCTTAATAAGGTAAGACGCCATGTAAAAAGAGTTAAAGAAGCTAGTTTCATTCAAATCCTAAGGGAAGAAAACATGAAAGCAGACACCTTAGCAAAGTGAATGAATCAATGGACGAGTTTGATGAAATTCAATATATGCCAAGCATAGATCTTCCAAAGGTACAGCAGGTAGAAGGTGAAGAAAGTTGGATAACCCTAATAATGGCTTACCTAAAGAATGGAAGGCTTCCAGAAGGTAGAGACGATGCCAGAAAGCTAAGAATCAAGTCAAGCATGTACGTCTTTATAGATGAAGTACTATATAAGAGAGGATTTTCTCATCCTTATCTAAGGTACTTGGCTCCAAATGAGGCCAACTATGTCTTGAGAGAAATTCATGAAGGGGCATGTGGAAGCCATTCAAGAGCAAGAGCACTGGTCCATAAAGTTGTCTGTGCAGGTTATTACTAGCCAACCATTCAAGCAGACATAAGGCTTACGTCAAGATGTGTGACCAATGTCAATGCTTCAGCAATATCCACAGGCAGCCATCAAAGTATCCTATCCCAATGATGGCCCTGTGACCCTTTGCACAATGAGGATTGGATATCTTAGGTCCCTTTCCACTTGGAACGAGGTAGATGAAAGTTTTGGTTGAAAGGATAGACTACTTCACTAAGTGGGTGGAAGCAGAACCCCTAGAAAAGATCACGCAGCAAAATGTCAAGAATTTCGTCTGGAAGAATGTTGCATGCAAATTTAGGGTGCCTAGGGTATTGGTATCAAACAATGGACGACAAGTTGATAACACACTTTTCAGATACTTCTGTGAACATTTTGGAATTCAGAATCATTATTCCTCACCCGCCCACCCTCAACCAAATGGTCAAGCAGAAGTGGCAAACCGATCCTTGTTGAAAATCATCAAGACTCAGCTTGAAGGGGCAAACGGAGTATGGCCAGATGAGCTACCAAGTCTTCTGTGGGCCTATAGGATGACGGTAAGGACCCTCACAGGGGAGACTCCTTTCAAGCTAGCCTATGGAAGTGAAGCAATAATACCTACAGAAGAACATATGATTAGTCATAGGATAATGAGGTATCAAGATGAGGATAACAAAGAGCAACTCCGCCTTAACCTTGATCTAATAGACGAGGTAAGGATAGACATGGAGCAAAGGACAGCAAGGTATAAAAATCTCATGGCCAGGCAATATGATGCAATGGTAAAACCCAGGCATTTCAACATAAGGGACCTCCTCTTAAAAAGGGTCTCTTTGACAACTAGAAACCCAACTCATGGGAAATTTAGGCCTAATTGGGAAAGACCCTATAAGGTTATCAATTGCAAAAGACAAGGGTCATACTACTTGGAGACCCTAGACAGGAGGAAGTTAAAGCATCCTTGGAATGTTGAGCACTTAAGGAGGTATTATCAGTGAGATATCAGCCTGGACGAGCACCTGGATGAGCCAAAGTTTGTGTTATTTTATGTTACTTTCATGAGTGTGTTGATTAGTATTATATGCTATGTTTTAACCCTTTAAGGGTATATTAGTTTTTAAACTGTGTTATGGAATATGGACGAAGTCATGAACTTGCCCATATTTGTTTGTATTTTTAAATTCCCTAAAGGCACTGGCTTTTAAGTATGTGCCATGCTTGTCGACGATATTTATGTTATGTATATAATGTTGTATGGATTCCCAGTTCTCATGTTGTTTTCATGCAAACTAATCCACAAGTAGGCTAAAAGCCCAAGATGAGTAAATTCTCTAGACGCAGGGATGTAACATCAATAAGCTTTCCTTAATAAGGATAAAGCAAAGAAAAATGAACCTAAGGTATATTCGTCTGATCAATGGATGAGGTAAAACCTAGGGTATATTCGTCTAACCAATAGATAAGGAAAAAGTGTACACACAAAAATTGTTCAGAATCCATAAATGAATTTGACTAACTTAACAATCCAATCTTTGGACGAGTAAAAGTAGACAATGTCTTACCCAAAGACGTGTAAAGCACCGTGGTGGTGCAAGCTATGTCAAATCCATGGACAAATGAAGCTAACAAAAGAAACACCATTCATAGACGAGTCATACTTGTAAAAATTTAAAGAATGGTAAGAGGCTAAACATGAACAAATTCTTATCATGGACGAGCCATGGTTGAAACCAATATAATGGATGCAAAAACCTTCATCCATACAATAACATGTTTACCAATAAAGGAAAAAGTGAAGGAAATAAACATTCATTCATAAAAGTTTAGAAAAGGGTAGACAACCATCGTCCAAAAACCCTTATATAAGTAAAGTTTAAAAAGCCATTGTTTAGAGGCTCGTCCTAAAAATGGTGGGCGAGTTGAATGTACTTAAATAACTTTGAATGGTCCAAAACAATGGACCAAATAAAAAGAAAAAGAAAAAAAATACAAGGATAAACTAAAACTTCAAAATCTTGTCTTCATTAAGGAGAGGCGTCAACATTAGGGTCGTCTTGAGCTGGTTGGATGGTGGCATCATCCTCAATATTAAATATCTTCTAATCTTATCTGAAGGAGGAAGCTTGTAGTAGCACCACCAAGGTTGAGTTTAATGGAGCTAAAGTCAACCTCTGAGAAGTTTTCCATAGCGTCCATTCTGAGGTCCTCAAAGCCTGCTGTGTAGTTGGTGTCCATCAAATTAGTGAATTGCTTGGACACCTTGAACTCCGCAACCGCGTCTATCTTTGCTTTGTTAGGAAGGGTACTCAACTCATCATTCCTCTTTTGGAAGTAATCAAGACGAGTATCGTTCTTAATAGTGTCGGTCTTCAGCTCCTCAACTAGGTTTTGCAGCTCCTCTGCATCGTCTTTGGCCTTAGTTGCCACCTCAACCAACCTTTTACAGTCATTCTTGACCTCCTGGATCCTGATCTCAAGCAGGATCCTCGTCTTATCCATCTCTGTTGCCTGCCTGGATGCAGCGATGAACTTAGACATTGCCTACACAAATGAGAATTTTGTTAGAAACAAAATATATATGTATATATATTACTATGACAACATGAGATAAAAAAGATTACATACCTTAAAAAGGTCGTGAACACTAGAGTGCTCAAACTCCTTTATAGACATGTTGTAGCATGCCGCCACATCCTCGTCTGTCACAACCTTCTAGAACCTCTCTTAGGGCAAGTCTTCATTTTCAATAAGGTTCATAGGAACTCATTGAGAAGGTTGAGATGAGGCAGACACAGTGGCTATGGCTATGGACGAAGGATCCATGTACGGAGGATCTCTAGGTTCGAAATCAACGTCATGAATCTAGACGGATGGTTGCTGGGTAGGAAGGACAAGAAAGCTGAGTTTGACCACCCCAGGCTTGGACAACCTGTGCTTAGCCCTCTTCTCTTTACGTCGACTTGGAAGGTTCTCCAAGTCAATTGCTTTTGATAAGTTTTTTCTCTTGTCACCAACAGATGGACGAGTCTGGGATTGAACCCCCTGCCTAACTGCCTCATCCATCACTTCTTTGCCTTTGTTTTCCTTCATCGTTACCATCCCTAGAAAGAAAACGTTAATCACCAAAAAAAAAAAAAAAGGAAAGGGGTAAAAGAGTACTTACATTTACGGGCAGTAAGCTCGTAAGCAACAGCTTCAACGAATGGCTCAGGACCTATCCCCTAAGTGGCAAGACGTTGAAGACTTACCAAAGAATGAAAAGTCCTGTCAATATATAGACAAGCCTTTTGGACTTGTTCAAGATAGAACTTGCTCAAATGTGGTAGTCTAACACCTGGAAAAAAATAAAATAAAATAAAAAGAAGAAGAAGAAAGAAAGAAAGAGAAAAAGAGAACAAAGAGATGTTAGACGGCTACAAATAAAAATGAATATAACAAATAATAAAATGACAACCATAAGTATACTTTTAGGACAAAAGTTCCCTAACTCTCTTGTATAAGGGGCAAATGTATCCCTGCCAACCTCAACTGGGTGCCTAGCCCAAAAACCAGAGACGAAGAAGAACTCCATTTTTCAGTTCCTATCTAAGGTGACTAGTGATTTTATTAGCCTACAATCTTTCCCTCTATTTATGAATTGGTAGAAGCCAAGATATTGGTTAATCTTGGAGGGCTTGTAGTAGTAAAGGAACTTGTCCACAATAAGAGGACGATCCCCCTCAAACACCTCCCTCCATAAAACTTGCAAGGAGATGACTAGCCTCCATGCTTTGGGATTAAATTGGCATACACCTAAAACTAACCGGGTGAGCAACACCTTAGCGAAGGCATTAAGAGGCAACCTCAAACCCCCTAAGAGATAAGCCTCATAAATGCCAACACCAAACGGGGTTGACAACACCACTCCCCCCTATAGCTAACCTAGGATTTAAATCATCAGGAATCTGGTACCAAGTCCTAAGGGATTCTAACCTCTTCTTGTCTGTCTTAGAAGAAACCCCTATAGCACAACTGTAAACTATCTTAACCTCATCTTGAACAATAGACGAGGGAGCACTTGAGGTACCAGTCCTAGACATAGACGCTGACCTTGTCCTAAGCTCTTCCTGGAGAAACTCTAAAGGAACCCCAGGAACACCAAACGTATACTCGTCTGTGGTGTTCCCCTCACTACTACCATTGCTACCACTACTGTTATCACTAGAACCACTAAAACTACTAGGATCGTGATACTCATCTATGGCCTTATCTACGCTATTACTAGACGAGGAAAGGACAATCTCAGACATCTTTAAGAAAACTTAAAACCTAAGGATAAGGATGAAGAAAATACCTAGATCTAGACGAAGGGAGACTATAGACGCAGGAAACTTCTAGACAAGGCACTAAGATGACAAATGTCAAGGAAGGAAATTTCAAAAATATAAAGGGTAGAGGAGGAATTCTACTATTTATAGGCAGTGGACTTTGGCACCTAAAACGACATGACCAACCAAAAGGTGACATGTGACACACTTTTCGAAAAAATGAATCAACGCGACCAGTCACCACTAGGATCGTGACAAGTGGCACACCAAATCGCTGACATAAAGGCATACATCCAAAGAATAGCATCAAGCTATACATTTCCCTAGACGACCCATGGACAAGGGGGCAACTGATGGTGTACTATAAAATAAGCCAACTCTAGGCTCGTCCATAAGGTTCGTCCAAGGCAAGAATAGAAAAATGGGCACTTCTTATAGAGCGCTCATTTGTGCAAAGGTCGTCCATTCAAGAAAGATGATTAGATGACCCCTAGACAAACCCCAAGGATGTTTCTCTATACAAGTTAATGAAGCGAACCACACATTCCTGTTCTAGAGAATGAGTAAAAATTGAGGTTCATTACTAAAAGTTCTTACTAACTGCTTCCAATGACGGTTATGGAAAATAAGATCAAAAAATCTAACTTCCATGGCAATTATGGAAGTTAACCCCGAATCTTTCAACCTCCTTAATGATAGGGGAAGTTACTAGATAAGTAACCGCTTCAAGTGTACACTATATAAACACCCATTTACATCAAACGAAGGTAAGTTTTTCAAACACTTCCAAAAAAGTTGGAATTCTAGAATTTAAGAGAGAAATTGACTTTACCATCGGAAGGTTCTTAGTCGGTCCTCCCCAATCACCCTTGATAGTGTGTTTTTCCTTTCAGGATCCCTCCAGTGATTCCCAAACCATTAAAGCCCAAAGCATTCAGTCTACTGATTTTACTTTGTATCATCACCTACAAAATGACCAAAATATCCCCGAAATAAATTAAAAAAATGACTAAAATATTCCCAAAACCAAAAAATGACCAAAATATCCCTAAAACCCAAAAAATGACCAAAATACCTACCTAAAAATGACCAAAATACCTCTGAAGAGTCTTTAAATGACCAAAATACCCCTGAAACCGAAAAATTACCAAAATAATCACGAAATCTACAAAATGACCAAAATACCCCAGAACCCAAAAAATGACCAAAATGCCCCTGAAACCTAAATATGACCAAAATACCCCCAAAACACATAAAATGACCAAAATAACCCCAAAACCAAAAATTACCAAAATGCCCCTAAAACCAAAAAAATGACCAAAATACCCCCGAAACATAAAAAATGATGAAAATACCCATGAGACCCAAAAAATGACCAAAATACCTCCAAAACCTAAAAATGTCCAAAATACCCCCAAAACCGAAAATAAAATGTCCAAAATACCCCTGAAACCTAAAAAATTACCAAAATAACCTCGAAGCCTAAAAATTAACCAAAATAACCCTGAAACCTTAAAATGACCAAAATACCCTCGAAACCTTAAAAATGGCCAAAATAAGCCCAAAGCTTGAAAATTGACCAAAATAATCTAAAAACCTAAAAATGATCGAAATACCCCCAAAACCTTAAAATGACCAAAATAACCCCGAAACCTGAAAATTGACCTAAATAACCTAAAAACCTAAAAATGATCGAAATATCCTCAAAATCTAAAAAATGATCGAAGTACCCACAAAACCTAGCAATTAACTGAAATACCCTCTGAAACCTTAAAATGACCAGAGTACCTTTGAAACCTATATATGACCAAAATAACCCCTAAACCTTAAAATGACTAAAATATCCTCGAAACCTAAAAAATGACCAAAATACCCCGAAACCTATAAAATGACAAAAATGCCTCTTAAACCTGTAAGTCGATAAAAATACACCCTAAACCTAAAAATTTACCAAAATCCCCCCTAAAACTAAAAAATGACCAAAATACTCCCTAAAATAACAAATGACCAAAATACCCCCTAAACCCCTATTTTTGGTAATTTTAGAGGCTTTGGATGTATTTTGTTCATCTTATAGGATTAGTGGTATGTTGTTCACTTTAGATGTTTTGAGGGGTATTTTGGTCGTTTTATAGGTTTAGAGGTATTTTGGTCGTTTTATAGGTTTAGAGGTATTTTGGTCATTTTTAGGTTTTGGGGGATATTTTGGTCATTTTTTTGGATTTCAGGGGTATTTTGGTCATTTTTAGGTTTCGGAGGTATTTTGGTCATCTTTAGGTTTTGGGGGTATTTTGGTCATTTTTTGGATTTTAGGGGTATCTTGGTAAATTTTAGGTTTTGGGGGTATTTTGGTAATTTTTAGGTTTCAAGGGTATTTTGGTTATTTTTTGGACTTTGGGTTGGTAATTTTTAGGTTTCGAGGGTATTTTGGTCATTTTTTGGACTTTGGGGGTATTTTGGTCTTTTTTGGGTTTTGGGGGTATTTTGGTAATTTTTTGGTTTTTGAGGTATTTTGGTCATTTTTTGGGTTTCGAGAGATATTTTGGTCATTTTTTGGGTTTCAGGGGTATTTTGGTCATTTTTTAGGTTTCGGGGAGTATTTTGGTCATCTTTTGGATTTCATGGGTACTTTGGTAATTTTTAGGTTTCGGGGGTATTTTGGTCAACTTTTAGGTTTCAGGGGTATTTTGTTAATTTTCAGGTTTTAGGGGTATTTTGGTCATTTTATCGGTTTCAAGGGTATTTCGGTCATTTTTTGTGTTTTGGGGGTATTTTGGTAATTTTTAGGTTTCAAGGGTATTTGGTCATTTTTTGGACTTTGGGGGTATTTTTGATCATTTTTTGTTTTGTTTTGGGGGTATTTTGGTAATTTTTAGGCTTTGGGGGTATATTGGTCATTTTTTTGGTTTCAGGAGGTATTTCAATCATTTTTTTATGTTTCAAGGGGATTTTGGTGATTTTTAGGTTTTTGGGGTATTTTAGTTATTTTTTGTATTCGAGGGATATTTTAGTCATTTTTTAGGTTTAAAGGGTATTTTGGTAATTTAGTGGTTTTGGGGTATTTTAAAGTTGGTTGATTTGTAGAAATGATACTTGAATCATAATTGGATCTAATTGGATACCCATTTAAAACCTAATAAACATTAATGTTAATTGGGTTTAATTGGGTTAATACCCATTTAACCCAATTAATAATTGGGTGGGTTTAGGTCTCATTTAAGTAAGCAAATTTGGGTAGGCAAATGAATTTGGGTTGATTTTGCCACCCCTAGTATTATTCAAGTAATCAAGGGTTTTACCACCTTTTTCAAGCATGAGGGGTGCTTTTGTCATTTTCTAGCTTTTAGGAGGTATTTTGTCCATTTCGATGTTTTGGGGGTATTTCAATCATTTTTTATGTTTCGGGGCTGTATCAGTCCTTTTCTAGGTTTTCGACATTTTCTGACTTTCTAGGGGCATTTTGGTCATTTAACAAACTTATAGCGGTATTTTGGTCTTATTGAAGTAATCGAGGGTATTTTGGCCAGTTTTAGACACAAGGGGTACTCCGGTCATTTTCGATGTCTTAAGAGGTGCTTAGGTCATTTTTGATGTTTTGGAGGTATTTCAGTTATTTATTAGGTTTCAGGGGTACATCAGTTTTTTTCTAGGTATTGGGGGTGTTTTTGCTCTTTTTCGATGTTTTGGAGGGTACTTTGGTCTTTTCTAGGTTTAGGGGAGTATTGGTCATTTATAATTAACAAATCCCTATAGGTGAGACCTATCCCAACGCTTTTTGAAGTGCTGGAATAGGTAGACTCTATTCCAGCGCTTCAAAAAGCATTGGGACAAGTCTTTCTCCATAAGAGAATGGAGTGATCCTATCCCGGCGCTTCTAGAAGAGCTAGAATAGGTGGACCCTATTCCAGCGCTTCAGAAAGCGTTGGGATAGGTCTCTCTCCATTACAAAATGGAGTGATCCTATCCCAGCGCTTTTAGAAGCGCTGGAATAGGGCACATGGAATGGCATCTAAATGGAGTAATGTTAGAGATACTTCAATTATTTTGTTTATCATTAACAGTTTGTTACTTCAATTATTTTGATAATTTTATGAAAAATAAAAACTATTTCTTTAGAACTATTTCATCTAAGGCAACAAAATTCAATAAAAAATGGGGACAAGTTGCCAAACTTTCAATCTTATGCAAAATCAATGTTCCAACATTACCCTTTTTTCTTTTTCCTTTTTTTTTAAGAATCACCAAAATTACTAACTTTGAATTTCAATTGAGTAATATGGAATCATGAAAAAAGGCCATTACCATCCTATATAAGTAAAATATTACAAGACATCACATGACAATATCTTTAATGTACATAAAATTAATTTCATATCAAATCCTTTTTTTATAATTAAATCTTATATCATATGATTCAAATAGAAAAATTGAAATTAGAGACAGTGAGATTGGTATATCATAATGTGGCTTTCTGTTTTCTTGAATAAGACTAGAGCTAGAGAAAGAACAAACAGATAAATTACACCAATTTTCTTTTGGTCTCTAAATAGTTTGGGTTTTAAAAAGAATGCTATGTTGTTAATGTATCATCAATAACTCATACATTGTGTATTCATCAATTAAAATAAATAAATAAGGAAAATAGTATTATAACATTTCAAATTCATTAAACACTAGCGAGGCGATAGCTCTGTGATTGACACCTCATTTATCGAAGCTTTGACAGAGCTACTTTGAGGATTTGACTCTGTCACCCTTGAATCATGCTCCAATTGCAAGCAAATGTTTGATTCAGTACCACTATTCA